>NC_058097.1:35634200-35945300 GCF_020171115.1 Neogale vison | reverse complement strand
GTGGGGGAGGCAGCCTGGTGATGTGGCGGGAGCCTGGAAGCCTGAGTTCCGGCACTGCCTCTGCCAAACCTCCTCTCCACTTCTTGCCCTCGCTTCTAAAGTCACTGCCAGCTCCGACACTCCACTGCACATTGATCAAGGAAGTACATAGCACTCTTCTGTAATAGTAATGGCTTCTAGCTGAGTGTTTTCTGCATGCCAGACGTCGAACTGAATGCTATGCCGCGGAGCAAACTGCTCTCACCTTAGACCCTAATTCAGTGTAGAGGATGCAATCCCGCTGTCTTATTTGATCTTGACATCAAGAAACAAGTCTGTTTTCAGAAACTGACATTCAAGGAGCTTGCTTTTCAAATTGAGGGGAGTAAACCTTGAAGGATAAACATCCTCGCCTGCCGCCTTGGAACCACCTTATGCCTCCTAGGGGAGTGTGGCCACACAGCGACATCTCCACTGTCCTCTGTGCCTTCATCATGGTGTGCCCAGGAAATGCTCCACAGTGCTACCTACAAAGCCCTGTGTACTCTACTGGGCTGGGATGGAAAGGGCTTTTCGAGGCTAGTTTTAGCAAAAGGCATCATGGCACTGTATGCATTTCATGTGGGATTAAGTTCTGCAAACATTCTCATGTGCACCCCGTGCGTGCTCTTTGGTGGACCCTGAGAGGCACCGCTGTGACTTCCTCCCCTTTGTGAGACAATACCAACCATGGTATGCATGGGGACCGACTCCCCACCAAACCTCAACCTTACACATGCATGTGTACAGGTGCTCACAGATGCACATGCATACGGCACACATCTTCCTAGAGAGAAACTTCTCAACAAATCCTTACTACCTTCTACCCTCAATGAACTCTAGTCCATATAACAAAGAGTTAAGGAATCCCGGCATGCTGTGAAAGGTGGGAAAATGTGTAGAAATTGAATATTATAGTGGCATGTAATTTAGAACGATCTTATGACTCATTAAGCCTTCAAAACTTAAAGAGATGTTTATTTTAAACCCTATCTAAAAATTAAGCAGTTAACACACCCTTCAACCACCCTTCTTCGTGAGCAGGATGGCACAGCTAATCAGTGCACTTAGCTTTCACCTCTGGGGTGAATTAAATCTGTCTTCAGTCATAACAGACTTAAGCTTAATGGCTTCAATCCAGTCATTTCAGAGAGGAGCCTGTGTACCCAAGGAAGCCTCCATGAGACTGCAGGGAAGTTTCCACAGGAAAGAATTGGGGTGTGGGGATGAGGGTGCCCTCTGGGGCTGGCACCAAGCCCTCGGGTGACCTTGATCTAGAAGGGATAGCCGCTCTCAGGGGCTTGCCGTGGGCTCCCTGCTGTGTCACCTCACATTAACACCATTCTTTTGAACTCCAAGTCTCTGCAAACATCCAGCCCTCCTGGGGCTTCCTCTCCCTGCCTCCTAGCCTGGCAAACACTGGAGATTCAGCTTATGTTTCTAGCTTACACCGGAAATCATCCTGGTCTCCCTCAAGGGAAGGCATCGCTGGACAACGCAGATGCTATCCCCAGGTGGGGATCTGGAGAGAGGTCTGTGCAGATAAGCCTCCCTACTTCAGTGCCAACTGTCGTCAAGATAATCAAGCACTGGTCTAGAGGAAGGAGGCATTATCCCAGTTACTTCCAGTGCCCATGGCTGCCCCTTAACCCACATCAGTCCATTTGTGTCTGGAAGGCCCAGAGCATTGCAGGCAACATGCTGCTCTGTCTAGGGAAGACATGGAACCTGTTCAGCAGTTTCAACTGTTAGAAGGGACAAGAGTCCTAAGAGTGGATCATAGGACTGGATTGGTGGGGGGAGGGGGGAGGACAAGGTTCTGAGCCACTGACTCAAACCCAGAACCTCTGAAGCAGAGGAGGCCACACAGGGAAACAGCTGTGAGCGTGACTCTGACCTATCCTGCCTTGTGCTCCCCGCCTTCACCACCCACTTCCACCCCCACCTCCCATTCCAGGTTTTCCATCCTCACCACTCAGCTCCCTCCACAACCTCCTGAATGTTGCCATTGCCTCAGTCTCTCTCCACACCCCAGAATATTCTTCCTGAAACACTTTTCCATCTAGCACTGCCTGACTAGAAACTTCAGTGTCTCTCCCTACTGTTCAAACTAGCTCCACAGCCCTCTGCTCCCACTCCCTTATGTTCATAGGGCTTCTAGCTTCCATGGCCTTACCGGTGCCCCTGCTGCCCCTGCTGCCCCTGCTTTAAACACCCTGCCCCTTGCTCTCCATCTAATCATGGTCCAGCTCTGGGCCCATCTCCTCTATGAAGCCTTCCTAACCTGCACCATATCTCACTTCATGTCTCCTGTTCATAGCAATGGTCACCTGCACCCTCCCCTTGCTTCTGCATCGTGAAAACTCTTCCTCTCGTGACATGCTTTGTTACTGTATTCCTTCAACTCTACAACTCTCTGAAATGGGATGTGGCTTAACCACCATGGTGGGCCAGGCCCAATTGTGACACAGTTGTAATTGCCTATGTACGGACATCAAAATCTGCAGAAATGGTGTCCAGACTTGGAAGAAAATCCCAGAAACGCTGCTCCCTGGGGTTCTTCACAACACCAAGAACAAGAATGTGTAGAAAAGCACAGACACCAAAAGACTCACAATCAAAACATAACTCAGAAATTTCAGATTCTGAACATGAAGAGGTTTGAGCAATACTTTAACCAATTTATTTTACTTATATTTTCCTATTTGTGTGTGTGAAAGATAACACAGCATGAAAAAATCTATATCCAAATAAGTTTCTTTGCAATAATGTAAGAACTCTTTCCAATATGTGCACAAGAAAAATTCCAAGTGATCACAAAGCATCATGTCACAGGTTAAATATATTTTTTCTTACACAAAATAATGGTGTGTCCTACAATCTCGGGGTCCTCTGAAGACAGCTGTAGGTTCTAGCACTTCAGAGCTGCTCTGAAGAGGACCCTACAGACCCTCAGCCACTGGAGGAACAGTAGTAAGACACTGGCTATTTCCCTTCCTCCCATCCTCTATCGTTCCTGAAGACAAAAGAAGCCACTGAAATTTCCTCAAATAAAACAGTGTAATTTAATTCCTCAGGCCCAGAAGGAAAGGAAGAGAGAGTTTGGACACCTTTGCCAGAGTTGTTCCCTGGGCCTTCCTCTAGAAACCAGCCCACACCCAATCAGAGAAGAAAAGTAGAACATGGGCCTGACCCCTCTGCCACGGAGAGGTCACTAGTGGAAGAGGACCCATCCATCTGCTTTCTTCCTCCACGGACAGGTTCTTGATTCTGACAGTTCTGTACTGGCAGGAGCCCGATTCAGGCTTCTGCAGGGGCCTGCACCACAGACGTGTCCAGATGAGTCTCTGCTAATTAGTGTGACATGCAGGCAGGGATATGAGCTCCTCTGGGGAAGGGCCCTCTCCCCTCTTGCATGTATCACGCTTTTCTGCCACGTAGAGGAGGAGTTGGACACCAGCTCCAGTGAAAGAAGCCAAGCCCTGAGGCTCGGGGAACACCGCGGGCCACGCAGAGGTGGGGCTTCTCTTGCTGGAGAAGATCACTGTGTGCCTCGGACCCCTGAGCTTCAGTAAGGAGGCTTGTCCAAGGCCATGCAGGCCAGGGCCAAGATTAGTACCTGGGACAGCGCCACACAACCCTTCACCCCCTGGTGTCAGAAAAGAGGTCCCAGAGGAGGCAGCATTCTGGAGCTGGAGTTGGAGCCTGCTGTTGACAGGAGATAAGGTCACCCCTCGGATAAGGGTAGGACACAGTTCATTCCAACACCAGATAAACAGAAACCAATGTGGTTAGAGTGGAGCAAAGGGGAGGCAACATCCGCTCTCACTTGGGGTGGTCAGGGAGGGCTTCAAGGAGGAATTCCAGTGTGCAAAGGACAAGATGAGGAGACAGGGTTTTCCAAATGAATCATGCAATATAGTCAAGGCTGGCAGTAGACAGGCTCCCAAACATTCCCGCCATCCCAGCGCCATCTGGGGGAGAGCTACAGGTGCATCAGATCTCTGGGGAAACAGCATGATGGGGAGACCAAATGTTTGACAGCTAAAGCCCATCTCAAAACCTTCAGCTGTAATGCATCCCCGTTATGGGGAAAAACTTTCTTCCAGAAAGTTCTTCATGTCGATCAGCAAAAATGCTAAGTCTTGCCATTAGAAGTTGTCAGGGACATGGGGCCGTTTCCTATAATAAAAACAGAATGAATACAAAACATAATGGTATATTTGAATTTTACTTTAACCTTTTTTATATGAAGTATTTTCAAACACATAAATATCAATACTATAATGAACCCCTGTGTACTCATTACTCAGCTTCAATAATTAACATTTTCCCAGCCCTGTTTCATCTAGTTTTGCCACCTCATCACCTCGAGGTATATTTAAAATACCTACAGACAAAAGGGAAATTTTATGTACATATATATATTTAAAGATTTTATTTACTTATTTGACAGACAGAGATCACAAGTTGGCAGAGAGGCAGGTAGAGTGGGGGGAGAATCAGGCTCCCCACTGAGCAGAGAGCCTGATGTGGGGCTCGATCCGAGGACCCTGAGGTCACGACCTGAGCTGAAGGCAGAGGCTTTAACACACTGAGCCACCCAGGCGCCCCCCAAAAGAAAATTTTTTAAGAAAAAATGATGAAGCTCACAAGCTAATTATAGAATTTGTTAAAATGCATATTAATTCGTGGTGTGCTAGAGGCAGTGCAATGTGAGAATAGGGCATTGATGTGAGTTGTTGGATAAACATAGTCTCCTCCCCCTCCAGAGCGTGCATGCAGCTGGAGAGACATTCACCATCTTCATGGGAAGTCCTTCAGGGACGTGACTCTCCTGGGGCTCAGAATGGGCCCTGGTGGTGCAGAGCCCCTCCCTGCATACAGCTCCCCGGACTGAGGAAAGGGCCCCCAAGCCCAGCCAGGACAAAGCTGGGGTAGGAAGGACTGCGATGTGACCTTGTGCCTGGGGCAGCGACAATGCTGAGAGAGAAGGAGCAGGGCCTGTCACAACATTAAGAAACCTCCCGGGCTGTCACTGAAAAGTTTCTCTCCTCTTCTTGGTCCTCCTCACCCTGCGTTCCCTCCCTTCAAGGTTCAAAATCTCGTTATTGGAATGAATGCATCAGTGGAGCCCTTTCACCCTGAGGCCTGGAGACACTGATGTGGCAACAAAAAGAACTGTAACAGCATCATTTGGGGTTTTTTTCCTTCTATTTTGAAGGGAAAAAAAAATTTTTTCCTTAGCAGTGATTATTACCAGCTTAGTGAAAGATCTTCTTTAATCTTAAGATCTGAAAAACTCCTGCAGGTGGGTATTTCAATGTTCTCTGTCTTCCCAGAAGCAATTAGCGGTTTAAGCTAAGACAGTTCATTTCTTACTTACTCTTTTTCACTCTAACACTCTTCATGGATTCATACAGACCTCACATTGTCTAATTAAGCATTGAAAATAGTAGCAGAGGCTAATGAAACTAGTATGTTGTAAAATGCGGGTGAAAAATCAGAACAGTCTTCAGAGGTAGGGCTGGCTTCGAGGTGGGTTTCCAGGGCATGTTGCCCCCTTCCCCTTCCTGAAAGCAGCCCGTGCCAAAGGAAACCAGCCCCCAGTCAGGGGAGAGCAAGTGCTCTGAGGCACTGGAGCCACACACACAGGGTGCTCCCCACTTTCCCCACAGGCTTCCTCCTACACACTGGTGTAGGGCTCAGTGTCCCTTCTCAGGCCCACTGCCCTAGGGGTAAAGCCTGCACTCTCACTCTGGGTGTCGCAGTCCTGCCCACCTCATTGCAGCTTATCTTTGCTTATTTTAAAGTTCCAACCATACTGGGTTCACCTTTCTCCCTCGGACATGTCAAGCTCTTCCCTTATTTTGTGGGGCCAAGCTTTGTGATATGCACTCCCCCCGCCACCCTTTGGCTGGCTCCTTCTCTGTTAGATCCTGGCTCCCACGTCACCCCCTGAGCAGGCCACCTGCCAGCTGAGCTAAATCAACCCCCTCTTTGGTCATTCTTCATCTTGCCTCATGTTGTGGGGTTTTTTTTGTTTTGTTTTGTTTTTTCCACAGCACTCCTCTCCATTTCAGTTTCATCTGTCTGTTCACATATGCTCTGCGTCTTCCCTGCTAAAAGTGGAGGCTCCATCACAGAAGGGACATGCCAATCTCCCTGATGGTGCTAGCCCCAGCGCTGGGCCTAGCACTGGTGCAAAGAAGGTGCTGGATGATAGATGTCGACCAACTGACTGTATGAAAAGGACGAACAGGCAGCTCCGTCCTTCCAGCTGCTCAGGCTAAAAGCCTTTCAATTACCCTTGATTACTCTTTTTTCTCTCCACACAACCATTCCATTGGTTGATATTAAACCTCACTGGACATCAGACTACATTTATCCCCTCTAGAGCAGTGCCCTAGGCCACGCGACAATGTGATCTGTCACGGTTTCCATAGCCCCTCTCTGGACTCCCAACCCTGGCAGGTGTGGGGTGTCCACAAGGAAGTTGCAGTGGAGCTCTTAGAACATAGCTCATCCTGTGTCGGTCCCTGCCCTGGTGGGACGTAGAGCACCCTGTGTCAGTCCATGCCCTGGTGGGACGTAGAGCACCCTGTGCCAGTCCCTGCCCTTATGGGACATAGCTCACTCTATGTCAGTCCCTGCCCTGGTGGGATGTAGAGCACCCTGTGTCAGTCCCTATCCTTGTGGGACTAGAGCACCTTGTGTCAGTGCCTGCCCTCATGGGGTATTGAGCACCCTGTGTCAGTCCCTGCCATCAATCCTCTGCCCCCTTCCCTTCACACTCACAAGGAAATCTAAACTCCTTAATGAGCCCTGGAGAGGCTCATGATTAGTCCCCTGATGTTCTGACTCATTTCCTCACCAGCCCACTGGCTCTGCTTCAACCCTTGTGGATTGCCCTGGTGGACAATGTCAGTGCCCGCCCTCGTGGGACATAGAGCACCTTATGTCAGTCCCTGCCACACTGGCCTCCCTGCTCCCCAGTATTCAACACCTGCTCTTCTCTCTGCCTCCCACAGCCTTGTCCAAGATAACTACACCTTCTTTAAAGTGTCTGCTCAAATGACAGCTTATCAGGCAGGCCTTCCCTGGCTAGCTTATGTAAAAAGCAACCTCCCAGGCACTGCCATCCTCAGCCAACTTATTCTGTCTCATCTTCCACCATCTGACACATTCTACATTTATTTGTTTATTTGTATTGCCTCCCTCAATAACCTATGAGCTAAGTGAGAGCAGGGATGTCTTGTACTCCTGTATCCCCAGTACCAAGAATCGTACACAGTGGGCACTCAATAAGCCTATGTTGATGACAAGGTCTGTCTGCTTTACATTCTTTGATTGATTACAAACTTCCCAAGGCCATCAGTTAACACAGTTACAGTGTACTTTTAGCCTGTCTCAGAGAAGACTCTTCCATCCAGGTACACTATCTTCGCCAGCGTCATCCCAGTTCCATCGCAACCTATCCCCATGAGGATGGGCAGGAGGGAAGGCTTCTGGATGTCCTTTCTGGAGCCTGATCTACCTTTCTAATACCCCTCAGTTTCAACATTGTCCATTAATTCTGGACATGTTCAATTATGCCAGGTTTCCCAGCACTCACCATAATTTATGTCCGACTCTGTACCTTGAAGATTCCAAATTTCTGCAATTTCATCTATCAGATAGGGAATATGGAGCTCCTTTTTTAAATAACATATAATGTATTATTTGTTTCAGCAGTATAGGTTTGTGATTCATCAGTCTTACACAATTCACAGCATTCATCATAGCACACACCCTCCCCAATGTCCATCACCCATGCACCCCATCCCTTCAGCAATCTTCAAGTTTATTTCCTGAGGTTAAGAGTCTCTTATGGTGGGCACCTGGGTGGCTCTGTGTGTTAAGCCTCTGCCTTCGGTTCAGGTCATGATCTCAGGGTCCTGGGATCGAGTCCTGCATCGGGCTCTCGGCTCGGCGGGGAGCCTAATTCCTCCTCCTCTCTCTCTCTCTCTCTCTCTCTCTCTGCCTGCCTCTCTGCCTACTTGTGATCTCTCTCTGTCAAATAAATAAATAAACTCTTAAAAAAAAGGAATCTCTTATGGTTTGTCTCCCTCTCTGGTTTCATCTTGTTTCATTTTTCCCTCACTTCCCCTGTGATCCTTTGTCTTTTTTCTCAAATTCTTCCTGTCAATGAGGTCATATGATAATTGTATTCTCTGATTGACCTACTTCTTTTAGCATAGTATACTCTAGTTCCATCCATGTCACTGCAAATGGCAAGATTTCAGGGTTTTTGGTAGATGCACAATGTTCCAGTGTGTGTGTGTGTGTGTGTGTGTGTAATCTCACATCTTTATCCATTCATCTGTTGATGGATATCTAGGCTCTTTCCATAGTTTGGCTATTGTGGACATTGCTGCTGTAAACATTGGGGTGCACATGCCCCTTTAAGTCACTACATTTGTATCTTTAGGGTAAATACCCAGCAGTGCAATTTCTGTGTTGTAGGGTAGCTCTATTTTCAACTTTTTGAGGAAACCCCATACTGTTTTCCAGAGTGACTGTACCAGTTTACATTCCCACCAACAGTGTAGGAGGATTCCCCTTTCTGGGAGTATGGAGTTCCTTGAGACAGAGCCATAAACCACTATCAGTAAGGAAATGTAAGATGAGTAGATTAAGGGTTTTCAAACTTGTGCTCTGTTCCATGATTAAGAGTTCCATAGTCAGGCAAAACTGGGAAGTGCTGCATATAACAAATAATTGTCCCTTAAACAGGGGTGCTTTGGTACTGTACACCCATATCAGAAATCCACTTACATGTGTTCATCTCGCTGTTGAGACCTGTGAAATGTTCTTCACTGTCTCTTAAAGCCAGCCAGGTGGCTGGCACAGTTGGAAAGGTGTTAACCTGCCAAATTATTTGGCCATGATCTCTTGTACTGCCATTTTCCGTGACCCAATAAACAGATTTAACTTGTAAAGTTTATCCTTTGACAAGGCAAGCAGGTAATGGTGTGTAAAAGATGTCAAATACAAGTTTTATAGTCTCTAGAGGGCTTTCAGGAGATGGTCAATTCAATGGGATAACAATCAGCAGGAAACTAGGGATGGCCAGTCGTTTCAATTCATGAAGAGTCACACTGCATGACACCGCATAGCATTATAGCAAGATCCAGGGGAGAAATTATGGCCAGAGCACGTCAGTTCCTCAGGGAATTTGGAAAATAATTTAAGAAGGGAGCAGGGCATGAGTCAAACTCATCTCTATAGGGACTGATATAATGTCACTTACGATGGTTAATTCTTTAGAGTTCACCTTTGAATGACTCCATCACCACCACCAAAGGGGTTTCCCTTCACATCCCCAACTTGCAGACCCACAAAATACATCTGACATCCCTTGACAGAGAAGCCTCTTTATCTCAGCTAAGGAAGGAATCCTCTTTTATAAGAATCCCCTCCTCAATTCTCCCATAATGAATCCAGAGGATGTTCCAAATCAAAGTTTGCCAATTATGGCTTATGCACCAAATCCAACCCTCTGTCTGTTTCACAAATATAATTTAGGAAACACAGACACACACATTCTTTATGTATTGTCAGTGGCTGCATCATGCAACAATGGTAGAGTTGAGTAGTTACAACACAGACAATAGGGCCCACAAAGCCTAAAATGTTTACTGACTCTTTATAGAAAAAATGTGCCAACCTCTATCTTAAAGTAGTTAGCAACTCAACAAAAGGATACAATACTATTGTAAAAACACAGGGCCAAGCAGGATTGCTGTCCTGTCAGCTGCCTCCATAGCTGGCATACCACAAAATGGAAGGAAAGCCATCAAAGGAGAGCATTGTTATAGCACGGCATCCCCTAAGCATTCACCTCTAGAATCCCAAGCTACTTCTTACAAATTTTCTCTACCTGTGGCTTTTTCTGGCCAAACAAGGCAAGTTGAACACTTCCTCCAAGGCAGATCTCAACCATAGATGGATGGGAAGTTGGCAAATAAGTACTCCAGCTCCTTCACGGTTGGGCATGGAGGGACATCCAAAAAAATTCCCCTTTTCATTTAAACTAATTCAAATTGGGTTCTATGCCTTACAAATTAAGAATCCTGACTAATCTTAGTGGGCTGCTCTATAGCATCCTCTCCAGGTAGGGACCTGGGGACCAAGAGAGCATTATTGGGGGTTCAAGGGCTCTGAGGGGACAGAGACAATATGCAATAGCTCAATAGAGAACAACATCAGCTTCCCCACTTCTACCACTCAACCAGAAGACCTCAAGTGTCCATTTCTTCTGGGGGCTACCTCATAAATGACTTAATAAGTCCTCCAGGGCCCCACATGACCTGGTTTCTGCCACTCTCCAAGCTCATCTCCTCCTTATCTCCTTCCTTATAAATGTCTGGCCATACTGTCCTCCTTCCAACTCCTTGGCCAACCAAGCCTTTTCTGTCCTGGAGATTTTTGCAGTTGCTCTTCCCTCTACCTGAAATATTTTCCTGAAATTTATGTGTTACTGGAACTTCTGGCCATTCCGTGTGCAGCAAAAATGTCAGTTCCTCAGAAAGGTCTTCCTGCTCCATCTAAAGTGGGCCTGTCACTCCTGCCCCTTCACACTTGATCACATCACCCTGTTTTGTTTTCTACTTAGCACTTGCTACTGTGAAATTATCTTGTCATTTATATTATCAGTTTCTCTCTCTTCTGAAAGTGCTTATGCACCAGAAGACAAGGCACTTGTTTCCCCAACATCAAGAAAGTACATTGTAGGGCGCCTGGGTGGCTCAGTGGGTTAAGCCGCTGCCTTCGGCTCAGGTCATGATCTCAGGGTCCTGGGATCGAGTCCCACATCGGGCTCTCTGCTCAGCAGGGAGCCTGCTTCCTCCTCTCTCTCTCTGCCTGCCTCTCTGCCTACTTGTGGTCTCTCTCTCTCTCTCTCTGTCAAATAAATAAATAAATTTAAAAAAAAAAAACTAAAAAAAAAAAAAAAGAAAGTACATTGTAGATGCTAAATAAATATTTGTTGGGTAGATGGGTGAATGAATAAAAGGATAGAAAGAAGGAAGGAAGTGAGGAAGGGAGGGAAGGGGGAGGAAGAGAAGGAGGATAGAGAGTTAAGTCCTCTCCATAATTGTCTAGAACTTATAGATGAAGACTGGTTCACCACTTGATTCAGATATGTTTTCCCATTTAGAAATGTGTTAGGCCAAAAAACCCAAATATAATAGCTGAAAGATAAAAGGTTTTCTTTTTAATAAGAGATCTAAAGATAGGGGTGCCTGGGTGGCCCAGTGGGTTAAACCTCTGCCTTTGGCTCAGGTCATGATCTCAGCATCCTGGGATCAAGCCCAGCATCAGGCTTTCTATTCGGCGGGGAGCCTGCTTCCCCTTCTCTCTGCCAGCCTCTCTGCCTACTTGTGATCTGTGTCAAATAAATAAATAAAAATCTTTTTTAAAAAAAGAAAGAAATCTAAAGATAGAAAATTGCTGATACTAGTTCAGGTGTTTCATGATGACATCAGATACCCAAGCTCATTTCATTTTTTAATTATTTTTTTATTTTTTTATAAACATATAATGTATTATTAGCCCCAGGGGTACAGGTCTGTGAATCATTAGCTTTACACACTTCACAGCACTCACCATAGCACATACCCTCCCCAATGTCCATAACCCCACCATCCTCTCCCTACGCCCCTCCTCCCAGCCACCTTTAGTTTGTTTTGTGACATTAAGAGTCTTTTGATTTGTCTCCCTTCCAATACCATCTTGTTTCATTTATTTTTTCCTAACCACCTAACCCCCACCCTATTGCATCTCCACTTCCTCATATCAGGGAGGTCATATGATAGTTGTCTTTCTCTGATTGACTTATTTCACTAAGCATAATACATTCTAATTCCATCCACATCATCACAAATAGCAAGATTTCATTTCTTTTCATGGCTACATAGTATTCCATTGTGTATATATACCACCTCTTCTTTATCCATTCATCTGTTGATGGACATCTAGGTTCTTTCCAGAGTTTGACTATTGTGGACATTGCTGCTATAAACATTCAGGTGCACATGCCACTTCAGATCACTACGTTTGTATCCTTAGGTTAAATACCGAGTAGTGCAATTGCTGGGTCATAAGGTAGCTCTATTTTCAACTTTTTGAGGAACCTCCATACTGTTTTCCAGAGTGGCGGCACCAGCTTGCATTTCCACCAACAGTGTAGGAGGGGTCCCCTTTCTCCACATCCTCGCCAGCATCTGTCATTTCCTGACTTGTTAATTTTACCCATTCTGACTGGTGTGAGGTGATATCTTATTGTGGTTTTGACTTGTATTTCCCTGATGCTGAGTGATGTGGAACACTTTTTCATGTGTCTTTTGGCCATCTGGATGTCTTCTTAGCATAAATATCTGTTCGTGTCCTCTGCCCTTTCATTGATTAGATTATTTGTTCTTTGGGTGTTGAGTTTGCTAAGCTCTTTATAGATTTTGGATGTTAGCTCTTTATCCGATATGTCATTTGTGAATATCTTCTCCCATTCTTTTCAGTAGTCTTTTGGTTTTGTTCGCTGTTTCCTTTGCTGTGCAAAAGCTTTTGATCTTGATGAAATCCCAATAGTTCATTTTTGCCCTTGCTTCCCTTGCCTTAAAGGGCATTGTTCCTAGGAAGAAGTTGCTGGGGCTGAGGTCGAAGAGGTTGCTGCCTGTGTTCTCCTCAAGCATTTTGATGGATTCCTTTCTCACACTGAGATCCTTCATCCATTTTGAGTCTATTTTTGTGTGTGGTGTAAGGAAATGGTCCAATTTCATTTTTCTGCATGTGGCTATCCAATTTTCCCAGCACCATTTGTTGAAGAGGCTGTCTTTTTTCCATTGGACATTCTTTCCTGCTTTGTCGAAGATTAGTTGACCATAGAGCTGAGGGTCTATTTCTGGGCTCTCTATTCTGTCCCATTGATCTATGTGTCTGTTTTTGTGCCAATACCATGCTGTCTTGATGATGACAGCTTTGTAATAGAGCTTGAAGTCTGGAATTGTGATGCCACCAACTTTGGCTTTCTTTTTCAATATTCTTTTGGCTATTTGAGGTCTTTTCTGGTTCCATATAAATTTTAGGATTATTTGTTCCATTTCTTTGGAAAAAAATGTATGGTATTTTGACAGGGATTGCATTAAACATGTAGATTGCTTTAGGTAGCATAGACATTTTCACAATATTTGTTCTTCCAATCCAGGAGCATGGAACATTTTTCCATTTCTTTGTGTCTTCCTCTATTTCTTTCATGAGTATGTTGTAGTTTTCTGAGTATAGATTCTTAGCCTTTTTGGTTAGGTTTATTCCTAGGTATCTTATGGTTTTGGGTGCAATTGTAAATGGGATCAATTCCCTAATTTCTCTTTCTTCTGTCTTGTTGTTGGTGTAGAGAAGTGCAACTGATTTCTGTGCATTGATTTAATATCCTGACACTTTACTGAATTCCTGTACAAGTTCTAGAAGATTTAAAGTCTTTTGGGTTTTCCACATATAGTATCATATCATCTGCAAAGAGTGAGAGTTTGACTTCTTCTTTGCTGATATGGATGCCTTTAATTTCCTTTTGTTGTCTGATTGCTGAGGCTAGAACTTCTAGTACTATGTTGAATAGCAGTGGTGATAATGGACATCCCTGCCATGTTCCTGACCTTAGAGGAAAAGCTCTCAGTTTTTCTCCATTTAGAATGATATTTGAAGTGGGGTATTCATAGATGGCTTTGATAATATAGAGGTATGTGCCCTCTATCCCTACACTTTGAAGAGTTTTGATCAGGAAGGGATGCTGTCCTTTGTCAAATGCTTTTTCAGCATCTACTGAGAGTATCATATGGTTCTTGTTCTTTCTTTTGTTAATGTATTGTATCACATTGATTTGCAGATGTTGAACCAACCTTGCAGCCCTGGAATAAATCCCACTTGGTCGTGGTAAATAATCCTTTTATGGACTGTTGGATCCTATTGGCTAGCATTTTGGTGAGAATTTTCGCATCTGTGTTCATCAAGGATATTGGTCTATAGCTCTCTTTTTTGATGGGATCCTTGTCTGGTTTGGGGATCAAGGTGATGCTGGCCTCATAAAATGAGTTTGGAAGTTTTCCTTCCATTTCTACTTTTTGGAACAGTTTCAGGAGAATAGAAATTAATTTTTTTTTAAATGTTTGGTTGAATTCCCCTGGGAAGCCATCTGGCCCTGGGCTTTTGTTTGTTTGGAGATTTTTGAGGACTGCTTCAATATCCTTACTGGTTATGGGTCTGTTCAGGTTTTCTATTTCTTCCTGGTTCAGTTTTGGCAGTTATACATCTCTAGGAGTGCATCCATTTCTTCCAGATTGCCAAATCTGTTGGCATAGAGTTGCTCATAGTATGTTCTTATAATTGTTAGTATTTCTTTGGTGTTGGTTGTGATCTCTCCTCTTTCATTCATGATTTTATTTATTTGGGTCCTTTCTCTTTTCTTTTTGATAAGTCTGACTAGGTGTTTATCAATCTTATTAATTCTTTTGAAGAAACAGCTCCTAGTTTCATTGATTTGTTCTATTGGTTTTTTTGGTTTCTATTTCATTGATATCTGCTCTGATCTTTATGAGTTCTCTTCTCCTGCTGGGCTTAGGCTTTCATTGCTGTTCTTTCTCCAGCTCCTTTAGGTGTAGGGTTAGGTTGTATATTTGAGATCTTTCTTGTTTCTTGAGAAAGGCTTGTATTGCTATTTATTTTCCTCTCAGGACTGCTTTAGCTGTGTCTCACAGATTTCAAACTGTTGTGTTTTCATTATCATTTGTTTCAATGAATTTTTTTCAATTCTTCTTTTATTTCCTGGTTGACGCTTTCATTCTTTAGAAGGATGCTGTTTAGTCTCTATGTATTTGGGTTCTTTCCAAATTTCTTCTGAGCCTTGTGGTCTGAAAATATGCAGGGAATGATCCCAATCTTTTGATACCAGTTGAGACCTGATTTATGACCCAGGATGTGATCTATTTTGGAGAATGTTCCATGTGTTCTAGAGAAGAATGTGTATTCTGTTGCTTTGGGATGGAATGTTCTGAAAATATCTGTGATGTGTATCTGGTCCAATGTGTCATTTAAGGCCTTTATTTCCTTGTTGATCTTTTGCTTGAATGATCTGTCCATTTCAGTGAGGGGAGTGTTAAAGTCCCCTACTATTATTGTATTATTGCTGATGTATTTCTTTGATTTTGTTATTAATTGGTTTATATAGTTGGCTGCTTCCATGTTAGGGGCATAGATATTTAAAATTGTTAGATCTTCTTGTTGGACTGATCCTTTGAGTATGATATATTGTCCTTCCTCAACTCTTATTATAATCTTTGGCTTAAAATCTAATTGACCTGATATAAGGATTGCCACCCCAGCTTTCTTCTGATGTCCATTAGCATGGTAAATTGTTTTCCATCCCCTCACTTTAAATCTGGAGGTGTCTTTGGGTCTAAAATGAGTTTCTTGTAGGCAGCATATTTTGGGGGTTTGTTTGTTTGTTTTTATCCATTCTTATTCCCTGTGTCTTTTGATTGGGGCATTTAGCCCATTTACATTCAGGGTAACTATTGAAAGATATGAATTTAGTGCCATTGTATTGCCTATAAGGTGACTGTTACTGTATATTGTCTCTGTTCCTTTCTGATCTACTACTTTTAGGCTCTCTCTTTGCTTAGAGGACCCCTTTCAATATTTCCTGTAGAGCTGGTTTTGTGTTTGCAAATTCTTTCAGTATTTGTTTGTCCTGGAAGCTTTTTATCTCTCTTCTATTTTCAATGATAACCTAGCTGGATATAGTATTCCTGGCTGCATGTTTTTCTCGTTTAGTGCTCTGAATAGATCATGCCAGCTCTTTCTGGTATGCCAGGTCTCTGTGGATAAGTCCACTGCAACTCTAATATTTTTACCATTATATGTTACAGAGTTCTTGTCCAGGGCTGCTTTCAGGATTTTCTCTTTGATACTAAGACTTGTAAATTTTACTATTAGATGATAGGATGTGGGCCTATTCTTATTGATTTTGAGGGGGGTGTTCTTTGCACCTCCTGGATTTTGATGCTTGTTTCCTTTGCCATAGTGGGGAAATTCTCACAATAATTCTCTCCAATATACCTTCTGCTCCCCCCTCTCTTTCTTCTTCTGGAATCCCAATTGTTCTAAAGTTGTTTCATCTTATGGTATCACTTATCTCTCAAATTCTCCCCTCATGGTCCAGCAATTGTTTGTCTCTCTTTTGCTCAGCTTCTTTATTCTCTGTCACTTTGTCTACTATATCAGTAATTTTTTCTTCTGCCTCATTTATCCTAGCAGTAAAAGCCTCCATTTTTTAAAATTTCTTTTCAGCATAACAGTATTCATTGTTTATGCACCACACCCAGTGCTCCATGCAATACATGTCCTCCCCAATACCCACCACCTGGTTCCCCCAACCTCCCACCCACCACCCCTTCAAAACCCTCAGATTGCTTTTCAGAGTCCATAGTCTCTCATGGTTCACCTCCCCTTCCATTTTCCCCCAACCCCCTTATCCTCTCCATTTCCCCATGTCCTCCATGTTATTTGTTATGCTCCACAAATAAGTGAAACCATATGATAATTGATTCTCTCTGCTTGACTTATTTCACTCAGCATAATCTCTTCCAGTCCCGTCCATGTTGCTACAAAAGTTGGGTATTCATCCTTTCTGATGGAGGCATAATACTCCATAGTGTATAAGAGCCTCCATTTTTATTGCACCTCACTAATAGCTTTTTTTATTTCAACTTGGTTAGATTTTAGTTCTTTTATTTCTCCAGAAAGGGCTTTAAATTCTCCGGACAGGGTTTCTCTAATGTCTTCCATGCCTTTTTCAAACCTGGCTAGCACCTTGAGAATCATCATTCTGAACTCTAGATCTGATATATTACCAATGTCTGTATTGATTAGGTCCCTAGCCTTCAGTACTGCCTCTTGTTATTTTTTGTGGTGAGTTTTTTCACCTTGTCATTTTGTCCAGATAAGAATATATGAAGAAGCAAATGAAATAGTAAAAGGGTGGCAAAGACCCCAGGAAAATGTGCTTTAACCAAATCAGAAGAGACCCCAAATTGTGTGTGTGTGGGAGAACAGGGTAAAAAGAAGTTCAGAAAAGAAAATTTTTAAAGAAAACAAAGAAAAAATATAAAAAAGAAGATATATAATATAAAAAAGAAGATGTATATATCTTTAAGATATATATCTTATATAAAGATATATCTTTAAGATATATATATCTTCTTTTTTATATTATATATCTTCTTTTTATATATCTTTTTATATATATCTTTATATACATTTTATTATATATCTTCTTTTATATATCTTTTTTAAATATCTTTTTATATATCTTCATATATATATATATATATATATATATATATATATCACCAGTCTAATATATTAGACTGGTGACTAGAACAGGGTCACTCACTTAATTTTGGGAGTATTTTGGTCTCTTAGAAGAAACTACCTTCCAAATTTTTAAAGAATGAAAAACATATATAAGGATAAACACAATGAAGGGATGGAATATGACTATAAAGATGAAAAAATTTTTTTTTTAATTTCTAACAAAGGAGTTGATAAGGTAAGTTGGTTGGGAGAATAAAGAAAAAGAAAGTGGAGAGAATTTGCTTGGGCTGGAGACTAGATCAAGCCCCGTGCTAGATTTAGAGTGTATTTTGATCTATTAGAAGTTGTATCCCAAATTTTTTAGAAGAAAAAACCCTATGTGTATAAAAAAATAAAGTCAGATACAATGAAGGATAAAATACGACTATAATAATGAAGGTTCAAGAAATATTTTTTAATGAAAGGTATTACGATAAGATAAACTAGTTTAAAAACGTTAAAAGAAGAAAGGGTAAAAGTTTAAAAAATTAGCAGAGGAAAAAAAATTTTTTTAATTAATTAACTTTGCAAGACTAAAGATTCATGGGGAGAAAGCTATGGATTCCTGCTTTGCTTTCTCTTCCTCTGGAATTCTGCTATTATCCTTGGTAAGTGAATGTGGGCTTGGCTGGATTTCTTATTGATCTTCTGGGGGAGGGGCCTGTTGTAGTGATTCTCAAGTGTCGGCCCCATGAGGAATTGCACCACCCTTACCAGGGGCCAGGCTAAGTAATCAGCTCCGGTTCACTTTCGGGAGCTTTTGTTCCCTGAATGTTTTCCATAGAGTTCCGGAGGATGAGAATGAAAATGGCGGCCTCCCAATTTCCAGCCTGGAGGAGTAGAGAACTCTGGGCCCCACTCCTCAGTGCACCCTCAGAGAAAAGTGCTCAATCACTCCTATCTCCCTGGCCTAGGGCTGCACTCCAAGCTCACCCAGTCGGTGGCCAAGCATCTCTGTCTCTGGCACACAGCTCCACCTGGAGTCTCCAAACCCCACAGATCCCTTCACTCTTCCAGGGGGTCTCCCTGGATCTTGTGGGGACCCCACTCACAGAGCACCGGCCTGTGCCATGGATTATGGTTCAAGGTAACCCCGAGTTGAGAGCTCACTCCTCAACTCTGTCTCTGTAGCTGGCTTCCCCACTCTAATATCTGTGAGCTCTGTGACACTCAGACACCCCCGATCCTTCTGTGACCCCGCTGGACCTGAGGCCACGCTGTCCCCGCGTGGGCTTCACCCCGGTTTAGCCCCTGCAAAGATGTCCCTCAGTGGAGCAGACTTTTAAAAGTTCTGATTTTGTACTCCGTTGCTCTGCTGCTTGCCGAGAGGTGGCCCCTCCCCACACGGTCTATCTTCCATCGCTTTGGATTCACTTCTCCACCGGTCCTACCTTTCAGAAAGTGGTCGATTTTCTGTTTCTAGAATTGTTGCTCTTCTTCTCTTTGATCTCCTGTTGGATTTGTAGGTGTCCAGAATGGTTTGATAGGCTATCTACCTGATCTCCTGCTACCTGATGTTGTTTCAGCCTGCTACTTCTCCATCTTGACTCCTCCCCGCCCCAAGCTCATTTCATTTTATCATCTTTCGTATGGTGACTCTCTCCTACATGTGTTTTGCCTCCCAATGACAGGATGGCTGCTGTAGCTCAAAAGTCATATTCATACATTACAGCAAAGAAGGAGAAGGGGCAATGTCAACCTTATTGTCTCACTCTTTTCAGGAAAGAAAAATATTTTCTTGACATTTCCCTCCAAATATCCCCAGCATTTTCAATTACATCTCATTAAACAGAATCAGATCACTTGATCCAGATACAAAAGAGACTGGAAAAGTGACTACGTATCTCTCCAGCCTCTATAGCAGAGAAGCAGGTGAGCAGAGATGGGAATAGGTATTCTGTTGAAGCAGATTTTAGTGTTGGTCACTGAGCCTAATCCCAGTAGCCATGACAACTGAAAGAGGAAGGACAGGATGCATCAAGTACTGACGAGTACCAAAGGGTCTCTCATGACAAGGCCATGAGAAAGAAAAGTTTCCTTCCCCTGTTGCAGCCAAATCAGTGACTCCCAATGCAATGAGAGTTGTGTAATACAATGATTTGGGAAAACATATCTCATTTTAATAATTTGTGGGTTCACAGTTGAATTAAATGAGATTGAATAAGAATGATGTGAAAATGTCACTTTTTTTTAGAAAGGCTAATTAACTCACTATATGTAGTCATGAAGTTGGTTTAAGCTGTTAAATTATTTCCAGACTAGGTAAGAGAAACAAGCCTGGGAGGTTTGTCTGGTGTGTTAACACGTATTATTTACCCCGAGGTGACATTTTAATAGCAGGGGAAAACATGAGCAGCCTCCTAGTCCTTGCACACGTTTTGCCACATGCTGCTCTGAACACATAAATCCTGGCTTTGTCAACAATAATGAGGCCCAGAGAGCAGACACCTGCTGGGATCCTTAAACTTTTCCTGAGAAAAATACACATAATTAAGGAATTGCGAGCACTCACCTCTGATTTATTATGAAAAGAACACACCTTGGGCTGCATTTGCACCCTCACTTGCTGGAGTTAAACAGACAAATGATTAAATATCAACCTCACAGGGATTCTCCCAACATGCTCTGCTCCCGTTTTCCACTTTCACCTCACCTGTTCTCAGATAAAGAAAGGAAGAAAGAAATTGAGCAGCACACCAGCACAGACAGGGAGTGGCTGCCATGAAGCTGGAGCCCTCTCTGCCTTCTGCTGTCCCCTGCTTTTATGACAAATGTAGAGTTCATAGTTAATAGCACTAACTCTGGGGTCCAAACCTGGGCTCAAATGCCATCTCTACTTCAAAACCTGTGTGCTTTTCCACTCTCAGAGGCCTGGGTTCCTTATTTGTAAAATGGAGCAGATAACAGCTTCCACCTCATAGGGTTGCCATGAGGATCTGGTATAACCTTCCACATACAGTAATTGCTCATTGTCACAAGGTGGCTGCCACAGCTCAAACATCACATCCACATTCATGGCAGGAAAGGAAGGCAGAGGTGAGGTCAGCCTTATCTGTCCAATTGAAACCTCCCTCCCATAGCAGTAGAAACTATGATTCGTTTTTTTATACTCCCTGAACAGTCCCTTCAGAATCAACCACTCTGAGAATTTTGTTCCCCAACCTTTTGCAGGAAGCCTTTCTTGATCACTGAGAACTCAGTGTCACATCAACTTCAATGGGAACCAACAGAAAGCACTTAAAATTACCATTTCTGTGGACAGAGAGAAGCTGGGAGATGGCCAGCAGCACATAACGGTTTCCCTAGGGTTTTTTGTTTTTGTTTTTGTTTTTGTTTTTAGAGATATTTATTTATTTATTTGAGAGAGAGAGAGAGATCACAAGGAGGCAGAGAGGCAGGCAAAGAGAGAGGGGGAAGCAGGTTCATTGCTGAGCAAAGAGCCCGATGTAGGGCTCGATCCCAAGACCCTGAGATCATGGCCTGAGCCAAAGGCAGAGGCTTTAACCCACTGAGCCACCCAGGTGCCCCTTCCCTAGGGTTTTTAAAGGAAATTTGTTGATATGATGCCTATTAGACTCTCATGAAAAGACACTAGAAGAACAATATGAAAGCAAATCCGTAAGTCAGATGGAAATGGCTGTCACGGGGTGGTGCTTCTTCATGAGTCTGTCTCGATTCTAGGAAGGAAGGGGACCCACTCTTCCCCTGATGTTGGAGGCAGGGTTTATATTAGCAGCTGGAAAGACTGGCAAAGCATCAGGAAGGCTATAGACTGGAGCACAGCTCCTGACAAGAACAGCTCCCAGGACATATACCTGAGTAAGGACTCTTAGCCAGAGGCTTCTCCATTCTCAATCACCTACTGGGGGCTCAGTATTGGTGAGAAATGGCAAAAAGGTCTGAGGTCCAACCCTGGAAGACCAGTAACCTCACACTGGGGAGCCCAGAGAGTGAGCACTCTCAAAGCTGGGAGAGCCCAAAGGTGGCCTCCATGGGATGGGAATCAAGGAGGCCTGCTGGGAAAGGGAGGGCCCTGATGGATGGCAAGCTTTCAAAAGGTAGAGGGGAGAGCAAAAGGATAGAGATTAGCATGAGCAGAGTGGGTTCATAACACTGTATTTCACCAATTCTAGGATGACATTAATTTTTAGATGAGCTTCCTAAACATACATTAAATGTACACAATTCTAAGGCACATCCTGATCTCAGAAATACCATGATATGGGAGAAATGTGGAATAGAAAATCGAAAGCTGTCACCTTGCCTCTGGTTCTTCTTATTCCCATCACTGGTGCAGATGTGCTCTAATGTTTTTCACTGGCACCTTATAAAGAAGATGCTGTTGCCAATTCTGTTTTGCAGATAAGCGGGCTGGAGATCTGAGGCTTGGGGATCTGACCATAGCCCTCGAAGCAGCGAGGGCTATGGTCAGATCCCCGAGCCTCTTTGCAGTGCCTGGAAAAGCTTATAGGGAAAGGGAGCTGCAAATGGGGTGGGTTCAGGTGGGTGAAGAAGGAGAGTCACCCTGGCCCAGGTCCCTATCATCACTTGCCTGTTTCACCCTTCTCCACTCGGTAACCAGAATAATCCTGGAATGGGTGCCTGGGCCAACCCTTCACTCTCTTTCCCTCTCTCTCTCTCTCTCTCTCTCCCCCCGATCTCTCCCTGATCTCTCTCTGTCTCTGTCTCTGTCTCTCTCTCTCTCCCTCCCTCCTTGTCCCTCCCAGCTACACTGACCTCATTCCTGTTCCTTGCAACACTGGAAAAAACCCAGCTCATCCTTGCCTGGGGCCTCATCCCTTCCTCTTCAATGCATAAAAAGACTCTTCTTTCCCAGATAGCTGCAGGCTCAACCCCTCACATCACTCAGCCTTGACTTCCATGGGGCCTCCTCAGAAAGACCTCTGACCTTCCAATCACAGTAACACCAGCCTGGTTGGTTTCCTTTGTAGCACTCTGAGATGGTCTCACTTCATGTTTGTTGATTTATTGTCTCCCCATAAGAATCGGAGCTCTGTGGCAGCAGGACTCTTGTCTGTTTTGCTCACTGGTACATCACTTGTGTTTCTGAATGAAGGAATGCACCCCACCGTAGTGGTGGAGTGCTCTGCCTTTAACAAGCCAACCAAACCTGGAGTCCTATTGGGCCTTCAATCAAAAGCAGACATAAGGCTAGCAATGCCTTGGGACTCTTCCCAGCCCGGGCAGGTTGCCCACCTCTAAGACTCTCTTCCTTCCAGAAATGAGGCATTTCCCTCATGCTTCCTCCCACACTGCTATATTATCCCAGGGCTTTAGGGAGCTTCCTCTGCAACTGTCCTGTTCTGCAACCTCAGACCATGTTGTTCCTAAAGCTTATATCATCTTTGTCTTGTTAAGCGTGAAGCTCAAGTGCCCGTCCTTGTCCCTTTGTGTTTTCCCACCCTAAAGTCAGCTTTCTGACATGCTGAAGAATCACAACATAGCACAACCTTTCTGCTGTGATTTCTAACAGCAATACTTCCAGAAATGTTTTCCATAGAAAGTTGTTGGGAAGACTAGAGTCTTTTCAGGCCATTGGTTAACATGTGCTTAGAGAGGCATGGTCCTGCCTCACTGTGGGGGATGGAAAAGAAGATTCATTCCTGCCTCAGAGAACTCCCAATCTCCTTTAGAAAACTAAGACTCAAGCTTGATACAGGGATTCATTCAGAATCGTGTCACCTTCAGGACTAAATTGTAAAATTTAGTGCCTAAAGAGTGCGGAGGTCACTGTGGACTGGAACAGTCGGGGAGGGCCCCTAGAAGAGGTAGGAGAGCACTAAGATTCACCCTTCACAGACACAGTGGGATGACAATGTTAGGAGGGGCAGGACATAACTGAAGTCTTACTGATGTTGAGTTTTTTCCAACTTGCTAATGGATTTGTTTTGTTTTGTTTTCTAAAATATCTTGAAATTTCTCCTCCTGAACAAAGTCTTAGATAAGAACTTAGATTTTCCAATTAATGTCTTTAGAACCATGTACTTTTGAAAGGTCTGTCATGCTTCCACAAACACCTCCTGGCTTTTAGGAGGTGGAGGAGATGGGCAAGAACATACCCCCAACTCTTACACTTTAACAGGCCCCTAAGGATGGGTGGGGTTTGTAAACCAAGAAGCAGTGCTTTCTAGAAGGCAGTAAGTGAGTAAGACCCTGTAGATGGAAACACGTAAGAATCCTAGAGAAAATGCGTGAAAGCAGCAATTCTTACCCATTAGGGAACCAATCAGAGGTGCCAGACAATGGACCCCCACCAGTGCAGCTATGGTGCTCTGCAGCTTCTTTCTCTGCTTCCTCTACATGCTCAGAGATTCTTCCCTGAGATTATTACTCAATTAGTGTGAATACATGAATACAGACTAAAGCTCTAATAGGCATAGGGTACTTGTTAACTTCCATTCCATTATATCTTCATAACAGTCCCATGAGAGAGCAGAACATATTACATTAACCCCATCTCTAAGATGATGAAACTGAGGCTTACAAAAATTAAATCAAATGGTTTGCCTGAGGTCACACAACCAGCAAATGCACCAGAGCCCCCTAGCATTCTCATCTCACAACCATCTTATTACTTTCCCTGTGGAGACCTCATCCTGCTATTCCGACTTTAATCATAATGAGTGTACACACTGAATTCAAGTATCAGAGTGATAATATAATCCTTTTATGTAGTGTTTTCCCATTATAGAGTGATATTACCTTGCCTATTCATATTCCATTTTCCCCCAAAGCTGTATCATTAACTAAAGAATATGTTCTGACTTATCCAATAAAGTGTTTAACCTTTTTTAATGTTTTATTGATTCTCAAAGCTTTGGTTCCACCAGAAAATCCTGATTGCTACATTAACAACCTCATTGATATTCTTTTAACAGACCCTCTACAACAAGAAAGGCAGTGTGAGAAAGATGGAGCCCCCAATGATCCATTAATCAATGAGCAAATCTTGCATCCACTTTATACACATTGCAGGAAAATGGGCAATGAGAAATAAGAGCTACACGCAGGCCCCTTTGGGGGTGGTGACATCCAAACCCAGACAACTCACCTGCCAGAGGATGGAACAAGCGTCTCCTTTGGAGACAGTCAGTGGAACAAGGAAAAATTTATCTCCAGGCTGCTCCCTTTAACCTCTTGCAATCAATGTGATCTCTGCAAGCCCAAGTTGGACTCTTCAAGAACAACCATGCACCACTGGATAGCTTCAAACAGAATTGAAACATGAAGTCAAATTCTTTGGTGAGGCATGCAGTTCATCCTCATCTGGCCTCTGCTCTGTGCCAGCTTCGTCTTTCACCATTTGACCCCTTCAGAAGTCTCTACTGCAACCATGCTCAACTACCAGGAGTAGGGTGAAGCAAGTGAAGCACTTGACTCAGAGGCTTAACTGAAAGGGGCAGCAAAAAAAATCAGTAAATAAGAATAATACTATTTTAATGTAATACATTTAAAAATCAAAACTAATGCAAAGAAATTCAGGTTAAATAAAATATCAAAAGTTTAAATGAAGACGAAATCTTCCCTGCATTTGCGTAACCCTGCCTTACTTCCCTCCTAATTGCAGATTCATCTTCTCCTTCTAGTTTTCCAAACATACTGTGTTCTTTCTGACTTCCTGGCCTTTGCCTATGCCATTTTTTCTACCCAGAAGACTTTTCCCTGCAAATCATCTTTCAGGTATCAGTTTTGGTGTCATTTTCTCCAGGCAAGTCTCCTGTAATGTTCATAATGACTGTGACACCCACTCATACACGAGCCTGGGACTGATGTTCCTATTATGTGTTCCATGAACACCTCCTGTGGTGATATCACACTCCACCTATAATTACCTGACTGCCTCCCTGACCAGTTTATAAGCTCCATTTAGGTGGAGGCTGGCTCATGGTCATCACTGTTCCCATGGCTGATGGCTGTGGTTGGGACTATGGTTCTGGTGGTTGCTCCTGCTCAGGCTGCCTGGTGATATGTCCTAGTCAGGTTGAGTCTACATGCAGACATGTGCTGAGATGTCCTGCTGAGGTGAAGAATTCATACAGGCTGCAGGCTCCCTTGTCTGAAACCACATCCTTTCTGCAGAAGCCCATGAGGTGGAGGTCAGTGGATCTGAAATACTGAAAGAAATATTACAAGAAGCACCCAGGAAAAGCAGGGGAAGTTAGGGTCCTGATTTACAGAGGAAATAGCTAACAAAGGGCCAGGAATCACCTTCATGGGATAGTTGGGAGAAAGCTCTTTTTCTCCACAGCACTCAGTGGACAGTCAATGCCTATCCCTCTGGTCTGGCTGGGATGTTTGCTGTCTTGCACTGTATGATGAGGAAGTGATATCACTGGAGCCTGGCTGGATAGTAGCATATAAAACCAGATGCAGGTAGACCTGCTGGCCTGTGCATTACCCACTTCCTCAGCCCCACTCCTCAGGTTTTGGTGATTACAGTCAAGGAAGACAGCTCTAGGAACAGAGCAGGGTTTGTGGAAAAAGTACTGAGACTTTTGTCTGGGGAATAGAATGAGATGGGGATCAGAGAGAACCTGGACTATAACAGCAGAATTTCATCCCCACAGTATTGCTCCTCCACTGTCAATTCCCCCTCTCCTGGTACCTCTCTTCCCGCATCACTCCCCATCCAAAACTCACCAGAAGAGACATGAACTAGGACTTGGACTTTAGACCAATGTATATATTCCATGCTATACATTTAGTATCCAAAGTAGTTAATTGCCCCACGAGAATGTGAACTCTGAGTAGAAAAATAATGAGACATTTGAGGAGCCCCACTCTGTAAATGAAGAACATCACACCCAACAAACTATACTCTCTACAGAACAAAGATTTAGAACAAGCATAATAAAGTCAAAGTTATATGAAAGGCTATTGACCAGCAATTATAAGTAATATTTAATTAGAAATACTGAGAATGGGGGCACCTGGGTGGCTCAGTTGATTAAGCATCTGCCTTTGGCTCAGGTCATCAGAGTCTCAGAGTCCTGGGATGGAGTCCAGCATTGGACTCCCTGCTCAGTGGGGAGAATGCCTCTCCCTCTTCCTCTGCCCCTCCCCCCTCCTCCTTCTCTCTATCTCTCTCTCTCTCTCTCTCAAATAAATAAATAAAATCTCTCCCCCCTCTCTCAAATAAATAAATAAAATCTTTTTAAAAAAATATGAGAATGAGAATTGTAATAATAGAAATATAGAGTTTCATAGATGAGATAGAGTAGAATGGATATTGTTAAAAAATGAGTTAGTGAATTGGTAGGTCATATAGAATTTTTCTACTCAAAATATGATCCACTGACCAGAAGCAGCAACAGCATCTGGGAACTTGTTAAAATACAAACTCTCAGACCTCGCCCAGACCTACCCAATCTGAATATACATGTTTACAAGATTCCTAGGTGCTCTGTATGCATGCTAAAGTCTGAGAAGCACTGACATGGTTCTCAACACTGGCTGCACATTGGAATTCTCTAGGAAAACTAAAAGTACCCACCACCAGAGAGCTTCATTTGATTTGTTTAGGGTATAGAGTTATGAACACTCCCAGGTGATTCTAATGTGTAGCCAGATTTGAGAAACATTGACTTAGAGAAACCCTCTTAGGAAAAGGAGAGGGATAAAACAATATAAAATGTGAGACATGTGGCACACAAAATCAGAAGGATCAGATCCATGTGTCCTACATGGAGAGACAAAAGTTAAGAGAAAGGAGGAGATACTTTTTGAGAAGAATGAATGAGAAATTCCAAAATTAAAAGAAATATTCAGGACCTCAGGTTGGTATATTGAAAGAACTCAAAAAGCATAAATGGGGGAAAAAATCTACACACAAAAATATATTGATTTGGGGGGCATCAGGGACAAAGAGTAATCTTTAAAAGCTGCAAAGTGAAAGGGAGGTCACTGCAATATGAACAAGAATAAGACAGACGTTTTAACAGCAGGACTCAAATATACTTCCAGTGTTTTCATCCATCCAAAGTCATGAGAGAAAAAATTTTGAACTTAGAATTTTATATCTAGTTCAACTAGCAATTCAACATGAGGGCAAAGTAAGATATCCACAGCCACACAGGCCTCAGATCAACTTTGATATGCTGTGTTGGTTCAGGTTCATGGTTGAAGTACACAAAGCAGAACCGGAAGCCCAGACCATGTGCGGAAATGGCCCAGAAATGTGGGAGGTGGCGTCAGAGAGCAGGAACAGCCCCACTGATTTCCCCTGTTGCCTCAGGCCCCAGGATGACAGCACAGTGCTGTTACTGATCTTGACTTCATGGAATTGTTTTTTTCATCATCATGGATTTTTTTGCATTAATTTTAATGTTTTAAACATCACATTAAAATATTATCTGTCTTTGCTGAGCTTTTTAAAAAATATTTTATTTATTTATTTGACAGAGAGAGAGAGAGAGATAGCAAGAGAGGACACAAGCAGGGGAAGTGAGAGAGGGAGAAGCAGACTCCCTGCTGAGCAGGGGGCTCAATGGGTGGCTCAATCCCAGGACCCTAGGATCATGACCTAAGCTGAGGCACAAGGCACCCAGGGTCTCTTTGCTGAGTTTTTGATACCCCTTTAAATTTTGCATCCCAGGTGAATGCCTCACTCACCCCACCCAGCTCACTCTCCTCCTAGCCCAGCTGCCTTAAAGTCTCCAGGCCTCCAGGAATAGGGATATTTGCAAAACTGCCTCAGCTCATTAATACCTCTATCCCAGACCATCCAGGGTGAGGATGCTTCTTCCTGCATGAAAATCAAAAACCAGGCCACCGGTCACTTGGTGGCCCCATCCCCAGCTGGCCAGCAGAGCACCACAGAATATGGGCTCGAATACTAACCACTCTGAAGATTGAAATTCAGCTTGAGAACTTTGTGGTTGGAGAGGGCTCCTGCTGCGAGAAGGGAATATGACAGATGGCATAAGATATTACAGTAATTTTACTGACAAAGCACTAAGCGTATCACAGAAGAAGTTCAAAATCAATTCATCTGCTTCCCAGCAGAAGCAAGTCTAACAGGCAGTGAAGCATAATCTTGATAATGTAGTTGTTCCAAAAGAAAAGGGAATTAACCAGGCTACCCTAAATGTGTCTGTATGACATTCTTTTTTGTTTCTGTTACCCTGATAAGGACTTAAAATCCCATTTGTATGGAAATAAACTAAGCTCCAAACCTATCTTCCTGTTCTGGGGCATTAGCTGAGGAGGCTTGCCGTGAACTCCTCTCTAACTAAATAGGATCTTGGGCTTGGGCCCTGCAGAGTTTCAGCTTTTGTTGTTAAAGAAAAAAAATACACTCTTATTCTGTTAAATAACAAATTTTAAAGATCCAAGTGTCTTTATTAATCTATTCACCAGTCAGGCAGCATCCCACATAGAAAGTAGAAGGGAGCACCAAAGGGTTACAGAAAGGGAAAAGTTTTTAAAGACAGGAGGTGAACCATGAGAGACTATGGACTCTAAAAAATAATCTGAGGGGTTTGAATTGGTGAGTGGGTGGGAGGTTGCGGTACCAGGTGGTGGGTATTATAGAGGGCACGGATTGCATGGAGCACTGGGTGTGGTGAAAAAAAAAATGAATACTGTTATGCCCAAAATAAATAAAAAATAAATTTAAAAAAATAATAAAAAAAAAAGTAAAGACAGGACAAGGAAGTCATACACAGATAAAGGAGTATTTCTGGTGTGGTCACCTTCTGTTGGGAATAAGAATCTTACTAGGTGGATTGCTTCATTTTCCTTTGGGAGGTGGAGAAGGCCCAAGTAACAGATTACCTTATTGATGCCGAACTGAAAATTCCTAACTGAGTAGCTAAGACTGCATTCCAGGGGGAGAGGAGGTTGAAACTGCGGTTACATTAGGTATTAGGCCTCAGTTTGGTAACTTGGCCTAGGTGACTGCATTTTGGGCCCAGGGTTTGCTTTTCAATAATTCCAATCACTACAACGATGTTTCCTTTAGGAGAATTAAAAGGTTTTTTGATGGCAAACAAAAAAAACTTAATCTGAGCAACCCAGTGTCCTTCTTTAAGGTCATTTTCTTTTGAATTAAAGAAAGAATCAGCTGAGCGAGAACCAGGCTTAATTAGAATGGGAGCCATGCAGTGTGTTGCATAGATAGGGAAGGGCTTGTGTAGGTGTCAGGTAGTAGTTTAGAAAGTTGTCAGAGCTCATTCATTCCAACAACAGGCCTCCAACTGATGTTTTGCATTCTAGCATTACTCACTCAAGATTCAAAGTCCACAAATAACTAATGTAATTATCCATGTTTGGGTCATGTGTCCACACTAACTGCTCTCCATGAGTGAGGAAAGGCTCCCTGCAAAGATATGAAGGTGCTGTGACTGAAAGCAGGTACTTGGTGAGCAGCCACAGAGGAGCCAAGTCTTCTCAGAAACCAAAGGCACACTTTTAAGAATGTAGAAGTTCCAATGTTTCCCTGGCACATTCCAACAATATATGAAAGTTTTGAAAAATGCACTTCATACAGTGCCTGATACATAACAACTAAGTCATTATCATTACTTTCATCATCATCCTCAACAATGACTAATGTTTATTATTTAGACTATCTGGCCAAGACTTCACAAAAGCAGGATGTTTTCTGTGGCCAAGGGAAGGCATATAAAATGGCTTGAGTTTTTCAGTAGAAGAAATAAAGAGATGGGGGTGTGTCTGGGTGGCTCAGTTGAGCATCTGACTCTTGATTTCAGATAAAGTCATGATCTCAGGGTCATGGAATCAAGCCCAACATCCAGCTCAATACCTGCTTGGAGTTTGCTTGTCCCTTTCCCTCTGTTTCTTCCCTACTCCCACTCTTCTCTCTCTCTCTCTCAAATAAATAAATAAGATGTTTTAAAAAGAAGAAGGAATAAAGAGATGTGTTATAATTGGCAAATGCTTCTGAAAATCCTGGCCTCCTGCTATAGCCCAAACTGCAATTTCCATGCTACCCCAGAGCCCATATATCCATTAGGCACAGTGAGCACATTGTCCAGGGTCCACAATACTGTTGAATGGTGCACAAAAAATGTTTTTAAATCAGAAGAAAAAAGTGAATTTTTTTTTCCAATTTATTTATTTTCAGAAAAACAGTATTCATTATTTAAGTGAATTTTTAAGTTTAAGAAAATGTATAATATGTATTTGTCTTTATACCACATAGTTGTTAAATATAACAATGAAAGTGATAGAGCAGCCCTGAGTAACTCTCTCACAACAGAATTTGTATGCTCTGTGGAGGAGAGCTAGGGTCACTTTCTTTCCTTTTGACCAGAAATCTTCCTCCATCCCATACTATATCTTGCTAAATCATTCCTAATACTTTACCAAGGATGGGGGCTGAAAATGTTCACAGATCCCACCTTCTTTACTCAATAAACTTTCATTAACTATCCAGTACAGGCCAGACACTCTGAAAACTACTGGGACACAGTTGTGGCAAGATAGATATACTCTTTGTGTTCTTGGGGATTAAAGTTTAATTTGAGTAATATGTAACCAAAATGCTTATCATACTTGGCTATAATTACCTAGTTAATAGGGGAATATATATCCATATCTAAGATTTTTTTAAGATATTATTTTTAAGTAATCTCTACACCCAAAAGAGGGCCATAAACTTCCAACCCCAAGATCAACAGTCACAGTCTCTACTGACTGATCCATCCAGGTACCTCATATATCTAATTTTTTTTTATGATGCTGGTCATAGCACACATAACCCACCCCCTGAAATTCACATCCACACACATGTACACATAGACTTCAACCAAATATGTTGTCTCCTCTTTTTATCCTATTCCCAAATCCCCACACTAATGCCTGCAGTAGAAGTTTTTATAAGAATCTTCATTAAAACAGCATGAATATTTGGATCAATGCATGGTGAATTGATAAATTAAAATTCAACTTACAAAAGGGTAAGTGAATAAGAATATATGAAAATATATTGTATATAACTTAATAGACTAGAATGTGGCATGTGAAGTGTCACATTACAGGTTAACCTGATATTGCTTCTGTTTTGGAATGTTAGTGTCAGATGGCATTTGAGGTAATAAGCTGTGTGAAACTTTGAAAGGAGACATCAGTTTGGACTGTGGTCACACATGAAAGGTTTTATGGGGAGGTTGGCACATTCATCAAAGTGAACAAAACTTTGGGCTAATATGGGCTGTAAAGGCCCCATCTCTTCCTCCTCAAGTGAAGATGTGCTTCCCTCCTCTTCGCATCTCTGAGACAATTTGTCTCTGCCAGAATCTACCAATGATAAATTGTTTGTTGTTGTTGCTAATTAAATAACAAAAAATGTGTAATGGATTGACATTCTGCAAATTCTCAGTTACTTTTTCAGAGATGCACTTCTGCATATATTTATTGAATGAGCTACATATTTTAGAAGAGCCTGCTCTATGACAGGCCCTGGTCAAGTTCCATGTGGAAGACAGAAAAGAGTTAGACAATCATTGTGCTGTATTGGGTCCCAGAGGTCCAGCACTTTCCAGGCACATAATCCTAGGCATGTTTCATAAATCACTTAATCCCTGTGGCTATGAATTAAGTAGTACTATTATCCCCATGTTAAAGATGAGGTCACTGAAACACAATGAAGTTAATATACATAAAGGACATATGTCAAGCACTGTTAAAAGTGACCAAAAAAATTATTCATTTACTCTACCCTGCTGTAGTAGATTGCAAAAATGGTCACAGTCCTTCACCATGCCCTGCCCCCATGCCTTTACAATGTCACCTTGTAGCTACTTCCATCAAGAAATGGCCTATTTCCCCACCTCTTGAAGCTGGGATGATTGGCAACTACCATAGGGCAAGGAAATGTGACAGACATGTTAGTTCTGAGCCTAGGCCTTAAGGGACATTGTGAGTTTCCTGTATCTTGGACCCCAATGCTGCCATGTAAACAAACCCCAGCTAGTCTGCTAGGAGACAAGTGACCATGTGGCACAGCTACCCCCGTCACTCCAGCTGAAGCTAGCCATATTCTAGACATGTGAGGTAAAGCCAGTCAGTCCCCAGCTGACCCACAACTGACCACAGACACGTGAGCAGCCCACTGGAGATTAGCTCAGCTTAGACCTGATCTGCAGAACTGCCTAGTTGAGCCCTAGACTCATAATCAGGAGTCACAGTTGTTTTAAGTTACTGAATTTGGGGGCTATAGTAGGGACTCCTGAAGACCATACAAGTTTGAAAAAGACACATACTCAGAAAAGTCAAGATATAAAGATGTGGGAACACAGAGAAGGAAGGGTCTCTCCTCAACAGAGCAAGAGGACTTGTGCTTGCCTGTAAGAGATGCTATTGGGATCAAGCCTTGAGGGATGGTGGTATCTATACAACAGCTATAGCCTAGGTTCTAAAAGACTACCCAAGAGCCTCAGATGAATGGATGAGTCAGTCTCTCTCCTGACTCCTATCTCTAGTGCCTATCTATAGGCACTAGAGAGGCTCCATAAGACATCAAGCTACTCAGGACAAAAAGCACCACACCTCCACTTGGGTGGACTTGGGGGCAGATTGCTGGACATCCAGCCATAAGCCAAAATGCCCAACCAAGGATCAATTCCCCTACATCCCTGCCCTGCTGTGTGCCCTCCATGGCCCTCCTTCCCCATACACTGTCAGCATTCCTAATAGCTCCTGTCAAGAGCCATGCAGCTCCAGACAAAGGGAAATGTTCAAAACCATGTTCAATATCAAAATGAGACAGGAGAAGTTATGTTTAATTCAACAAAGAAGGAACTGGCTTTAGAAATGAGATGCAGTAGGCAAGAGGACAGGGGGTAGCTGTCAGTGGCACTCACTGCGATGAGAGCTCCACGCATAGTACATGCCAGCTCACAGGGAAGCAATGCAAACCAAACATCAGGCAGACAACTACAAAGGGGACCAGGTGTGATTTCCAAACTGACTTTGATCAAAAATGTACACAGGCAAGAGAGGGGGAAAGATGGCAGAGAAGTAGAAGACACTTTTTCAACCGGTCCCCTAAAGTGAGCTGCTTATCTACCAGAACACTCTGAATACCCATGAAATCAGCCTGAGATGTGGGATTAAAAACTTCTGGATCTCTACAGGAGCAGAAGACGCCAGTGGAACAAGTACTCCCGATTGCTCAGAAGTGTTCCAGGGTGCAACTTGCCTGGTTCATGGTTGATACATTCAGCTACACATCCCCTCAGCCATGTCTCATCAAAATGTCTAGGAGAAGGAATGCCCAACAGAGAAAAAATTTAGAGACTGTGCCCTCTTCATCAAAGCTATTGGAGATGGGCATAAACAGTATGCTGGAAAGGGAATTCAGGCTAACAATTATCCCGGCAAAGGCTAAGTTGAAGAATGTCATTAATGACAACATGGAATCAATTAGGGAAGAAGTGAAGGCCATCTAGGAAGGAGTTAAAAATATTAACAATGAGTTCCAATATAAACTAAATTCTCTAACAGCTAGGGTGACTGAAGCAGAAGATAGAATTAGTGATCTAGAGGACAAACTGATAGAGAGAAAGGATCAGGAGGAGGCCTGGAACAAACAGCTTAAAAGCCATGAAAACATAATTAAGGAAATGAGTGATGCAATGAAAAGTTCCAGCATCAGAATTATTGGAATCCTTGAGGGGGAGGAGAAAGAGAGAAGACTAGAGGATACAGTTGACCAAATTCTCCATGAAAATTTTCACAATCTGGGGAATGGAACCAGTGTTCATGTCCTGGAGGCAGAAAGGTCTGCCCCCAAGATCAAAGAATCTAGAAAGACCTCAAGACACCTGATTGTGAAACTCATGAATCATAATTTTAGACAGGAGCCCTCGAAAGCAGCTAGAGGAAGCAATTCCTTACATACAGAGGAAGGCCCATAAGAATAATGTCAGACCTATCCACAGAAACCTGGTAAGCCAGAAAGGGCTGGCAAGATGTATTCAGGGCACTAAATGAGAAGAACATACAGCCAAGAATACTTTATCCAGCAAGGCTGACATTCAAAATGGATGGTGAGATTAAAAAGCCTCCAAGACTGGCAAGGTTTAAAAGAGTATGTGACCACCAAGCCAGCACTAAAAGAAATATTAAAGGCGGCTCTATAAAAGAAGGAAGAACTCTAAAGTGTCATAGAACAGAAATTTACAGAACACTCTATACAAAGACTTCAAAGGCAACATGATGTCAATAAAAACATATCTCTCAATAATCATTCTCAATGTGAAGAGCCTAAAGACTCCCATAAAATGGCACAGGGTTGCAGACTGGATAAAACGAAAGGAAATATACATATGTTGTCTACAAGACCCATTTTTAACCTAAGGATACATCCAGACTGAAAGTGAAGGGGTGGAGAAGCATCTTTCATGCCAATGGGCCTCAAAAGAAGGCTAGGGTAGGAATTCTCATATCAGATAAATTAGATGTTAAACTAAAGACTGTAGTCAGAGATACAGAAGGACACAACATCATTCTTAAAGGGCCTATCCACCAAGAAGACCTAACAATTGTAAATATTTATGCCCCCAATACAGGAGCAGCCAACTACATAAGACAAATGTTAATCAAGATAAAGAGGCATATTGATATGAATACATTAACAGTAGGGGATTTTAACATGCCATTCTCAGTAATAGACAGATCATCCAAGCAGAAAATCAATAAAGAAACAAGAGCATTGAATGACATGTTGGACCAGATGGACCTAATTGATATATACAGAACATTACACCCTAAAACAACAGAATATACATTCTTCTTAAGTGCACATGGAACTTTTTCCATAATAGACCACATACTGGGTCACAAATCATGACTCAGCAGATACCAAAAGACTGAGATTATTCCCTGTATATTCTCAGACCACAATGCCTTGAAACTGGAACTCAACCACAAGGAAAAGTTTGGAAGGAATTCAAACTCCTGGAAGCTAAAGACCACCTTGCTTAAGAATGTTTGGATCAGGGGCACCTGGGTGGCTCAGTGGGTTAAAGCCTCTGCCTTCGGCTCAGTTCATGATCCCAGGGTCCTGGCATCAAGTCCCTCATCAGGCTCTCTGTTCTGAGCCTGTTTCTTCCTGTTTCTCTGCCTGCCTCTCTGCCTACTCGTGATATCTGTCTGTCAAATAAATGAACAAAGTCTTAAAAAAAAAAAAAAAAGAATGTTTGGATCAACCAGGAAATTAAAGAACTTAAACAATTCATGGAAACCAATGAGAATAAAGACACTTCGGTCCAAAACCTATGGGATACAGCAAAGGCAGTCCAAGGGGGGAAAATCCTAGCCATCCAAGACTCCCTCAAAAAAATTGAAAAATCCAGAATACACCAACTGTCTTTACAACTTAAAGAACTGGAGAATCAACAACAAATTAAGCCAACCCCACACAAAAGAAGGGAAATAATAAAGATTAAAGTAGAGATCAATGAGATAGAAACTAGAGATACAATAGAACACATCAATGAAACTAGAAGCTGGTTAATTGAGAGAATCAATAAGATCGATAAACCATTGGCCAAACTAATCGAAAAGAGAGGACCCAAATTAATAAAATTATGAATGAAAAAGGAGAGATCACGACTAACACCAAGGAAATAGAAACAATCATCAGAAAGTATTATCAGTTATATGCCAATAAGTTAAGCAAACTAGATGAAATGGATGTATTCCTGGAAACTGGAAACTTCCAAAACTGAATCAGGAAGAAACTGACAACCTGAATAGACCAATATCTAGTGACGAGATTGAAGCAGTATCAAAAACCTCCCCCCCAAAAAGAGCCCAGACCTGACAGATTCCCTGGGGAATTCTACCAAACTTTCAAAGAAGAAATAATACCTATTCTCATGAAGCTGTTTCAAAAAATTGAAGCAGAAGGAAAATTTCCAGACCCTTTTTGTGAAGCCAGCATTACCCTGGTCCCCAAACCAGGCAAAAACCCCAACCAAATGGAGAATTTCAGACCAATATTCCTGAGGAATATGGACGCAAAGATTCTCAACAAGATCCTAGCTAATAGGATCCAACAATACATTTAAAAGATTATCCACCATGACCAGGTGGGATTTATTCCTGGATTGCAAGGGTGATTCAACATTTGCAAATCAATGAATGTGATAGAACAAATCAATAAGAGAAGAGAGAAGAACCACATGGTCCTCTCAATTGATGCAGAAAAAGCATTTGACAAGATATACCATCTGTACCTGATTAAAACACTTCAAAGTATAGGGATAGAGGGAACATTCCTCAACTTCATAAAATTTACCTATGAAAAACCCATAGCGAACATAGTCCTCAATGGGCAAAAACTGACAGCCTTCCCTTTGAGATCAGGAACATGACAAGGATGTCCACTCTCACCACTCTTTTTCAACGTATTAGAAGTCCTAGCAACAGCAATCAGACAACAAAGAGAAATAAAAAGTATTCAAATTGGCAATGAAGAAGTCAAACTCTCTCTCTTTGCAGATGACATGATACTTTATATGGAAAACCCAAAAGACTCCACCCCCAAACTACTAAAACACATACAGTAATTCAGTAATGTGGCAGGATGCAAAATCAATGTACAGAAATCCGTTGCCTTCTTATACGCTAACAATGAAAATACAGAAAAGGAAGTAAGAGAATCGATTCCATTTACTATAGCACCAAGAACCATAAGATATGTGGGAATAAACCTAACCAAAGAGGTAAAGGATCTGTACTCAAGGAACTACAGAACTCTCATGAAAGAAATTGAAGAAGACACAAAAAGATATAAGACCATTCCATGCTCATGGATTGGAAGAATAAACATTGTTAAAATGTCTATACTGCCTAGAGCATTCTTTACTTTCAATGTCATTCCAATCAAAATTTCACTGGCATTTTTCAAGGAGCTGGAGCAAACAATCCTAAAATTTGTATGGAATCAGAAGAGACCCCCAAATAGTAAGGAAAAGTTGAAAAAGAAAAACAAAATTGGGGGCATCACATTGCTACAAAGCTGTGATCACCAAGACAGCATGGTACTGGCACAAAAACAGACACATAGACCTGTGGAACAGAGTAGAGAGTCCACATATGGACCGTCAACTCTATGGTCAAACAACCTTCAACAAAGCAGGAAAAAATATACAGCCGAAAAAAGACAGTCTCTTCAATAAATGGTGCTGGGAAAATTGGACAGCTATGTGTAGAAGAATGAAACTCAACCATTCTCTAACACCATTCACAAAGATATACTTGAAATGTATAAAAGACCTAAATGTGAGGCAGGAATCCATCAGAATTCTAGAGAACATAGACAGTAATCTCTTTGACATCAGCCACAGCAACTTTTTTCAAGATATGTCTCTAGGGCACCTGGGTGGCTCAGTGGGTGAAGCCTCTGCCTTCGGCTCAGGTCATGAACTCAGGGTCCTGAGGTTGAGTCCAACATTGGGATCTCTGCTCAGCAGGGAGCCTGCTTCCTCTTCTCTCTCTCTGCCTGCCTCTCTGCCTACTTGTGATCTCTCTCACTGTCAAATAAATAAATAAATAAAATCTTTAAAAAAAAAAAAAAGATATGTCTCTAAAGGCAAAGGACACAAAAGCAAAAATGAACTTTGGGACTTCAAGATCAAAAGCTTCTGCACAACAAAGGAAACAGTCAAACAAAACAAAAAGGCAACCCACAGAATGGGAGAAGATATTCACAAATAACACTACAGACAATGGACTGATATCCAGGATCTGTAAAGAACTCCTCAGACTCAACACACAAAAAACAGATAATCATGTCAAAAAATGGCCGAAGACATGAACAGATACTTCTCCAAAGAAGACATACAAATGGCTAACAGACACATGAAAAAATGTTCATCGCTAGCCATCAGGGAGATTCAAATCAAAACCACATTGAGATACCACCTTACACCGGTTAGAATGGCCAAAATTAACAAGACAGTAAACAACATGTGTTGGAGAGGATGTGGAGAAAGAAGAACCCTCTTACTCTGTTGGTGGGAATGCAAGTTGGTGCAGCCACTTTGGAAAACAGTGTGGAGACTCCTTTAGAAATTAAAAATAGGGCTACCCTATGACACTGCCATTGCACTATTGTTATTTACCCCAAAGATACAGATGTAGTGAAAAGAAGGGCCATCTGTACCCCAAAGTTCATAGCCGCAAAGGCCACAGTCACTAAACTGGAAAGAACCAAGATGTCCTTCTACAGACAAATGGATAAAGAAGATGTGGTCCAGGGGCGCCTGGGTGGCTCAGTGGGTTAAGCCGCTGCCTTTGGCTCAGGTCATGATCTCAGGGTCCTGGGATCGAGTCCCACATCGGGCTCTCTGCTTGGCGGGGAGCCTGCTTCCCTTCCTCTCTCTCTCTGCCTGCCTCTCTGTCTACTTGTGATCACTCTCTGTCAAATAAATAAATAAAAATCTTAAAAAAAAAAAAGAAGAAGATGTGGTCCATATATACTATGGAGTATTATGCCTCCCTCAGAAAGAATGAATACCCAACTTTTGTATCAATATGGATGGGACTGGAAGAGATTTTGCTGAGTGAAATAAGTCAAGCAGAGAGAATCAATTATCATATGGTTTTGTTTATTTGTGGAGCATAAGAAATAACGCAGAGGACATGGGGAGCTGGAGAGCAGAAGGGAGTGGGGGAAATTGGAGGAGGAGATTAACCATGAGAGACTGTGGACTCTGCGAAACAAACTGAGGGTTTTGGAGGGGAGAGGGGTGGGGGTTTGGGTGAGCCTGGTGGTGGGTATTATGGAGAGCACGTATTGCATGGAGCACTGGGTGTGGTGCATAAAAATGAATTCTGGAACACTGAAAAGAAATTTTAAAAATTTTAAGTTAAAATTTTAAAAAAGGTACACATGCACGTAGTTTAAGAGTCAAGTAGCTCTGAGGAAGCAAGATGGCAGAGGAGTAGAAGACTGAAATACATCAGGTCCTAGTTCATGTAGTTATCAAACTGTTCTGAACACCTTCAAACTAAACAGATCAAAGAGAAGAGCAGCAATTCTAGAAACAGAAAATTGACCACTTTCCAGAAGGTAGGACATGTGGAGAAGTGAATCTGAAGCAATGGGAAGATAGACCACAGGGGGAGGGGTCAGATCCTGGCAAGTGAGAGAGCAGCAGAGGACAAAGTCCTCTTTGTCCTCTTTTAGAGGCTGGCTTTTTAGAAGCTGGCTCCTCTGAGGAATGTTGCTGCCGAGGCTAAGCAGGGGGTGGAGCTCTTGTGGGGGCAGTGTGATCTCAGGACCTGTAGAGTCACAGAAAGACTGGGGATGTCTGAGTGTGGCAGAGCTCCCAGGTATCAGAGCAGGGAAGCTGGCTACAGAGACAGAGCCAAGGAGGGCACTCTCAGCTAGTGGTTACCTTAAACCATGATCCAAGGCACAGTCAGACCACTGCTCTTTAAGTAGGGATCCCACAAGCGGTAGATCCTGAGAGACCACCTCCTCTCTCCTCTGGAATCAGCAGCCTGGAAGCATGTGGTAGAAATCTTCTGGGTTTGGAGATTCCAAACAGGCCATGCACCAGAGATAGAAACACTTGGTCACAAGCCAGGTGAGCACGGAGTCCATACTGAGACCAAGAAGAGGGGAGGGATTGACTGCTTTTCTCTGAAGTGCACTGTGGAGTGAGGCTCTGAGCTCTCAGTTCCTATAGGCTAGAGATTTGGAGGTCACCATCCTAATTCTGTCCTCCAAAGCTGTGCAGAAAGTGTCCAGGGAACAAAAGCTACCAAGAGCAAACCCAAGCAGATTACTTAGCCTGGCTCCTAACAAGGGTAGTGTAATTCCACCTTGAGAAAAGACATGTGCCTCTGCAACAGGCCCCTCCCCCAGAAGATCAGCAAGAACATCCAGCCGAGACCAAGTTTACCAATCAATAAGAACTGGGTAACTCCAGAGCTAGGGGAGAGCAACACATAGATTTCATGGGTTTTTTCCCAAGATCCTTTAGTCTTTCAATGTTAAATTTTTTTAATTTTATTTTTCTCTTATTCTATTTTTTAAACTTTTCCTCTTTGCTATTTTAACTTTTTAAAACTATTTTTAAAAATCTTTTTTAAATGTTCACTGTTATACTCCTATTTTATCCCTTCATTGTATTTAACCTTATTTTTTGTATACATATAGGTTCTTATCTTTAAAATTTTGGGATACAATTTCTTCTAAAAGAACTAAATATACTCTAAATCTAGTGCATGGCTTTGTTCTGGTCTCCAGCCTGACCATATTCTCTCCTCCTTCTTTTTTCATTTTCCAACCAACTTATTTTATCAATTCCTTTTTTTAGGATCTTTTTAAAATTTTCATCTTTACAGTAATATTCCATCCCTTCATGTTTATCCTTATTTTTGTGTGTATATAAGTTTTTCTTTCTTCAAAATTTTGGAAGGCACCTTCTTCTAAGAGACCAGAATACACCCAAAATCAAGTGGGTGGCTCTGTTCTATTAACCAGTCAAATATATATATATATATATATATATATATATATATATATATATATAAATCTTTAATTTCTCCCTCTTTCTTTTCCCCCTGGTTTTGGGTCTCTTCTAATTTTGTTAGCATATATTTTTCTGGGGTCTTTGCCACCCTCTTAGTATTTTGTTATCTCCTTCATTTATTCTTATCTGGATGAAATGACAATGTGGAAAAACTCATCACAAAAAAAAAGAATAAGGGGCAGTACTGATGGCTAGGGACCTAATCAATATGGACATGAGTATTAGAATTTGCAAACACCAAACCAGCTCTACAGGAAATATTGAAAGGGTCCTCTAAGCAAAGAGAGAGCCTAAAAGTAACAGACCAGAAAGGAACAGAGAGAATATACAGTAACTGTCACCTTATAGGCAATACAATGGCACTAAATTCATATCTTTCAAAAGTTACCTTGAATGTAAATGGGCTAAATGCCCCAATCAAAAGACATGAGGAATCAGAATGGATTAAAAAACAACAACAACAAGACCCATTGATATGCTGTCTACAAGAAACTCACTTTAGACCTAAAGACACCCTCAGATTTAAAGTGAAGGGGGTGGAAAACAATTTAGCATGCTAATGGACATCAGAAGAAAGCTGGGGTGGTAATCTTTATATCAGATCAATTAGATTTTAAGCCAAAGATTATAATAGCAGATGAGGAAGGACACTATATCATACTTAAATGGTCTGTCCAACAAGAAGATCTAACTAAAAATAGAGCTTCCCTATGACCCTGCAATTGCACTCCTGGGTATTTACCCCAAAGATACAGATGTCGTGAAAAGAAGGGCCATCTCTACCCCAATGTTTATAGCAGCAATGGCCACAGTCGCCAAACTATGGAAAGAACCAAGATGCCCTTCAACGGATGAATGGATAAGGAAGATGTGGTCCATATACACTATGGAGTATTATGCCTCCATCAGAAAGGATGAATACCCAACTTTTGTAGCAACATGGACGGGACTGGAAGAGATTATGCTGAGTGAAATAAGTCAAGCAGAGAGAGTCAATTATCATATGGTTTCACTTATTTGTGGAGCATAACAAATAGCATGGAGGACAAGGGGCGTTAGAGAGGAGTAGGGAATTTGGGTAAATTGGAAGGGGAGGTGAACCATGAGAGACTATGGACTCTGAAAAACAGTCTGAGGGGTTTGAAGTGGTGGGGGGGTGGGAGGTTGGGGTACCAGGTGGTGGGTATTATAGAGGGCATGGCTTGCATGGAGCACTGGGTGTGGTGAAAAAATAATGAATACTGTTTTTCTGAAAATAAATAAATTGGAAAAAAAATAAAATGAATAAAAAAGAAGATCTAACAATTTTAAATATCTATTCCCCTAACATGGGAGCAGCCAACTATATAAACCAATTAATAACAAAATCAAAGAAATGCATCAACAAAAATACAATAATAGTATGGGAATTTAACATCCCCCTCACTGAAATGTACAGATCATATACACAAAAGATCAACAAGGAAATAAAAGCTTTAGATGACACACTGGACCAGAAGGACATCACAGATATATTCAGAACATTCCATCCCAAGACAACAGAATACATGTTCTTCTCTAGTACACTTGGAACATTCTCCTGAATAGATCATGTTCTGGGTCGCAAATCAGGTCTCAACTGGTACCAAAAGACTGGGATCTTTCCCTGCATATTTTCAGACCACAATGCTCTGAAACTAGAACTCAGTCACAAGAGGAAAGTTGGAAAGAACTCAAATACATGGAGGCTAAAGAGCATCCTACTAAAGAATGAATGGGTCAACCAGGAAATTAAAGAAGAATTTTTAAAAATCCATGGAACCAAATGAAAAAGAAAACACAACTGTTTAAAATCTTTGGGACACAGCAAAGGCAGTCCTGAGAGGAAAGTATATAGCACTACCAACCTTTATCAAGAAACAGGAAAAGTCTCAAGTATACAACCTAATCCTACACCTAAAGGAGCTGGAGAAAGAACAGCAAAGAAAGCCTAAACCCACCAGGAGAAGAGAAATAATAAAGATCAGAGCAGAAATCAATGAAATAGAAACCTAAACAAACAAACAAAAAACGGTAGAACAAATCAACAAAACTAGCTGTTGTTTGATAGAATTAATAAGATCGATAAACCTCTGGCCAGACTTATCAAAAGAAAAGAGAAATGACCCAAATAAATAAAATCATGAATGAAAGAGGAAAGATCACAACCAACACCAAAGAAATACAAACAATTTTAAGATCTGATTATGAGCAAACATATGCCAGCAAATTTGACAATCTGGAAGAAATGGATGCATTTCTAGAGACCTATAAACTACCAAAACTGAACCAGGAAGAAATAGAAAACCTGAACAGATTCAAAACCAGTAAGGAGATTGAAGCAGTCATCAAAAATCTCCCAAGGAGCAAGAGCCCTGGACAGATGGCTTCCCAGGGGAATTCTACCAAACATTTTTAAAAAGAACTAATTCCTATTCTCCTGAAACTGTTCCAAAAAATAGAAATGGAAGGAAAACTTCCAAACTCATTTTATGAGGCCAGCATTACCTTGATCCCAAAACCAGACAAAAATCCCATCAAAAAGAGAATTACAGACCAATATCCTTGATGAACACAGATGCAAAAATTCTCACCAAAATACTAGCCAGTAGGATCCAACAGTACTTTAAAAGGATTATTCACCACAACCAAGTGTTATTTATTTCTGGGCTTCAAGGTTGGTTCAACATCTGCAAATCAATCAATGTGGTACAATATATTAATAAAAGAAAGAACAAGAACCATACGATAGATCAATAGATCTATCAGGATCAATAGCTCAATAGATCCTGAAAAAGCATTTTACAAAGTACAGCATCCTTTCTTGTTCAAACTCTTCAAACTGTAGGGATAGAGGATACATATCTCAATATCATCAAAGCCATCTATGAAAAACACACAGTGAATATCATTCTCAATGGGGAAAAACAGAGAATTTTTCCCCTAAGGTCAGGAACACAGCAGGGATGTCCACTCTCACCACTGCTATTCAATATAGTACTAGAAGTCCTAACCTCAGCAATCAGACAACAAAAAGAAATTAAAGGCATCCGAATTGGCAAAGAAGAAATCAAGCTCTCACTCTTTGCAGATGATATGATACTTTACATGGAAAACCCAAAAGACTCCACTCCAGAACTGCTAGAACTCATACAGGAATTCAGTAAAGTGTCAGGATATAAAATCAATACACAGAAATCAGTTGCATTTCTATACACCAACAGCAAGATAGAAAAAAGAGAAATTAAAGAGTCGATCCCATTTACAATTGCATCCAAACCATAAGATACCTAGGAATAAACCTAACCAAAGAGGTAAAGAGTCTGTACTCAGAAAACATAAAATACTCATGAAAGAAATTGAAAAAGATACAAAGAAATGGGAAAACGTTCCATGCTCATGGATTGAAAGAAGAAATAATGTGAAAATGTCTATGCTACTTAAAGCAATCCACACATTTAATGCAATCCCTATCAAAATACCATCCATTTTTTTCCAAAGAAATGGAACAGATAATCCTAAAATTTATATGGAACCAGAAGACTTGGAATAGCCAGAGGAATGTTGAAAAAGAAAGCCAAAGTTGGTGGCATCACAATTCCAGACTTCAAGCTCTATTATAAAACTGTCATCATCAAGACAGTATGGTACTGGCACAAAAACAAACATATAGATCAATGGAACAGAGTAGAGAGCCCAGAAATAGACCCTCAACCTCATCAACTAATCTTTGACAAAGCAGGAAAGAATGTCCAATGGAAAAAAGACAGCCTCTTCAACAAATGGTATTGGGAAAATTGGACAACCACATGCGAAGAATGAAACTGGACCATTTCCTTACACCACACACAAAAATAGACTCAAAATGGATGAAAGACTTCTATGTGAAAGGAATCCATCAAAATCCTTGTGGAGAACACTGGCAGCAACCTCTTCGACCTCAGTCACAGCAACTTCTTCTTAGAAACATCGAGAAAGACAAGGGAAGCAAGTAAAAAATGAACTATTGTTACTTCACCATGATGAAAACTTTTGCACACCAAAGGAAACAGTCAAGAAAACCAAAAGACAACCGACTGAATGGGAGAAGATATTTGAAAATGACATAGCAGATAAAATGCTACTATACAAAATCTACAAAGAACTTATCAAACTCAACACCCAAAGAACAAATAATCCAATCAAGAAATGGGCAGAAGACGTGAACAGACATTTCTGTAAACACATCCAAATGACCAACAGACATGTGAAAGAGTGCTCAACATTACTTGACATCAGGAAAATACAAATCAAAACCACAGTGAGATACCACATCATACCAGTCAGAATAGCTAAAATTAACAAGTCAGGAAATGAGAGATGCTGGCGAGAATGTGGAGAAAGGGGAACCCTCCTACACTGTTTATGGGAATGCAAGCTGGTGCAGCCACTCTGGAAAACAGTATGGAGGTTCCTCAAAAAGTTGAAAATAGAGCTACCTTATGACCCAGCAATCGCACTACTGGGTATTTACCCTAAAGATACAAATGTAGTGATCCGAAGGGGCATCTGCACCTGAATGTTTATAACAGCAAAGTCCACAATAGCCAAACTATGGAAAGAACCTACATATGTATGTATGTATGTATGCATGCATGTATGTATGTATGTCACATCTTCTTTATCCATTCATATCTGTCATACATATGCATATACACATACATACCTACATATGTATGTATGTATGTTCTTTATCCATTCATCTTTTGGTGTGTATACACACACACACACACACACACACACAGTGGAATACTATGCAGTAGTATCAAAAGAAATGAAATCTTGTTATCTGCAGTGATGTGGATGGAACTAAAGGGTATTATGCTGAGTGAATAAGTCAATCAGAGAAAGACATTTATCATATGATCTCTCTGGTATAAGGAATTTGAGAGGCATGGTGGGGGGTGGGGGGGTAGGGAAGGAAAAAATGAAACAAGATGGGATCGGGAGGGCGAAAAACCATAACAAACTCTTAATATCACAAAACGAACTGAAGGTTGCTGGGGGTTGGGGGGTATGGATAGGGTGGCTGGGTTATGGACATCGGGGAGGGTATGTGCTATGGTGAGTGCTATGAAATGTATAAGCCTGATGATTCACAGACCTGAACTCCTGTGGCAAATAATACATTATATGTTAATTTAAAAAAAGAGTCAAGTAACTTTACAAGACTTACTACAAAAATAGCAGCCCTCTGCTTCCTAACCAAACAACTCCCAGAGGCAACCACTCTCAACTCTTTCTGATGATTCATTTCTGGATATCTCTGAAATAACAAGAAGGAGTGATACATGTGCTTTTAGTTTTCAGCATTATTTATTTTCTGCCCAATGTAGTGAAAAAGACAGTTCTCTTTCACATCTGTCTTTTACAGCTTCCCTGCCTCACCTTACCACTCTTCTCTTCTTGCCATCCTTCTGACACAGGTCTTCTGGAAGAAATCTAATTCAGAGCCTCTGACTTGCTGAAGACTAAAGCTCTCATATGTTGCTAATTGTCACCCTAGTATCTCCATTCACAGCTCTCTTGACTATATCCCATTTCCCCCCTATGTCTTTCCCTTCCCTCTCTCCTTTGACTTAAACCCTAGTTTTGGTCAAGCATATCTTCCAATAACTTTGTGAGAAAGAGCACACAAGACTGAAATGTTATTATTATTCATCCCTTACATTTACGTGATAGCTTGGCTGGATATAGAATTCTAAGTTATGAATCACATTCCTCTCAATCTTGAAAGACACTGATCCATCATTGACCTCTAGCCTCCAGTACAGATGTTAAAAAGTTCAAAGACATCCTGTTTCCTGATCCTTTGTATATTATACATTTTTTTTTCTTTCAGGAAGGTTTTGGTCTCCAGTGTAATAAAATTTTATTTTTTAAAAAGGGAACCTATAGGGGTGCCTCGGTGACTCAGTGGGTTAAGCCTCTGCCTTCGGCTCAGGTCACAGTCTCAGGGTCCTGGGATCGAGCCCCGCATCAGGCTTTCTGCTTAGCAGGGAGCCTGCTTCCCCATCTCTGTCAAATAAATAAAGAAATTTTTTTTTAAAAATTATTAAAAAAATAAATAAGGGAACCTATAAAAAAAGAACATTCAGAGAACAAGAAAGTGTTCTTAAAATTTAAAAATTGGAGAACATAAATAAAAATTCCTATGGAAATGTTGGAGGACAAATATGGAAAAAATCTACTATAAAATAGAACAGAAAATGAATATTCTGAATATCCAGTAAAAATATCTGAACTTTTTCATATTAGAGGCTTTCCTCAGATGTCTGCTGATCCCTAGCTCTCAGCTCTATTTAAGGTCAGGACTTGAACGTCCTGATTGGAAGCTCAGTCACGTGGTGAGACCTAGCAGCTGTGGGGCTTACTTGAGGAAGACAATACAATCATTTCACTAATGAACTTTTAATGTCAGTATCTCTGGAGAAATGTCTAAGAAGAAACCCTAAAGAATAGCCTTTAAAAACCCTGCCCATAACATTACAGGCCCACAATCAGCATCCTGGAAACTGAGTGGAAATGCTAGTATAGAAACACTCAAAATTACCCCATTTTCACTACAGCACACCTGTGTCTATAGTGACTGTATCCCCCAGGCCAAGAGACCTTCTGTTTTATCTTATCTGAGAAAAAAATCTACCTCCCACCGAGGGTGGGAAGGCCAATCACCACCAGCATGGAGTAGAAAGGATTTCCCATTCCAACTGCTTCTAAAATAGATTTTCTGCTTATTCAAGCCTTGTCTTTACCTCCACCTCCACTACTACCTAAAAGCAGCAATTGCTGAGGCTGTTTGTGGCTCTTCAGTGTAATTCAGGCTGCTTCTGCCCAGAGAAAGATGATTACTAAGCCAGCAGTCGAAAAAGCCAAATCAGTTACCACTTTGTGTGCTTTTCAAAATGTGTATGTTTTTGTTTCATTTCCCCTTTGTTTTGCTGAGTTTATATCTTTTTTTCCAAATCTTGTTACTTTTTGTTTACTCTCAAAACTTCACTAACATGCCAATTAATGCATATGTTCAACCAACCACCTCTACCTACAAACTAACTTTCCACCACCTAAGAATTCTCAGCCCTGAGCTAACAGGGAGACTCATGAGAACAACAAAATATCCTCCCCATGGAACTGTGAATGGGATGAAAGGTCCTACAGTATCCTGGTCTCTGCTGTGATGATCATGTTAGCTATTGTTGGGACTGGGCAGCCCCATTCCTTTTCTGCAGTTGCAGGGCAACCCAGGCCTCACCAGTCATAATGTCTCATTACCCAGGGCAGTGATTGGCCCAGAAGTGGACATGGGATTCATCCAGACCCATCATAGTCCCTTCCTGAGTATAGTGTCAGGGAGAACAAGTGTAGCAGAATGAGAACTTCTAGGATGGAAGAATGTTCACTTGGAGAAGCCAGGGGTTACTTTTTCCACCACATAGAAAACACCTCTCTGTAATGAGAAAAAAAAATCAAGCCTAGTTGATATGTGTGTGAGAGACAGAGAATCAGAGAATGAGCACAAGAGGGAAACAGTGACTGATGGTTAAAAAAAAACAGAGTGGCAGGCAGAGAGAAGCATGTTCCCCACTAAGCAAGGAGCCCGATATGGGACTTGATCCCAGTACCTTGGGATCATGACCTGAGACGAATTAAGCAGTGGTTTAACCAACTGAGCCATCTGGACATCCCAACTTAATCTAGTTTTTTTTTTTTTTTTTTGCCACTCTGACTGCTTGTGCTCTCTCTCTCTCTCTGACAAATACATAAATAATAAAAATATTTTTTAAAAAATTAAAAAAAAAAACAGGAAGAGGAAGCAACGAATTTCTGGAATAAGATGGAAGGAATGTTGTAACATAGACATGCAAACTAGAAACTGAGGTTTATAGGTGGGAAGCAGGGGGAGAAGTGTCAAATAAACTGAAGATACTAGAGCCCCAAGAACTGGCTCACAGGGGTGTCAACAGCAATGAGGGAAGGAGAAATGAGAGGCCCAAGAAGATGGAGTTCACAGAAGAGCCATAGAACCAAAACAGAAAAAAGAAAAGAAAAATATGAGCCCACTGTAGGTGTCTTTTACCCCAACATCTTTGTCTCTATTACCAAATTTTTTTTTAAAAATCTGTCATGTGTCCATTGTAAGCCTAATTAGTCTTTCTCAGGACAAGATATGACCAAGAGATAGAAGATACCCTATGCTGGGCTCAGCTTTTCCAATCTGTTCTCCTGGACAATGTGAAAGTCTTACCTCCTGACTTTCTAACTATGAAGTATATAAATAAACTATATCTGCCACGCAACAAAACCCTGCACACACACAGAGCACAAGCATACACCTGCGTGCACACCCGTACACGGAAATGAACCTTCCCAGCATGAAATAATAGCCTGATATTCAAAATCACCAACTTTGCCTGTTGCCACAGTAACCGGCAGCATGAAGTCCCGCTGCTAAAATTTCAAGAGCAGATGACATGAAGTATTTATGTGTAATTGCACTGTATAAGGAGAAAGAGCTTTTCTTTCATATAAAATATGAGTGTAGCTCAGATGAGATGGTGTTTATATCACATTGCTGTCAGGCAAATATAACCAAGTCTCTCTGCCACCCCAGTGCATGTTACTTCCACAAGAAAGTGAGTAGCAAGATCCAAACAGGGATCGGTGTCCAGAGGAAGTCCCTGACCTGATTTGGGCTATAGTCATTCCAAAACCCTCAGGAGTTCAAGTCTCTCTATTTCCCTATTTAGGGGGGTTGGGAGGAGGAAATACTCTTTATCTCAACTCTTAGAAGCCTGTGTTCCTGCTGTCCCCCATGATTGGCTGGTTCCTGAACCACATTCGTCATCATGGGTTGTCAGCATGAAAGGACCCAAGAATGAGGTCAGAACCCTTCATTTTGCAGGTGGAGATTGACAGGGGTCATAACTGTATGTTTTGGGACAAGAAGAGTATAGTCAGTGGAGGTCCTCCCAAGCTGCCCCCAAACCAGGAGGGCCAGAGCTAGGTCACAATTGGGCTATATTGATTTTTCCCTCATCCAGGGGCTTTCTGTAGATATTCTCAGTCATTTTCAGACCATCTTCCTTCTGGAGACAAGGCTGTGCAGGTCCATATCTGACAATGGCCCCAGCCATCAAACACTGAGCATTGCTTCTGAGCACAACAGCACAGGGCACCAAGTGAACTCTAAAAGAAGCCTCGGTCATTTGGCATTCAAATCTCACATTCAGGACCAGGTGAAAGAACCTCAGTCAATAAATAAGCTTCATGATTATTTCTTTAATCACATCTTTAATAAGTTTTCCGAGAAAGGTAGAGGTTTTAAATGAGAATATACTCATCCAAATAATTCTGATCTTCTTGAGGGAAGAAATAAGTTCAGAAGGGTAGGTAATGTTTTATTCAAGGGGCTGTTCCCATATTGGACACAGAGACCCCACAGAAGCAGCCTTCCTCCAGTGCCTATCGGATGGGGAGAAGATGGAATTGGTTGGATGAAAATAGCATGGAGGACATGGGGAGTTAGAGAGGAGAAGGGAGTTGAGGGAATTGGAAGAGGAGGTGAACCATGAGAGACTATGGACTCTGAAAAACAATCTGAGGGTTTTGAAGGGGCCGGGGGTGGGAGGTCGGGGTACCAGGTGGTAGGTATTAGAGAGGGCATGGATTGCATGGAGCACTGGGTGTGGTGGAAAAATAATGAATACTGTTATGCTGAAAATAAAAAATAAAATTTAAAAAAATACACAATGAATGAATGAATGAACAAATGAATGAACAAATGAATGGCTTTAGAAAGGAGAGAAGGACTGAGGGATAATCAGAGCCAGAAGATACTGAAGGAAACAGGCAGGCTGTGGTGGAGAGGTTTCCAGGTCCAGGGAAAGGCCTAGAGAGTGCTAGCCTGCAATTTGCCCCCTGCCTCTGCCTTAGCACGTTCTATAGGAAACCCCTTCTGGGCCACACCACACAGCACCATCTCCACCTCCCTCAGCAGCTGAACCTTGATTCAGCTGTGTCCCCTGTTACAATATCAGAAGGGAAAAAGAGAAGACAAAAGAGAAATAAAATTATGATCATTTCTGTTGCCTTAATGAGACAGTCACATTCATTTTCTGTGTGCCTAAGAAGGTTATGGTTCACAGCTCAGTGACAAAGTCCTTTACTATGTACCTGCAGGCCATCTTGCTGGGCCTGCATCTGTGTAGGTAAGAACTCCCCAGCAAATGGAGGGCTCCCTTGTGGCACAGACCCCACCACTTCCAGTCCCTGACCCACGCCAGGCACTGCTGTCTTTGTCATAATAGCATCTCGAGTTTTGGATGGCATCTAGTCCCAAAATGTTCCCAGGCTGCGTTTCCCTTCCCAGGTGCACCAGCATCTTCACGCACTGCTGGGTTTCTCTGAAGCTCCTTTCCATTCTGGTGGCCAGATCATTTCTTATTTCTGCTGATAAACAAGGCAACAGGGCTTAATTAAAGAGTTCCCCCTTTGGAGGGCAGAGCGGCTGCCTTCGCTTGATTAAAATGTTTGCCAGCTGTTTCCTGTTCTGGACTCAGGCTGGCTTGAACGTTCAGGAAAGTCTGAAACTTGACCCACTGGGTAATTATTTCTCCTTATTAAAAATCTCCTTTCCTCCTTGTGATCAATGTGTGCAATTCCCCATCACAGTGTTGAGCCATTCCTGCCTCTTCCATTCATCTCCACTTCCATTTTGGCTTTATGATCTGATTCCGCCAGTTGAGCTGGAGCAATGAGCCCCCACCTTTGGAGTGTGAGCCCTCCAGAGAGGCCTCTGAGCCTCTCTGTGATCTGGGAAAAGCCACTCGGTATGTTTTCCACCTACCCACAGCACCTTCAAGTTACCAACACTTGAAGGACATCCTCGCAAAAGCAGCACTTGGAGCCAGTCCAACTCAGAAATGATGTAGTCAGGACAGTATGGTGTTTCTCTTCTCACTGTGTCCTCCTCAGGTGGACAGAGACAGGTGTCTCCAGAGCACTGTCCTGACTGCAGATTCCCTGACTTCATGCCCTCCCCGACTTCTGCCCCTTCTGCACGGGTTTTCTGACATGCAGGGTTTGCGGGAAGACAAAGTGAGAAGACATCAGGAAGTTGTACCCCGAAGGCAGAGCCGAGACATAAAGTGTTCAAAAAGGCAAGAAAAATATCCATAACCTTAGAAATGTCTAGGCCAGATTGTTTTCACATCTGTTTTGGAGAAAGCCAAGTCTACCCTGTCTCTGCTGGCATTCCTCAGCCCACTCCCTGCCCCTATTTTACTTTAGGACATAGCAGGCCAACAAAGAACAAAGCTGCATTTGAAGGAATGGGGTTTTAGTCACTCTTTCAACAATTTAGTGGATGATTACTCTGCATCAGATAAGGTTGTAGTGTTGAGACTAGAATTTCTGTCTGATAGGAGTTTACGGTTTCAGTGGAGGATGCCCTAGGTGACTGGGGCAGAGGTCAGGTGGCTCGTGCATGTAGTCTGGCTTCAGGCAAAGCTCTCTGAGGAGGCTCCTCTTACCTGCCTGCTCCAACAGCCTCTACCCCCATCCTCCTGTGGAAATAACAATTTCAAGTTCAGGAAAGCTAGTTGTAACCCTTGAGGTCATTGCCAAAATCTAAGTAAAACCTCTAGTCAAGATTTTAATACTCAATAAACCAGATCTTCATCCCCAGCAGGCAAGAGGAAGAATTGGCTAGGTTAAAGACACAATTTCAAGTTGTTTTTATTGCTACTGTTGTGTCTTGTTTCTGCTCTCCCAGATAAAGGAGAGGGAAGCTGCAATCTCTTGAAAAATATACGAGCAATAGTTTCCTGCAAGACAAAACCCCCAGGCATCTTCTTGAGGTCATCAGTCACATTCTGACTCACATATATCTGCTGGGGTAGGAGCTTGCCAAAAAGATGTCCAGGTAATTTGGTGACATGTATCCAAAGCCTTAAAAAACATACCTTTTCTTTGCTTCGTTCCTTAATTTCTTGCTTTAAATGTTCCTAGAAATGGAATTCAGCTTGCAGCAAGGTTCATTGCAGCACTATTTGTAAAAGTAAGAAGATAACCACAACCTAAACTGCCCAGCAGCAGGGAATTCTGACACACACGTCTGATGGGGCCCTGTACACCATCCCACAAGGAGGCTGCATGACTGACAAGAAACCCAGAATGTGCTGTCAGGGGGAACAGCAGGAAACAAGTCTGCTCTGCTGTAATTGATTTTTATCTGGTCCTAGAAATACAAATAAGTCCAGTCAGTTAAACCCAAAAATGTTCAGAATGATTATCCCTAGAGGAGTCAGACTAAAAGAGATTTTCATTTTCTCTGCAGTGTTTTCTAATTTTTTAAATATCACATGTTATTTGAGTGATTTTTCTTAAGATTAATTTTAAAAAGATGACAAAATCGTTGCCCAGAGTAACCCTCTCTTCTAAGTGTACTTCCCACTGCAAAGTGGGCAGTAATTGGCTCGCCTTGGTACCCAGTAGGTGGCCCACACTGTTGTGTCCAGCTTGCTGCCATTTATTCAGGGTGAGAGGTTACCAGGGGGTTAACTTGAGTCTATAACCACAGTGAAGTCCTTGGGCAGGAGCAGGGAAGCCTCCCAGAGTACAGGCAAATGTGACCATGAAGTTGCCCACCACTGCTGGCCAGAAGAACTGGCCATTCTATTCTGCTCCCCCCTCCATCAGGGCCCAACCCCAACACCCAAGGTGTCCAAGGATCTTACCCTCAGTCTATTTATCCAGAGCCCCCTGACCCATCAGACAGTGGACCGTCCTTGGTCCCACTCTTGGGGTCTGCTGGGCCTGCTCCCTTCCACACCCCATCCCACCCCCAGCCCCTGTAGTCCCTCGAATTCTCTTCTGTGAATTTCTGCTCCACCCTTTCCTGAGACTAGGCCTGGGAAAGGAGAAGGCAATTATTTTTGTTCAAGACTAGGCTTTCCCCCTTCTGCCACTGGTATACTTCCAAACCGAAAAATAAGCTTTACGAAATTCAATACTTACCTGCATATTTCCCATGTGCTTCCCTTTCCTCCTGCCCCGTCTCACTGGCCCTTGAACCTACCTCCACCTCCACCTCCACTGCATAGCTTTCCTCAGAGACTCAGCCTCCCTGCAAACATGCACATAAACACATAATTGCATGGATCAGGTAACATCTTAAAAGGGTCCATAACACAGAAAGGCTGAGACTCCCTTGCTTAGGCCATGCTTAATAGGAAGGACAAAAGGATCTGAACTCATCAGGCTTAAAAACAAAAAACCTGAAGGTGAGGAAACTTTGACTAAGTTAAACGTCCATCTTTGGAATCAAGGGCAACCATGATTCACTTGTGAATGACAAGGTCACCCATAGGTGTGTTGTTGGGTCCAGAAAAGACAGATGCCCACACTTGTCCTGAATACATACATGGGGACTGGGTTCTGTCCCAGTAAATTAAATGTTAAACTTCCATGAAGCCTGTCCCTATCAGCAGATGTATTTTTATTTAAGCTCCAATCTTACATTGTATATGCCCCTTTTCTCTGGCTTTGAGCTCCTTGAGAAGCATGGCCTGTGGTTTTTTCGTCTCTATCCTCAGGGCCTGATTCCAAAAGGTGGGCATTCCCCCTGTCTATTTAGGCACCTGGGCCCTCAGCATCCCTGACGCACCACCCTGCACCAGCCTCAGCAGCCCAGGTCCCCCACAATACTCGCATCTGCCATGGCATCTTGCAGCCCGGGGCCCTGCACTCAGCAGGCTAGCTTATGTGGCCCCATCTATGCCTGACTCCCTCCCTGAGGGTGGCTCTGAAACCACCCCAGCCCTTCTTCCCAACACAGATCTGGGGGCACTGGGTTGCCTATTTCCCTGAGAGCCACGTGCCTTTCATCCTTCCTTGCAGTTATGCGCTCATTTTTCCTGCTGCCTCTGCACTTCCCACACCAGTCCTGAGACTTGGGCCATGCTCCTATCACTCCACCAATGTGGGCACCAGAACCATGGTGTTCCATGGCTTCGGGCATGACATCCGCAGTGCACAGCTGCATCTGTGTAAAACAAGACTTCCCTGCCCAAAGGATGTGGGGGCCCTTTCTATAATTCTCTTTCATCTCCCATTCTTTCAGAAGTTTCATTCTTGCCCATGAGGACTTTCCTCTCATCTATGGACATCAAAAGCTGGTTAGAAAGTTCTACTCAGTGCTGCCTGCATGTTAATGCTTCTAAAAGGTCTCATTCTGATTCCTCTTGTTGTGAAAGAAATGCCCGGGTGTCCTCCTTGCCCACATTAACGGTTGCAATCTGCCTGGCCATGCCTCGACCTCCCCAGACACCAAGTGTCTGTCCTACACCATAATTAAAATTTATTGCATTCTCAGCTTTGTCATCTGGACCTTTCCATGGGATAAGAAGCACAAAATTCTCAATTGTTTTTCTTCTAAATTGCTGTAAAATGGTGAATTATGGCAATTACAGTCAAACTTCAATTATTCAGATGCACTGGGGGAACATGACAATTTTGAATAAATGAAGAGACTTTACAAAAACGCAAGTTATGCATAAGGAGAGCGGTTAGATTTCAGAGCACCTCATTTCTGTCACAGGACACTCAACCTCATGCTCCAATAAAGAATCCAAGTAGCCCACGTTGTAGGAAGTCAGAAAGCACCCAGCATATCAGCCCTTTCATGGAGCAAGGTGAAAACACTCTGCAGGGAGATGGCCTCCATCTCTACCATGAGCAAACCCCATAGTTATGCCCAGATGATCCACTGAATGGAAATCCTGTCCATCAGAGCACTTTCCAGGAAGCAAATTTAAATGCATACTATTATTTCTCTTCATGGGATATTCAAAGTGAAGGTTAACTTTCATTTACCAAAACCTTGGTGTGTCTTGTCCAGAGCATCACACACTCTCTGCCTACACCTCATCTTCACTTGTGTGGGTGTTTTGGTATACATATATATATATATATTTTATAAAATATATATATATATTTTAAAATATATATATATATTTATATATATATATATATAAAATATATATATATATTTTATTTCTTTTCAGCATAACAGTATTCATTATTTTTTCACCACACCCAGTGCTCCATGCAATCCGTGCCCTCTATAATACCCACCACCTGGTACCCCAACCTCCCACCCCCCTGCCACTTCAAACCCCTCAGATTGTTTTTCAGAGTCCATAGTCTCTCATGGTTCACCTCCCCTTCCAATTTCCCCCAACTCCCTTCTTCTCTCTAACTCCCCAGAATGGGTGCTTTTAAAGGCTTTTCTACTGGTGACAAGAAGTACTAATAGGCTTTGCAAGCCAACAGAAGCCCAAGAAACTATAAACTTTCAAATGTCTATTTTCAAAATGTTTACTCTAAGGGACATGGTAAGCTAAGTTCTCTAATTAGAACAAGTGTCTGCATTGCAAGTAAGATGGGTTGTGGGAGTAGAGGCACCACTGGGAGTAGAGGCACCACCAAGCAGAGAGGAAACCAAAGGCAAGAGGACATGTGACAGGCTCTAGGTGAACAAGGGGCAAGCCAGCCCACATCTCTTAGTTCTTTAGGTATTTAATCAACTGTAAAAGCTGCTGCCTACTGCCTCTACTCCCAGAGGTCTCTCTATTATCACTAAAATAATAATGACAAATTGGGAAAGGCATAGAGGACAGGCAAATGTGAAGCCAAGTGTTGCACATGGCAACAGGAGGTGACAGCCAGCAGCCCTCAGACACCAGGAGAGCCAGAATGGTCTTAGGGGTGTCCTCTTCAGGGAAGCAAAATCAGCTGCCTGCACTTAACCCAGCAGGAAAGGGGGCTGAGCCAAGGAAGCAACAGGATAGTGACCAAAAAAGTCCAACCCCAAGGTGAATCAGCCATAGAAACAGACTTGTCTTGTTTCTGGTTGAGAAGGAACAAAGGCAAAGTCCTGGAATAATAGGGAAGGAATTTCAGGTTAGACAGGAACAGAGGCTTCCACCCTGGGGCTTCACTGGGACAATTAAGGGAAGCTGCCCACTGCAGTCTGGTTCACCAGGATCACTTGTAGTTACTGCCATGGGATTGAGGATCCAGGCCTCAGCCCTCTGAAGCTGGCCATCAGTTCCCTGGCTTTGTGCTTCCAGATTCTCTCTAGCACCCATATCCCAGAATTCTCTTTTGTCTCATGAGTTTATAGGTTATCCTGCAGAAAATGATGTCAGAAAAAGGCCCACCAAACTCTGGAACTCCCTAGGGCTCCAGCTTCTAGGGTCCTGAATATTTCACGTGTGCCTTTGTGATTTCATGCATTTCCATTGTTCCTAGAATTCCCCTCCCAGAACCTCTTCACCTGGATCACTAACTCCTGCTCATCCTTCACTTCACAGACCACCCTACACCCCACCCACCTCCTCTTCCATCGCATGAGATGCTGCATTGTGCTCTCTGTTTTATCTTCATGACATTTTTTCCTTCTATCTTTCAACCAATATTTATTGATCATCTACCAGTAAGACACAGAAATGGCTACTGGGGAGTCAGCCATGATCAAGAAAAAAATAGTGCATCTAGAGGAAGAGGTCATTGATATTGACTAACGTGTATATTATTACAGCATTTGATATTTACATGTTAGGAAGGAAAAATACAATGAGCTATGAGGAAACTGGTATCCAAAGAACCGGAGGTGAGGCAGTTGGAATTAAAACACTACAAAATACACAACAAAGGCAGTCCTGAGAGGAAAATATATAGCGGTACAAGCTTTTCTCAAGAAACAAGAAAGGTCTCAGGTACACAACCTAACCCTACACCTAAAGGAGCTGGAGAAAGAACAAGAAAGAAACCCTAAGCCCAGCAGGAGAAGAGAAATCATAAAGATCAGAGCAGAAATCAATGAAATAGAAACCAAAAAAACAATAGAACAAATCAACCAAACTAGGAGCTGGTTCTTTGAAAGAATTAATAAAATTGATAAACCCTTGGCCAGACTTATCAAAAAGAAAAGAGAAAGGACACAAATAAATAAACCCATGAATGAAAGAGGAGAGATCACAACTAACACCAAAGAAATACAAACTATTATAAGAACATACTATGAGCAACTCTACGCCAACAAATTTGACAATCTGGAAGAAATGGATGCATTCCTAGAAACATATAAACTACCAAAATTGAACCAGGAAGAAATAGAAAGCCTGAACAGACCCATAACCAGTAAGGAGATTGAAACAGTCATTAAAAATCTCCAAACAAACAAAAGCCCAGGGTCAGATGGCTTCCCGGGGGAATTCTACCAAACATTTAAAGAAGAACTAATTCCTATTCTCCTGAAACTGTTCCAAAAAATAGAAATGGAAGGAAAACTCCCAAACTCATTTTATGAGGCCAGCATCACCTTGATCCCAAAACCAGACAAGGATCCCATCAAAAAAGAGAGCTATAGACCAATATCCTTGATGAACACAGATGCGAAAATTCTCACCAAAATACTAGCCAATAGGATTCAACAGTACATTAAAAGGATTATTCACCACGACCAAGTGGGATTTTTCCCAGGGCTGCAAGGTTGGTTCAACATCCGCAAATCAGTCAATGTGATACAACATATCAATAAAAGAAAGAACAAGAGCCATATGATACTCTCAATAGATGCTGAAAAAGCATTTGACAAAGTACAGCATCCCTTCCTGATCAAAACCCTTCAAAGTGTAGGGATAGAGGGCACATACCTCAATATCATCAAAGCCATCTATGAAAAACCCACTGCAAATATCATTCTCAATGGAGAAAAACTGAAAGCTTTTCCACTAAGGTCAGGAACATGGCAGGGATGTCCATTATCACCACTGCTATTCAACATAGTACTAGAAGTCCTAGCCTCAGCAATCAGACAACAAAAGGAAATTAAAGGCATCCAAATCGGCAAAGAAGAAGTCAAATTATCACTCTTCGCAGATGATATGATACTCTATGTGGAAAACCCAAAAGACTCCACTCCAAAACTGCTAGAACTTATACAGGAATTCAGTAAAGTGTCAGGATATAAGATCAATGCACAGAAATCAGTTGCATTTCTCTACACCAACAACAAGACAGAAGAAAGAGAAATTAAGGAGTCAATCCCATTTACAATTGCACCCCAAACCATAAGATACCTAGGAATAAACCTAACCAAAGAGGCTAAGAATCTATACTCAGAAAACTATAAAGTACTCATGAAAGAAATTGAGGAAGACACAAAGAAATGGAAAAATGTTCCATGCTCCTGGATTGGAAGAATAAATATAGTGAAAATGTCTATGCTACCTAAAGCAATATACACATTTAATGCAATTCCTATCAAAGTACCATCCATCTTTTTCAAAGAAATGGAACAAATAATTTTAAAATTTATATGGAACCAGAAAAGACCTCGAATAGCCAAAGGGATATTGAAAAACAAAGCCAAAGTTGGTGGCATCACAATTCCGGACTTCAAGCTTTATTACAAAGCTGTCATCATCAAGACAGCATGGTACTGGCACAAAAACAGACACATAGACCAATGGAACAGAATAGAGAGCCCATAAATAGACCCTCAACTCTATGGTCAACTAATCTTCGACAAAGCAGGAAAGAATGTCCAATGGAAAAAAGACAGCCTCTTCAATAAATGGTGTTGGGAAAATTGGACAGCCACGTGCAGAAAAATGAAATTGGACCATTTCCTTACACCACACACAAAAATAGATTCAAAATGGATGAAGGACCTCAATGTGAGAAAGGAATCCATCAAAATCCTTGAGGAGAACACAGGCAGCAACCTCTTCGACCTCAGCCGCAGCAACATCTTCCTAGGAACATCGCCAAAGGCAAGGGAAGCAAGGGCAAAAATGAACTTTTGGGATTTCATCAAAATCAAAAGCTTTTGCACAGCAAAGGAAACAGTTAACAAAACCAAAAGACAACTGACAGAATGGGAGAAGATATTTGCAAACGACATATCAGATAAAGGACTAGTGTCCAAAATCTATAAAGAACTTAACAAACTCAACACCCAAAGAACAAATAATCCAATCAAGAAATGGGCAGAGGACATGAACAGACGTTTCTGCAAAGAAGACATCCAGATGGCCAACAGACACATGAAAAAGTGCTCCATATCACTCGGCATCAGGGAAATACAAATCAAAACCACAATGAGATATCACCTCACACCAGTCAGAATGGCTAAAATCAACAAGTCAGGAAATGACAGATGCTGGCGAGGATGCGGAGAAAGGGGAACCCTCCTACACTGTTGGTGGGAATGCAAGCTGGTGCAACCACTCTGGAAAACAGCATGGAGGTTCCTCAAAATGTTGAAAATAGAACTGCCTATGACCCAGCAATTGCACTACTGGGAATTTACCCTAACGATACAAACGTAGTGATCCAAAGGGGCACGTGCACCCAAATGTTTATAGCAGCAATGTCCACAATAGCCAAACTACGGAAAGAACCTAGATGTCCATCAACAGATGAATGGATCAAGAAGATGTGGTATATATACACAATGGAATACTATGCAGCCATCAAAAGAAACGAAATCTTTCCATTTGCGACAACATGGATGGAACTAGAGCGTATCATGCTTAGCGAAATAAGTCAAGCGGAGAAAGACAACTATCATATGATCTCCCTGATATGAGGAAGTGGTGATGCAACATGGGGGCTTAAGTGGGTAGGAGAAGAATCCATGAAACAAGATGGGATAGGGAGGGAGACAAACCATAAGTGACTCTTAATCTCACGAAACAAACTGTGGGTTGCTGGGTGGAGGGGGGTTGGGAGAAGGGGGGTAGGGTTATGGACATTGGGGAGGGTATGTGCTTTTGGGTAAATTGGAAGGGGAAATGAACCATGAGAGACTATGGACTCTGAAAAACAATCTGAGGGGTTTGAAGTGGGGGGGGGGGGTGGGAGGGGGTGGGAGGTTGGGGTACCAGGTGGTGGGTATTATAGAGGGCACAGCTTGCATGGAGCACTGGGTGTGGTGAAAAAATAATGAATACTGTTTTTCTGAAAATAAATAAATTGGAAAAAAAAAAAAAACACTACAAAATAATTACAGGAAAGCTTTTGCTCCGCGGCCCCAGCACCTCCTGACACTACGCAGCCGGGGGAGGAGTCAAGGCCCCCAGCCCCGCCCCAGTCGGAGCTCTCATCCTGGTGCAGCAGAAGAAGGCGTGGGCCTGGCCCTCTCCCGGCCATCCTCAGCTGAGGAGGGGCCCCTGAACCTTGGCTTTCTCTGCCCTTCCTCCCCAACGGTTCCACAATTCGTTTCTCGTAGTTAATTTGACAAGTGAGAAAACTGTTTTTGAAGTAAACAAAATAAATCAAAATGGTGCTAACTTCTCTCAGTAATGTCCTCCATCAATTACGGATGACTCAAGCTTTTTAAACAAAAAGAACAGAGCTTTAAACTAAACTGCTCTCCCAAGTCTGTACCTTCAAGGTGTTGGAATTGATGTGTCATTAAAAAGAGGCTACAAGTACTCTGTATACCTAGAAGGAGGAGGGGAAAAAGTCCAATATTAAACTACATAATTGGGAGAGGGGCAAGACAGTAGAAGGGGGTAAATTCCTTACTGAATCAGGAAAAAAAAATTTTTCTTTTAAATAAAAAAGAGTTGAACCTTTTCATTTAATGCATTCATGCTATATAAGGCAGGTACCAACCCAGGACAGGAATGCACAGGGGAAGCATTAATTTTTCCCGCCCGGGAGGAACGTGAGCAGAGCCCGCCTGCAACTGGATTCTCACTGGGCTCCAAACACCAGAGCTGAATTATTTGATGCAGAATGAAAACTCACAAAGATGAAGTGGGAAATGGACAACAGCAAGTGAAGTCCCCCAAGGGAACAAAACAATGCATCCAGAACCTTCCAAATCAGGAGTCAGGTGCTTGCCTCCAGCACCATGAAAAAAGTTTTGCAAAGCAAATTAAAAGTAAAGATGGGTTCCCTAAAGTGGCTATAATAATAAAAAATATGGAGAGTAGCAGATGTTGGCAAGGATGTGGAGAAATTGGAACCCTCACACAATGCTGCTGGGAATGTAAAATGGTGGAACTGTTTTGGAAAACAGTTTGGCAGCTCCTTATCTCTGAACACAGAGATAAGGTATATACCTAAGAGAATTTAAAATAAAGGTTTATGTAAATGTTTATATAAAAACTTAAACATGATGGTGGCTCGGTTGGTTAAGCATAGACTCTTGATCTCAAGTCAAGTCTTGATTCCAGTGTCATGAGTTCAAGCCCTACTCTGAGCATGGAGCCTACTTCAAAAAGAAAAGAAAAACTTACACAAGAATATTCATACCAACATTATTCCTCATAGCCAAATAGTGGAAACAAATCAAGTGTCCATCAACCAACAAACAGACAAATTAAATGTGGCATATTCATGCAATGGGATATTACTCAGCCATTAAAAAAAAAATACTGAAGGACCAATACTGCTACAATGTCAGTGAACCTTGAAAACATTATGCTCAGTGAAAGGAAGCAGATGCAAAAGATTACATATTGTATGGTTCCATTTATAGGAAAAATACAGAACAGGCAAATCCAGGATGCAGAAAGTAGATTAATTATTAGCAGGGCTGGGGAAGGTGGGGTGGAGAGTGACTGCTCTCAGGTGGAGGGGTACCAAGGGTGACTTATTAATGGGTACAGGTTTTGTTTGGGGATGATGAACATCTTGGGATTAAATAGTCATGATGGATACACAACTTTGAGAAAATACTAAAACCCCTGAAATGTACACTTTGAGAGAGTGAATTTTATGATAGGTAAATTATATCTCAATATAAAAAAGGATACACATGGTAGGAGTGGGTAACCTACTTGGTGAATCTATTTTCTCATCAAATTAAATATAAACAATGCAGCAAACACAAATAAGAGATCTAGCTAATAAAGCAAGCCCAATTTAGCAACACTTTGAGGTAGTTTAAGGTTATCTAAGTGGTTTGAAAATGATAGACTTTTGAAGATGTTGTAGTATCAACATTTTATAAGTTCTATATGGTTTCCAGTAAGTTCCCACATTAGGAAGAATATGGGCTGAATTGTATCTTCCAAAATTCTTCCATTGAAGTCCTAACCCCCATACCTGAGAATGTGACTGTACTTGAAAATAGGGTCTCTAAAATGAGATAATTAAAGTAAAATGAGGTCATATGGGAGGGCCTAATCCAATATGAGTATTGTCCTTACGAGAAGTGATTAGGGCACAGACAGGCACAGAGGAAAGACCATGTGAAGAGAGAAGACAATCATCTGCAAGACAAAGAGAGAGATCTCAGAAGAAATCAATCTTGGCTATATTTGTATCTTGGACTTCCAGCCTTCAGAGATGTGAAAAAATAAATATTTGCTATTTAAGCCACCTGTTCTATGGTACTTTGTTTTGGCAGTCCTAGTAAACCAATACAGGAAGTATTCATGTATTAAATTCAGTATCTGACTCTCTTTAAATTATAACTATCATATGCTGAACCATATGATAGTGAACTGGCAAAGCGTGAAGTAAACACTACAAGGGTTTTTATCCTGCTTCCTTAAATTCTTAGTGTAACACTTAACTCTAAGAAAGGGTTTTTTTCTCCAAACACATAAAACTGAAATTCTTTCTTTAAAAAAATAAAATATTTTTTAAAGCAGCTTGCAAATGCCACTGATGTATGGAAGGTAAACATTGGAAGACAGCTGTCCAGAATTCTACAAATGTGATGTCCACAGGCTATTCTGCCTGACAACTCCGAGGAAATTAATTCTGTGAAATCACTGTAATAATTCATGGGACACTCATCTGCCTCGTGACAGATGCTTAAAGCCAAGAGGTACATAAGCAATAGCTCAATAACAAATCAAACTCAGAATTTTTGTCCCCCATGCAGCCCCAGAGAAGAAACTCCTTGGGGGTAGGGGAGGGGCAGAGGCAGAGGAGGGGTAAAGCAATAAACAACTCTATGCTTCTTTTGAAAATCCCACCATCCAATACTTCACACAAGACTAGACAAAAAGGACCCAGTACATACTTTCACATTCACTGAAAGACGACAAACATCAAAATGGCTGCCATTGTCCACATCAAGGAATCTGAATATCCTTGAACATATTTACTGGCCACTTATAACAAAGACCTCTAAAATATCTCAATATTGCTTTTAACCTCTGTCAATCTGAGAGGTTGAAATTTTTAAATTTATGGGCCTCATAGCAGGATAATTCATAATTGCCAGAAAATGGAAACAAACCAAATGGCCATCAATGGATGAATGGATAAACAAATTATGATGCACACATACAATAGAATATTATCCAACCACAAAAAGAAATACATTACTGATACATGCTACAACTTGGAAGAAGCTCAAAAATACTACGCAAAGTAAAAGAAGCCAAACACAAAAGATTACATGTTGCATGATTCCAAAATAGGCAAATCCACAGAGACAGAAAGTACATGGGGGAAAGGAAAACAGAGAGTGATTATTTTATGGGTAAGTATTTTTCTCAGGGTAATGAAAAAGTTTGAAACTAGAAAGAACCGGTAGTTACACAGCATTGTGAAAGCACTAAATCTCGTAGAACTGTACACTTTAAAATGGTAATTGTATGTTACATGAACTTCACCTCAATTTGAAAAAAATTATACTCCCACCAGTGTAGGAGGATACCTGCTCCCCTACACTGTCATCAATACCAGCATATAATCTCCCACAGCCTTTAATTTGGAGCACATAAGCAAAATCTTGGAGTTGTGCATCCCCTTTGATACACAATTTCTAGTTATTGGAATTTATTCTAAGGCTGTGGCTCTCAACTGAAGGCAATTTTTCCTCCTAGGGAACATTTGGCAAGGTCTAGAGACATTTTTGGTTGTCACACTGGAGAGATGCTACTAGCTGGCATCTAAGTGGGAAGAGACCAGGAATCTTGCTAAACATCCTACCATGCATAGGACACTCCCCTCAAGAGACTGTCCAAGCCAAAGTGGCAAGAGTGCCAAGGTTGAGAAATAAGTACACACTTGTGTATGCTGTCAAAAAGACGTCTATGCTGACCATTAATGTTTGGATAACTTGGGAGGTGGGGAGCTCATTATCTGCAAAGCATTCTGCTCCATTGTTGGATGCCTCAAGTTAAAAAGTAGGAATGGCCTCTTTGTGACAGATGTCATGGTCTTTATACCATCTTGTTCAGGGAATGGAACTGTCTCCTGTGTGCTGTGTATAACTATCATAGCAGATTCTCCAGCTAGAAGAGAGGTTTGCGTTTGCTCCTTAGTGCCCTGGAAGCTTCTCCTGATTGGTGAGGGAGTCTAGAGATATTCTCCATGCGCTTGACACAGGAAGCTTTGCAGTGGGAAGGAATTCAGGGGAAAGAAGGGGCCTCCTCGGGCTGACTGGTAAGCATTTGAGGGAGGGACAACAGAGTCTCTTTGGGACAACAGCCAGGATCTGTAGGGGCTCTTAAACCAGCACATTATTCCTCTGTGCCAGGCTCAGTGGGGAAGTCATTGATTTCCTGCTCTGCCAGCCTAGTTTCAGATCTATGCTGGCTGTCCCATCTTTGTTGGAATCTGAGGTAATGTGAGGTAAAGGAATCCATATCATGATAATCTACTAATAGTTTTCTAAGTACCTCTTCTAGGAATAGGGCCTGGAATTCTATTATCCAGTTGACTAGAGGGGAAAATTGTTTTCTGGGGTGTAATTAATATGACTTGCAAGAACAGGAGTGATCCAGCTAAGATAATGAGTTGGTCTTAAGAACCCACCCCCTACACACACCTCCTACCCCTCAGTGTGTTAAGAGATTCGGGATATAAGAATGAAAATGAATTCAAGTACAAAGGGTGCTAGGATAGATATTTGTCCCTCTGTTCAGGTGACTTACTAGGAGTAGAAAGGCCTAAAGTCAACATCAAACTTAAGGTAAGACATTTCAGAGATTGAAAACTGATGGCCCACAAATGTATTTTTTTGTCTATAGAGTATCTTAAAATGTCTAATTAACAACCAAGAGAGAGGAAAAAATAGATCTTACATAAGAATCAAAATTTCCACTGTCCTCTAAAAACCTGGAAGATACAGCACCTAGGCCCCAAATCTGGTGTGCTTGGAGTTGAGAGGATGTGGGTCCCTCCATCTGGCACCAGCTCCCCCGCCTCCCACTGTCTCTGATACAGAAGAGGAGCTAGCCCTTGTGGGAACTGGAACTGAGTCCCACCAGGCAGATTTTACTTCAGCCAGGTTTACACTCTGGTAGACATTGCTTTTTTATTTCTTCAAAGAAGAAGAATGGAGCACAGAAGTGATGCAGAGAAACTGAAACAAAACAGAAGAAACTATTGTGTCAAATGAAAAATTGTTCCTGGGTTTCCTCTTCTGTTCCCAAGCTGAGAGTCAAAGAAAATGATGTTTGCTGTTATTGTTTTTAAGAGCCTTTAAGAGAAAGTAGCTTCCTGGTAGTTTGGAAACAGCAAGCTAGTGGATTGCTTTTCCATTAACCTTTTGGTCATTGACAGACTGGGTTGTTTCTTCCCCCTAATGACAGACACTCAGGGGCTTTAGCCAGTCAGTGCCAGCAGTGGGAGAATTACTGGGTAGACATAAAGAGTCTGTTGTTTATTGTACCCCAGTGCAGAGAGACCCTCAATGATTGGGTCAGCAGTGGCCCACTAACGCTCCTGGCTGGGCTTGAACGTTACTGTTTGAGTTTCCCAAGTAGGTTTGGAGATGTCAAGATAAGCCCTTTCAGCCAGAGAGCTAGTGGATTTAGACCTTCAGAACAACCAGCAGTTCAGTGAAAGCATCCAACACATCCAATTAGCAGTCTTCAGAACTGAACTGTAAACAACATTATGAAAAATTGTTAGAAATGGAAGTAGTTTCATTATACTAAACTTCCTCTTAAAAACTTGAAATTTGGGGTGCCTGGGTGGCTCAGTGGTTTAAGCCTCTGCCTTCGGCTCAGGTCATGATCTCAGGGTCCTGGGATCAAGCCCCACATCGGGCTCTCTGCTCAGCGGGGAGCCTGCTTCCCCCTCTCTCTGCCTGCCTCCGTGTCTACTTGTGATCTCTCTCTATCAAAAAAAATAAATAAATAAAACCTTCAAAAAAATTTTTTAAATAAAAAATAAATAAAATTTTTAAAAAACTTGAAATTTAGGAGATGTTCACAGATAGTCATCTATCCAAGATTTATTGAGTACATACTATGTGTCAGACCTGCTCTGGGAGCTGCAGGTTCATGAACACAGCTGACAGAAAGCAGGTCAACTTTACCCACAACTGACAGGTGACACAAAGGACTAAATGTGTAGTGTCATTTTGATTGGCCAACAATTATATTTCTTTTTTTTTAAGACTTTATTATTTATTTGACAGAGAGAGACCAAGCAGGCAGATAGAGAGAGGAGGAAGCAGGCTCCCTGCTAAGCAGAGAGCCCGATGCGGAACTCGATCCCAGGACCCTGAGATCATGACCTGAGCCAAAGGCAGAAGCTTTAACCCATTGAGCCACCCAGGCGCCCCCCAACAATTATATTTCTTAACAGCATACAGGAGCCTAATGTGCTCCTAAGTTAAAGTTATTTACACAGTGTTCTACATCTTTTTGTTTGTTTGTTTGTTTGTTTGTTTTTAATGTAGACTTTATGCCCAGCATGGAGCCCAACACAGAGCTTGAACTCACAACCCTGAGATCAAGACCTGAGCTGTGATCAAGAGTTGGATGCTTAAGGGATTGAGCCACTCAGTTGCCCCTATATCATTGTTCTTATTCGCCGCTTAATATTCCAATATATAGATAAATCATAATTTAGCTACCTTTGATAGACATTGAAGCTATTTACAAATTTTCCAAATTTTAACTATTATATAAAAATGTGATAGTGAACATGCTAAAGTGAACACCTGTGCTCCTTCCAGATCCTAGCTGTTGTCTCAAAGAGACTCTGTTGTCCCTCCCTCAAATGCTTACCAGTCAGTCTGAGGAGGCCCCTTCTCTCCCCTGAGCTCCTCCCCATTGCAAAGCTTCCTGTGTCAAGTGCATGGAGAATATCTCCAGACTCCCTCACCATCCAGGAGAAGCTTCCAGGGCACTAAGGAGCAAACGCAAACCTCTCTTCTAGCTGGAGAATCTGCTATGATAGTTATACACAGCACACAGGAGACAGTTCCATTCCCTGAACAAGATGGTATAAAGACCATGACATCTGTCACAAAGAGGCCATTCCTACTTTTTAACTTGAGGCATCCAACAATGGAGCAGAATGCTTTGCAGATAATGAGCTCCCCACCTCCCAAGTTATCCAAACATTAATGGTCAGCATAGACGTCTTTTTGACAGCATACATAAGTGGGAGGTTAGACCTCATGGCCACCTAACCATTACTTTCAACAACAAAGCCTTACCCTGTACAGTGTTTGGTGGAAATAGAGTCTGTGTGCCCATGCTAACTTTCTTTCAATTCTCACAAAAGCTCTGAGAAGTTTCAAATCCTTTTTACAAAGAAAGAAATGGAAGCTTAGGAGGCTTATTTAATAGGAAAGAGAGAAGACTTCTTAGAGGGTGAACTTCCAGCTGGGATCAGAAGTCTGGATGTTGGGGCAGAGCATGAGGGGCCCATTGGGAGAATAGTTAAGTTGACCCAAACTCACCTTTTCCATAGCACTTCCATTAGACCCAACCAAGTCCCCAACACTCCAACTGCTGCTCCAATCTTCTTTATGGAAGGAGGCTTTGGGAAGCTTTATCCCAGAGAATAAGCTCCTTATATGATATCCAAAGACTTCAGAGCAAGATGCAAGGTATGATAGGAAAACCTGTAGAGACTGGGTGGTAGACGGCCCAAAAGGTGAAAATAACCCAAGACTGCTTAAAGAAGGCAAGTCCTGTCCTAAGACACCCAACAGCCCCCATTACTCCATCTCCACACATGACTTGCCTGGCCTGGGAAGACTTTTAAGTTTGCAAGCTTTGCTGAGCTCTGTGGGGAGCAGTTAAAGGAGGGATGCAACAGGTGAGATGAGGGAGGCCTGCACTAGAATTGGGGACAGAATAGATGGGATTTCAGACAGAAGGGGGTGGAAGTTAAAAGGCTAGGATGGCTGGAAGGTAGGTTCTCAGGGGAGGGGAAATTTTGGTTCCATCTTGCTAGTAACACTGCATCCTGGCAAAACTATTCTCCTTTTTGTGTTTAGGTATCTGGTTTTCCCTTCCTGTGATTGTTTGATCCATGATCATCTCCATCAGCATCTCCTTCAGAGCTAGGAGAGAGGTCAGAGCTAAAGGCACATCTTGGAGTGTTCTGCATAGGGATGCTATTAGAAGTTGTATAGACAGATGTAACCAGTGAGAAAGAAGGTACAAGGAGGAAGAGAGCCAATGACTACAAGCAGCAGACATGGATTCTGAGTCTTTGATCCTCCTATCACATATATTTATTTCCAGGAGACTCCTTTATGTTTGTTTACTAACACAAAGCTGTCTGAAAAGACAGAAACAGAGCAGTCTTAGAGATCCAGGAACAGAAATCTGGATTCAGCATGGCCCTTGGAATGAGCAAACTCCACTATTTTCATTCTTTAGTCATCCTGCTCAGGAACCGAATTCTTGGAAATTTGGTTATCTGTAGCAATCCACAGATGTATCTCTGGGAAGGGCTTCCCAAGATCACAGGGAAGAAGCCAGTGATATTCTAGTTTTATGGAGGAAGATTAAGTGGTTAGACCGAGACAACTTGGCAAGACCAGGAATAACATGGTCCTCAAGCTCCCCTAACTCGGAAACAGATGGAGAAGCATTGCTGCCTTCTGGCCTGAAACCTCAGGATATTCCCACAGGCTGATGTAGGGTTGTTTTATAGTGCTAAGCCCTCTACCGTGGGAGTGTTATGATTTCTTCCTACATAAAATATGATGTGCCTTTATACATAATAAAACACTCATTATTTTGCATCTTCATTTTACCTTGGTACAATTTAATTTTTTATTTCCAATGTCAATCTAGGACCACTTTGGGTCTTACAAGTCAGACACCTTTTAAAATTTGGGGGGAGGTGGGTAGAGGAAGGGAGAGAGGGAATATTAAGCAGTCTCCACAGACAGCACAGAGCCCCATGTGGGGCTCAGTCTCACAACCCTAAGATCATGACCTGAGCCGAAATCAAGAGTCGGACACCTAACAGACTGAGCCACCTAGGTGCCCTACTATAGCTTTATCTTTAAAAGAATAATAATAATAGTAATGTTTGAACAGTGGCCAAAAAATATACGTACCCAAGTTGTATGTGATAGCTTAAGCTTACATCACCTCTTGGCCAGGAAAGAACAAGAAACCAACAATGACCATCCCCCCAAAACCACATCCAGCGAGAAGAGGAGGAATAGTTTCTCTTAGCAAAATCAGGGTGCTTTCCCAGGTGACCTTAACGACCCAACCAAAGACAGCCACACTGATTCTGAGGCAGGGTATTTCATGGCTTCACATATAAAACTACTCATTCCAGAAAGCAGAGGATGATATGGAGCTGAGACTGCCTTCTCCTTCCCACCTTTCTTCTCAAATCCATGCAGAGGTGATGGGGAAATCAGATGTAGAGAGACACTTAGGGGATGAATGTGGGGTCATACTCAAAAGTTCAGTGCAATGCTCAAGCAACTTATTAGTGATTGCCAAGTAAACAAGCAAACAATGAACCTGGACTCAAAAATTTTCTTGGAGAATTTGAAAATGCTTCCCTTGGAAATTGGAGATTTCAAAAAGTCTTCAGAGTCAGCACCCTGGCTGGCACCCCCACTCACCTGGTCGTGGCCCAGGGTGGTAAGGGTGGTAAGGTTGCATCTGACCTGCCAAATGGGGCCTGAAAGAGTGGCTTCCTAGTCAACGAAAGTGGGAGGCTTATGGAGTTAATGTTTTCAAAAGCTTTCCTAGTGCTCTGATGGGAGCAGCTGTACCACGGGCAAACAGTCTTTCATCTCCCAAAATAGTCTCTCTTCCTACCCCCTCCAACCAGCTGGTTCTTCTAACTTTACCAAGACCATCGCCTCCAAGAGAAGAGGACAGGAGGCAGCTAGCTCACAGAAGGTGATGTATGAATCTCCCAAGATCTCTGATCCTTTGTTCCTTTGCCTAATGCACCTTGGCTAAATTTTGCCCAAACAGCATCATCAGTGGTACATGTGGCCCTGCTCCGAAGCTGTGCCATTTGAGAAGGCAGAGAAAACCTTCTTCTGGAAAATGAATGCAAATAGATTCTAATCAACAGGAAGAGCTCAATTAGAGCCAAGTTCAGCACACTTCAGAGGTATTGCTATTTTCTCCCTGGTTAACCCCACACAGCCCTTATGAAGCAATCTCTGACCTTGGGAGGGTCTGGGCAACAAGAGCTCCTGCAGGCAACTCTGTAACCAGGCTGGCAAACTTCCACCCATCTTGGATGTCCTCTGCAAGCCAGAAAAGGAGAAAGGCTCCCTGCTTAACTAAAGATGTTTGAGTTTAGAGCCACATTTCTCTTCTTGCATACCCACAGCAACTCTTTCAGGACAAGGATAGAAAAGGGCTCAGTGAAGACATGAGTATGGCCACTGATCTATAGGGCCCTGGGCCCTAAGAGCCCAGGTAAACATAACCACCTGCAGAATGACAGCTCTTCTGCCAAGCTGCTGGGAACAGACTCCTGTTTAAGTGACCTCAATTAATGAAGGGTTAGAGCCTGACAGCTGGGGAGGTGAGGCAGGACAGGAAATACAGCCTGAATGCTAGGCAACACATTTGGGGTTCAGATCTTGATACCCACTACTTGTTTAATCAACTGTGTGATCTTAGGGAGATTTTTGTATATTTTTAAGATTTTATTTATTTATTTGAGAGATAGAGAATGAGAGACAGAGCACAAGAAGGGAGAGGATCAGAGGGAGAAGCAGACTCCCCACTGAGCAAGGAGCCTGATGTGGGACTCCATCCTGGGACTCCAGGATCATGACTTGAGGCAAAGACAGTCAATTAACCAACTGAGCCACCCAGGTGCCCCTTGAGGAGATTTTTTTAACAATCCTGCAGGTAGGTACCACTGTTATCCCAGTTTATAAAGGAAACAATCCTCATATTATCTAAAGCATTAGCAAGAAAAGAGAGGAAAAAGGATCAGCACGGTACCAAGTACCTAGTAAGTTCTCATTAAGTGTTAACTAGCAGTACCATGCTTTCTGCAATTCTTAGTTAACACTGGTATGCTAGGAAATGTCTGAAAAAGAGCTAGTGACCAGAAATTTTCGGAAAAGCTGCACACATCCTCCTCTGGGAGTCTGAAAAGACACTTTTCTGAGGGACTTCCCCAGTCTTTAAAATGTTAAAGGCAAGTGTAACTTTGAGAAATATTGAGTTAAATAAATTAACTTACATATTTGTTGTTACAAAGAATACCTGCAAACATCAAGATACAGAAATATTATGAAGATCAAATTGAGAAATGCTGAACTCATACATTCTCAGCTCATTCATCTCTCCCTTCAGTAATATCCTACATAAACACTCCCCCAGGCACTGGAGACCTTGGACAGCAAAGGTGCACAGGACCAGGGCAGGCAGCAGGCTGAGGGGTGTGTCCAGCTCACTGTTCAGATATTGAGTTTCTCTCTAGCTCATTTCCCTCCTTCCAGATGGGATCATTCCAGGCTAGAGGCCACTGTTCATTTATTCTGCATTTTGATTTTGGACTTAGTAAGTTTTTAGTTTTGTTTTTAAATATATAACCACATCTCTCTTTCTCTCTCTCTCTCTCTTTAATAAAAGACAAAGAGCATGGAAATTGGACTGAGACAATCAGGTTTTTCATTCCATCAATTTCATCTCTGCAACCGTTTTAAAAAAATAAATTGGGTCAGTTCGTTCACTCTCCCAATATCTGTAGACCCAGTGGAGAGCCTGTTTTTTTATTACAAAATCTAAATTAGGAAAGCGCTTCCCTCCAGGAAGGAATTTTTCAATATATGGGAGCTGGGTAGTGTCACCCCCATGCAAGGAAAACCCTAACTAGCAAAATGAGCTCCAGGACCCTCTGGAATGTCACTTACACTGTTTCTTGTGCAAAAAGAGGCCTTAGCACCTGTCAGCTAGACTCAGCCACTTCCCAATTCATCATTCCATTCCTGTCTTTCTGAATTTCCATGCTGAGCCCAAAGTCTTGCTTCACCTCACCAGGGATTATGGGGGTTCCCAGGGGTTTCAAAACAGATCCTTTGAGGGGCGCCTGGGGGGCCTTTGGCTCGGGTCATGGTCCCAAGTTCCTGGGATCGAGCCCCGCATTGGGCTCTCTGCTCAGCAAGGAGCCTGCTTTCCCCTCTCTCTCTTCCTGCCTCTCTGCCTACTTGTGATCTCTGTCTGCCAAATAAATAAATAAAATCTTTTTTTAAATAAATTAATTTATTTATTTTCAGAAAAACAGTATTCATTATTTTTTCACCACACCCAGTGCTCCATGCAATCCGTGCCCTCCATAATGCCCACCACCCGGTACCCCAACCTCCCACCCCCCCGCCACTTCAAACCCCTCAGATTGTTTTTCGGAGTCCATAGTCTCTCATGGTTCACCTCCCCTTCCAATTTCTCCCAACTCCATTCTCCTCTCTAACACCCCCTGTCCTCCATGCTATTTGTTATGCTCTACAAATAAGTGAGACCATATGATAATTGACTCTCTCTGCTTGACTTATTTCACTCAGCATATTCTCTTCCAGTCCCGTCCATGTTGCTACAAAAGTTGGGTATTCGTCCTTTCTGATGGAGGCATAATACTCCATAGTGTATATGGACCACATCTTCCTTATCCATTTGTCCGTTGAAGGGCATCTTGGTTCTTTCCATAGTTTGGCGACCATGGCCATTGCTGCTATAAACATTGGGGTACAGATGGCCCTTCTTTTCACGACATCTGTATCTTGGGGGTAAATACCCAGGAGTGCAGTTGCAGGGTCATAGGGAAGTTCTATTTTAAATTTCTTGAGGAATCTCCACACTGTTCTCCAAAGAGGCTGCACCAACTTGCATTCCCACCAACAGTGTAAGAAGGTTCCCCTTTCTCCACATCCTCTCCAACACATGTTGTTTCCTGTTTTGTTAATTTTGGCCATTCTAACTGGTGTAGGGTGATATCTCAATGTGGTTTTAATTTGAATCTCCCTGAGGGCTAGTGATGATGAACACTTTTTCATGTGTCTGATAGCAAAAGCTTCTGCACAGCAAAGGAAACAGTCAAGAAAACGAAGAGGCAACCCACAGAATGGGAGAAGATATTTGCAAATGATAGTACAGACAAAAGGTTGATATCCAGGATCTATAAAGAACTCCTCAAACTCAACACACACAAAACAGGCAAACATATCAAAAAATGGGCAGAAGATATGAACAGACACTTCTCCAATCAAGACATACAAATGGCTATCAGACACATGAAAAAATAAAATCTTTTTTAAAAATTCTTAGAAACTTGGGTTCACATCCTAAAGATGAAAAGTGGCAAAGCAGCATTTCCAATCCCTAATGCCTTTTAAACTTTCACCCCTAGCAGAAAACTCAAATTTATGCCCATAAGTGGCTTTCTTTTTTTTATTAATTTTTTTTATTTCTTTTCAGTGTACCAGAATTCATTACTTATGCACCACACCCAGTGCTCCATGCAATACATGCCCTCCATAATACCCACCACCAGATCCACCCAACCTAAAACACCCCCTGCCCCTTCAAAACCCTCAAATTGTTTCTCAGAGTCCACAGTCTCTCATGGGTGGCTTTCTTAAGGATAAGCTGGCGGGTGCCTGGGTGGCTCAGTGGGTTAAGCCTCTGCCTTCGGCTCAGGTCATGATTTCAGGGTCCTGGGATCGAGCCCCGCGTCGGGCTCTCTGCTCAGCAGGGAGCCTGCTTCCTCCTCTCTGCCTGCTTTTCTGCCTACTTGTGATCTCTGTCTGTCAACTAAATAAATAAAATCTTAAAAAAAAAAAAAAAGGATAAGCTGGTGACATGAGTTGAGACAGGCTGTGGTGTGTAAAGAAGAAGTCTCAATTGGCTTGTCCACTATGTCCCAGGTGGTTGTATAAAGCCATTGTATTATTTCCTTCCCAGACCCCGTGCTCGCTTCGGCAGCACATATATTTCCTTCCCAGACCCCAAGCCACCTTCTTTTTTTTTTGTTTTGTTTTTTGTTTTTTGTTTTCTTTTTTTTTTTTTCAATTTATTTATTTTCAGAAAAACATTATTCATTATTTTTTCACCACACCCAGTGCCCACCTTCTTTTTTTTAAGATTTTATTTATTTATTTGACAGAGAGAGATCACAAGTAGGCAGAGAGGCAAGCAGAGAGAGAGGAGGAAGCAGTCTCCCCACTGAGCAGAGAGCCCAATGCGGGGCTCGATCCCAGGACCCTGAAATCATGACCTGAGATGAAGGCAGAGGCTTAACCCACTGAGCCACCCAGGCGCCCCCCAAGCCACCTTCTTATAGTCAGATCTGACCCAAGTTCAAGCCAATAAAAGGGGCTAAGATTTCAGGCTCTAGAGTCAGCCACTCTGGGCTTAACTTCTAGTTGAGTGAACCAAGGGAGGTAGCCTAAGATCACGGAGGCTCCCTGGCGCAGGTTCTCAGACAAAGAAGCCAACAACCATACCCCCAGCAAACATGACAGTTCTTAGGTCAGTTCCTGAAACACATTTATTTAGCCAACATTTATTGAGGACTGAGTATCATCATCATTAGTAACTAACTAAAGGGCACTTAGCTGCCCAAAAGAAGATGAGGTGAAAGAAAAGGCTTAGAATCAATCGAGAAACTAACATCAAATTGCATGCTGCTTTTGGGTTGGAGATCCCCCACACAGATATTAACTCCCTTTATTTTGGTAAATTATTCCCATATTCCCATACCACAGGGAGGAAAAACTCCAGGGGGGATATGAAAAGATTTGCCCAAGAACATGGTCAGGCAGCAGAAAATCCAGGATTGGAGGTCCAGATCCTCTGACCCAAATCCTCTGTTCCTCCCACTAAACTAAATTGTTTCCCATTAAAACCGTGATCTCCATTCTTCATAATCTTCCCTGAGGGCCAACATTTTCACCAAGCTGCTCTGAAGGTAAGTTGGCTGATGAAGAACCACCTTGAGAAGGGCCAAAGGAATCTTGTACAAGTGACCTTCATCCTGACCCCATGTCCTGGCCCCCAAAACGATGCCATTCATCAGAGACAGTGAAGTAAGATTTGCCCCCAAATCTTCCTGGTTCCTTTCCCGTCTACCCTGCCCAGTGGGATGGGAGCTCTGGAGCAGGTTCAGGGTCCCATTTCTTAAGAAAACTGGTGATTTTTACAAGTGGGTTAATGAAAAAAGTCAATCCTCAAAAACAGAAGAGAAAAAAAACAGATGTAATAACTTAAGATATAATATGCCTGTGTGATTTTTGAGATTAAAAGTGAAACATATCTTAGAAAGATTTACTTGATATTTGAGGCTCTCCAGTGCAGTCACTATAGACTACACCCTTGTTACAGCTACGCTTTCCAGCTTTTTGGCTCACCCGGAGACCTTAATGAAGCTCCAGAACTGTAGCGAACAGAGGTCTGCCAGGGAGGACCTCTGCTTAAATGGTAGAGGGAAGTGTTTCCAAAAGTCCACTATTCTTCTCCCTGCCACCAAGAAAAACCCGTCACCAAGTAAGCTTGGGAAATGTTGTTCACTGCCCCCGTCCCTCACGTCCACCCTTGGGAACTGACTGCACACGCCAGCATGTTAACCACGAGCCAGAGAGGTACACTGGAACCTTTCAAGCCCTGGTTCTCTAAACTTATTTCCCCTAAGCCCTTTTCACAGGCAACACCTACAGAAATGGTATTCCTTGAAACACCCTTTGAGAAATACTTTCATAGTGGTCAAGAGAAATTTCCTCACCTTTTCTGGGCCTGTTCTATAACCTGGCCAATACTACACTGGCAGGATTGCTGTGAGGATTAAAATGCTTAACACAGGGCAGGGTACATGGGTAGTGCTCAATAAATAGCAGGCTTAAAACAATTGTTTTTGAGAAATATATTCAATAAAGTGCATAGATCTTAAATCAATGCCTCAATGAATTTATATATATATGCTCATTACCCAGGTCAACTACCCAGAACCTCTCCAACCTTGAGGTCTTCCTCAAGCCCACTTCTAAATTGTTTTTTTTTTAATTTATTTTTTTATTTTCAGCATAACAGTATTATTTTTTCACCACACCCAGTGCTCCATGCAATCCGTGCCCTCTATAATGCCCACCACCTGGTACCCCGACCTCCCACCCCCTCGCCCCTTCAAAACCCTCAGATTGTTTTCAGAATCCATAGTCTCTCATGGTTCACCTCCCCTTCCAATTTCTCCCAACTCCCTACTCCTCTCTATCTCCCCATGTCCTCCATGCTATTTGTTATGCTCCACAAATAAGTGAAACCATATGATAATTGACCTCTCTGCTTGACTTATTTCACTCAGCATAATCTCTTTTGCTACAAAAGTTGGGTATTCGTCCTTTCCTCAAGCCCACTTCTAAAGAGTCCCACAAAGGTAGTCAACCACTGTTCTATCATATAGATTAACTTTCTATAAATAGGATCATATAGATATTATTTTTTAACTTCCTCTACATGGAATCACATAGACCCTGATATTTTTTTATGCCTGGCTTCTTTTACATATTACACCTGAGAAATTCACCCACGTTGTTGTTATGTAATGGTCTGGTCTATGAATATACCACAGGTGTACGCCTGTTCTCCTGTTGGTAGATACTTGGGCTGTTTGCTGTTTGGAGCTAGTATGAACAATGCTGCTATGAAATAATTTCTTGTGTCTACATCTGGGATAAAAATGGCTGGATCATGGGAGGGGAAATAGAGGGATGTTGAGATATAGTAGTGAGGTGCTTTCCTTTTACCAACACCTAAAATGCCCCTTCAAGACACATTCCAGTCACTGCCAAGCTTTAGCGACAGCAAGGTGACCAGCTTTCCTGGTCTTCTGAGGACAGAAGAACTTCTCAGGACATGAAAACTTTTAGTGCAAAAACCAGAAAAGTCCCCAGCAAACCTGGCTGAACTGGTCATCCTACCACCCAGTCTTCAGTGCCCTCTCCTCCTCTGTATGCCTTTAACTGATCATTCCCACACTTAATGTGACTTTTTTCTAGGTGCTTCTCCACTGACAAAAGCCCCTTGAAAGCAGGAGCTAGGTCTTACACATTCTTTTTTTTTTTTAATACATTTTTTTTATAAACATATATTTTTATCCCCAAGGGTACAGGTCTGTGAATCACCAGGTTTACACACTTCACAGCACTCACCAAAGCACATACCTTCCCCAATGGTCTTACACATTCTTCATGTTCTGACAATAACCAGGAGAATGCCTTATATAGAGCACTCTCCCCATAAGTCACTGGGGACATTATTATGGGAAAGCACATCAGCAAAGCTGTATTATATAGTGACATTATTATGGGAAAGCACATCAGCAAAGCTGTATTATTCCCATTCCTCAAATGAGAACACATTCACATGGGTCATTCACGTGCTCACTGTCAGGTGATAGGAGTCAGGAAAAAGGAATTTTCCCACAATTCTAGATATTGGGTTCTGGACTCTCTGCAAACATGGCCACCAGGCAACAAAGCAACAGCTGTGGAGGAGTTAGATCAAGGATTAGCAGATCTGTTTCCAGGCTTGAATATTAACCGGACCCATCACTTCTACAGAACACAAAACACGGCATTAAGAAATAATGCAGCACCCACCCCACCACCTTTATCCTCTACACTGTATTAAGGTGCTATTCCCATTACCTACCTTCCCTCATAGCAGTGATTAATCTTCCGAGCACATCAGAACCTCTTGGGGTGTTTTTAAAAATTATCTATCCCTGAACAGACGCTAGACCAGTTGATTCAAATTCAGGGGGGGGATGTGGGCCCTTAAGGTTGGGTTTTTTTTTTAAGCATGCAAGGTCATTCCAAACCAAGTGCTGAGAAACACATCTAATGCTCTAGCCTGGTGTCGTTTTATTAAGCTGGTATGGAAACAGAACTTAAAAGGGGCTGAAACAATGTCCCTACTTGTGTGGTCTCTAAAAATGTCTAGAGCAATAATGGGAGATTCAGACTCACATGAATTCATAACCAACACCATGAGTGATGAATCTGAAATAATTCTGCCTTCATGTTGTAAGGAAATTAGCCTTAGAGACTCTTAAGCAAAAGTGCTGGATAGACATGAGATATTCAGACATTTCCACAATCTCTAAAATAGTATCTTCTGAGAGCCTCCTATATTCCTGCCATTTCTATAATCTTAAATCTTCAAAAGTTGCATGTGAAAAGAGAACAATCTCTTTCCTCAAGTGACTAGGTGCCCTAACACGTACTACAGAAAACTACCTGTAAACCAACACTTCTATCTTGGGGGAAATGATTTAGCTTTACTATTGTCAATATTTGCTTTAATATTCTCAGTTCTTTCCATAGGACATTATGCAGTTAATTTCATAGGGTAAGCACATGTCTTACGTTACCATTTCCTCCCCTCCAGAAAAACTTTCCTGTATAGTGTCCTACAGAGCAGAATTCCACCCTTCCCCCACCATAGAATAACACCATCAGCAAATTAGTCATTACATTCCACAGAGCCAGGAAGAACCCTCCCCTGTCAATTGCTGAATCGTCGATTACAGTCTGGACATACACGCTTTACACTGATTAAAAAAAGAATTACAGCCGTTGATTCTGCTTTTGAAATTAAGGGACAACATCTATGTAATATGGAATTACAGAGACTTGGCTTAACAAAATGGTTATTTAAAAGAACAGAAAATTGGATTTAGAGGAAAACTCTGTGACCAAGACAATGTGACTTTCCAAAAACAGAGAGTATCAAATCTGTTAGCCTTTCTAAACCCATAAGATTGAAAGACACTAGGGAACCATAAACTCTAACCCAATATCAATACTATGTTGAAAGGCCAAAATGTTAATTTCCTCCAGCACCAGAGAGGATTTGTCTCACTAGCAAATTTTAGATATAAACACCGAGTCAAAAATAATTCTCCAGTGACTCTGAGCATTTTACCACAACAGATTTGAAATGCATTTTAGAAGCAATGACAGGGAATTAAATAGATTTCTAGTGCTATAAAGCTTAATATTACTTTAGAAAGTGTTAAACTGTCTGCTCATCTTCCTTGCAGCTCATTTGGTATCTTGTAAGCACTGAAGAAAAGCTAAGTGCTGGAGCACTTTATTAATGTACCAAAAGCCACATCACTATTAGTATGCCTAACACCTTCAGAAAGTTTTTTAGAGATCTAAAATAAAACAGTATGTGAGTTCCTAAAAGCTTTGCTGAAAAATATCACCAGCTATCATCTAGAGAGCTGCCTTTAGCTCAAGGGCCAACTATAAATTAAGGATACTTGATTTTGCAGGAACATTCACAAGTAACTGCAAAGTATTATGCTTCCCATGAAAATAATGCATAGGATTTAATTAGTTTTTAATTGCTTGTTAAATTGGTCCTTTTATTCAAAATGTCCTTTAAAGAGCTACACGTGATTATTTCTAATATTTCAGTAAGAAAGTCGTCGGCCCACTTGGCCTGAAAGTAGTAAAAGCTAAACTCCAGAAGTATGTACACCTGGTGAGCTCACACAGGCTTCTTAGTAAGGTAAGAGTTTGTTTGCCAACCATCCATGACCTCATCTACATAAATAAGTCTGAATGCAGAAAACTCTTAATTTTGGCAGGAAGCCCACCAAATTAGGGTTAGCTGAGATTCTGGAACACATATGTATGTGCTCAGCTGAAAGACTTAATGCCCTGTGATACCACCCTACCCACATTCCCCATTTATTAAACATTCCAAAAATGTTATTTTGGTCAAATACTAATTAGTCTAATAAATATTTCAACAGAAATAAGCTAGAGAAACTCAGAAATTTGAGCTGGTTAACAACTGGTTATTAATAGAGTCCCTCACTCCCTTTGTCAATGGTTCCAACCAGGAAGATTCAAAAAGACTTCCAGCTTTAGTCAAGATTGAGTAACAAATATCAGATTTACTCCCCTGCCTTAGATAACTAGAAAACTGGACAAAATAAATGAGACAATGGTTTTCCAGACATCAATCAACATAGGACTGTGTGTGATACCTGAGAAGGGAAAAAAAGGGAAGTTCTATAATTACTCTACTTTTGTGCCTAGTGGCAGTTTCCAGGCCTCAATACAGGGAAGGGAAACAGACCCCAGTTGATTCATGAAGGTAAGGAAACAGAAATCAGAGTGTAGGAGACAACCAAAATTTTCCAGGGTGGAATACTGGAAGAGGAAGAGGCACAGAGAGCTCTGGAAACCTGCGGTGGGTCCCCTTGAGTATTGGTTGAGTACCAATCTGTATACATGTGAGAACCACCCAAAGCTGGGGAAAGACCACCAGAAATGAATAAATGAAAAAAAAATTGATTCCTACCAGCTAAAGTGAAAGAGTGAAAAGATCTTACAGTACATGGGGCACCAGATAGAATTCTAAAAGGGATAGGGGATGGATCCAAAGAATAAAAGTTGCTCTGGTCCTGTCAAAACAAACCTTAAAAACAAGCACTAAAAAGATCCAACTGATTCTAAATAATGACATTCCAGAAAAGTATCCCACACTACTTAGAGGAATAAAATGAATCACAGCAATAGCATAAAATTCATAATGTCCAGCACCCAATTAGAAATAATGAGACAGCAAAGAAACCAGAAAATATGATCCATAACCAAGAGAAAAAACAATCAATAGAAACAGACCCAGAAGCAGTAGAGATGATAAAGCTGATAACAAAGAATATTAAAATAGCTTATAAATATGCTCTACATATTTAATAAAGTAAAATATGATTGTGATGAAAAGAGAAAGGGATTACATTAAAAAGAGTCCCCCCAGGGGCACCTGGGTGGCTTATTCAGTTAAGCATTTGCCTTTGGTTTGGATCATGATCTCAAGGCCCTGGGATCAAGCCCCACGTGGGGTTCAACACTCAGTGGGGAGTCTGTTTCCCCTTCTCCATTTGCCCCTCCCCCAACTGGTCCACATGCTCTCTGTCTCTCAAATAAATAAATAAAAATCTTTTTAAAATGTCCTCCTAAAATACCATCTTGGGATAAAAGATATAATACCCAGAGTGCTTAGGTGGCTCAGTCTAAGTGACCGACTGTTGATATCAGCTCAGGTCATGATTTCAAGGTAGATGAAGCCACACATGGGGCTCAGCACTCAGCAAGAAGTCTGCTTGAGATTCTCTCTCCCCCTCTGCCCCTCCCACCCACTCAAATAAATAAATAAATTTTTTAATTGCAGAAGATTAGTAAACTTGAAGACACAGCAATAAAAAATGAAACACCAAAAAAGGACTGAAAAATAAATAAAGCATGGGTGACCCATGGGACAAAATAAAACAGAGTAGCATGCATGTATTAAGTCAAGGAAAGAAATGAAAGACAGAGACCAAAGAACAACAACAACAACAAAAAAAAACCCTCACACAATGAAGTACAATGAACTCCACACAGAATAAACATAAAGAAGTACACACAAAATACAGGATAATGAATTGCTAACAACCAGTGATAAAAACTAAAACAGCCAGGAGAAAAAATACAGGACAGTAATCTACTTGTCAGAAACTATGTAAGCCAAATGGCAATGGAACAACATCTTCAAATACTGAAATAAACTATCAATTTAAAATTCTCTAAGCTGCAAAATTTATCTTTCAAAACTGAAGAAAAAAATGACATTTTCACAAATGCTAGAAGAATTCACTCTCAGCAGACCTGTACTGAAAGAAATGACAAGTATCGAAGTATAATATGATACCAAATGAAAATTTGGATCTACAAATACCAGAAAAAATACCAGAAATGGTATATAACTTAACAAATATAAGAGACATTTTAAAGATCTTTTTGAAGAATAATATTTTAAAGCAAAAATAACAGCAAAATATTGAGGAGCTTGTAACATACATAAAATATTTGACAGCAATAACACAAAAGATGGAAGGGGGAATGGACCTTATATATAAGGTGACAAAATATTATTTGAAGGGGGCTGTGGGAGATGGGTGATGGACATTAAGGTGGGCAAATGATATAACAAGCACTGGGTATTATATAAGACTGATGAATCACTGAACTCTACCTCTGAAAATAATGATACACTATATATTAATTAATTGAATTTAAACTTTTTTAAAAAGGAAAAAAATAAAAATAAATATTTTTTTAAATATTATTTGAAAGTAGTACATGTATATTTTAAAAACTAGGGCAGGGGTCAGCAAACTGAAGCCACAGGCCAAATCCAGGCTGCTACCTATTTTTGTACAGTTCACAACTAAGAATGGCTTTCACAATTCAGAGGGAGTAGAGGGTGGAAAAGAGATGCAAGACCGTATATGTCATACAGAGCCTAAAATATTTACTATCTGTTTCTTTAGAGAAAAAGTTGCTGAGCCCAGTCCTGAAGCAGGATTTCTCAGCCTTGGCACATTTGACATTGGGCCAAAATGCCATTCCACGATGTGAAGACAGTCTCGTGCATTGTAAGATGTTTAGTAGCATCCCTGGCCTTACCTAATATATGCCATTAACACCACTCCCAGCTGTGACAATAAAAATGTCTTCAGACACTGGCAAATGTTCTTCTGGGACTGGGGTAGGAGCCCAAACTTGTCTGTGGTTGATAACCATTGCCCTAGGGCACAACTTAAAAATAAAGAAGTATAGCTAATAAGCCAATGGTAAAGATAAAAAGGATCCGTTTAAAAAATATCAATCCAAAAGAAGGCAGGAAAAAAGAAAATAGATTTTTCAGAGAAAACATAAAAAACTGGGGTGCCCGGGTGGCTCAGTCGTTAAGCATGCCTTCTACTCAAGTCATGAGCCCAGGGTCCTGGGATGGAGTTCCGCATGGCACTCCTCTGCTCAGTAGGGGGTCTGCTTCTCCTTCTCCCTCTTCCCCCACCCTTGCCCAGCTTGCTCTCTCTCACACACTCTCTCTCTCTATGTCAAATAAATAAATATTTAAAAATATAATATATATAATATAAATATTTTTTTAAAAAGACATGAAAACTGTAGAGAGTCTCTCATGTCAAGCAGGAGCCCATGTCAAGCAATGACACAAGCAGTTAAGGTAGTGCAGCTAGGAGATATCTCTGGGACCAATGTCAGCTGACACCCCAGAACTTGTAATGAGCAGAACCAGAGGACTTCTGCAGAGACCCAAAACCAATTAAATCCCTTTAAAAAGCGGAGGGTTTTGGCAGCAAACTCAGACTCTTCAGACCTGACCCCACTATGTCTGACCACTTAAAAAAGGCAACTGCCAGATGGGTCTCTGAACAGAACCGAAGCCTTCCCTGCTTGAACATCAGAAGCAGTAAGTGCCAAGAGCTGACCCAGACCAGACCAAGGCCTCATCTCAGCAGCAGGCCCGCAGACCAACTTTGCGTTTGATTCATTCGGTTCCTGCACCATTCTGTTTTCTTGTTTGTTGTGTGGCTTGTCTTCTGTACTGCTTGGTGTGCCATGTAAGAAGCCAAGTTTATCACATGGTGAATTTTCATAGAGATTGGAATCCTGGACCTGCTTTATAGTTGTGAGCTAACTTTGCTTTAGGATTGAAGAAAACTGATGTAGTGGAAAGACACAATTCATGTGTCGTCATCATGGTGTGCTCATAACAAAAACACAAACCATAAAAGAAAATATGGATAAACTGGACTTGATCAAAATTTAAATTTCTGCTACTCGAGTTTTACTGTTAAGAAAATGAAAATTCAGGGTGCCTGGGTGGCTCAGTGGGTTAAGCTGCTGCCTTCGGCTCAGGTCATGATCTCGGGGTCCTGGGATCGAGTCCCGCATCGGGCTCTCTGCTCAGCAGGGAGCCTGCTTCCTCCTCTGTCTCTCTCTCTCTCTGCCTGCCTCTCTGCCTACTTGTGATCTCTCTCTGTCAAATAAATAAATAAATAGTCTTTTAAAAAAAAAAAAAAAAAGAAAATGAAAATCCAAGCCAAGATAGAAAGAAAATATTTGCAAAACATATATTTGATTAAAAACTTGTATCCAGAATTAAAAACAAACAAAACTTACTACTCAATAGGACAAATAATCTGATTGGGGTGGGGGAGGGAATAGGCAAAAGATTTGAATACACACTTCACCACAGATAAAGAAGTGGCCAATAAGCACATTAAAAAGATGCTGAACATCATTAAAGTAAATGCAAATTGAAAACAGGATGAGCTATCACAGCATACTCATTAGAATACTTAAATTTTTTTGTTTGTTTTTTGTTTTGTTTTGTTTTATTTTTTAGAATACTTAAAATTTTAAAGGTTATATCAAATATCAACTATTGGAAAGTGTGTAAAACAACTAGAACTCTCATATACTGGTGGTAGAGAAGCAAATGAGATAGCCACTTTAGAAATCAATTTGGGATTTTCTAACAAAGTAAAATGTGCACTTACTATACAGTCTAGCAATCCCACTTGTAGGTGTTTACCCCTAGAAAAACCTATGTTCAGACAAAAACTCTTACTCTGATAGTCTTAGCAACTCATCCATAATAACCAAATACTACAAACACTCATCAACTGGTGAATAAACAGACAATATCCACACAATGGAAAACTACTCAACGGTAAAAAGAAACAAACTAGTGACACATTAAAGAATACAGATGTATTTAAAGCACATTATGCTAAACTTGAGAAGATGGACACACAAGATTACATATGAGTCATTCTTTTTATTATGTGACTCTATAAAAGGCAACAATGGGAACAGGAACAGAAAGCAGGTCAGTAATTTCTAAGGTGTAAGCACTGGGGCAGGGGATTGACTGCAAAGGAAAATGAGGGAAATTTTAGAAATAATAGAAACATTCAATATTGTGGTTTTGGTAGTGGTTACTCAAATACATACATTTGTCAAGACCCAGAGAATTATTCCCTTAAAATTGATGATTTTTTTGGTATCCAAAAAACTAATAAGAGCAGATTTAAAAAAACAAAACAAAAAAACACCTCAATAGCCAAGGTTTTGAAAAAATAAGAACGAAGTGGGAGTTAAGACTACATTTTCCCCAAGTCACCTTACTAGGAAACACCTTGCTATATAGAGGGTAACCAGGAAACAGTTTTTCCAGCCACATTTGATTGAGTACACTTGGATCTAGGTAAGAGAATCTACATTTAGCTGGAGATTATTAGTCAGTAGTACTGAAGCCAGAGAGTCAGAAGTAGACAAACAGGGGAACTTAGCAAGATTCCTAGTAAGTGGGAAAAGGATGAACTATTCAATAGAGAGTATGGAGAGAACTCATTAACCATTTAGCAAAAAAGAGTTCTGTATCATACCATACACAAAACCATATTATAGATACAGAAATGTAAATTTAAACAAGATTATAAAAGTACTAAAATATGAAATATTTTTATAATCTGGCGATAGGTAAGCTTTATGTAAACAAGTCGCAAGACCCAGGTACCCCTGGGTGGCTCAGTCGTTAAGCATCTAACCTCAGCTCAGGTCACAGTCCCAGTGTCCTGGGATCCAGCCCCACATCGGCCTCCCTGCTCAGTGGGAAGCCTGCTTCTCCCTCTCCCAATCTCCCTGCTTGTGTTCCCTTTCTTGCTGTCTCTCTCTGTCAAATAAATAAATTGAAATCTTTTTAAAAAAAAAAATCACAAGGCCCCGAAGAGCAGATGTGACTACAATTAAAATTTTTAAATTTCAGTAAAACAAAATATCATAAATAAAGCTCAGATAGCTCAAGAGATTATTTTATGTATATACATGTATACTACATATATTTATAAGCATATATACTTTTATATAAGTATGCTTAAATGTTATATGTATAAATGTATTTATAAATCTATTTATATGTATAAATGCATGTATATATATATACATGCTTGCAATATAAAGGATTAAAAACACCCTATATAAAACTCCTTTTAATCAATAACAAAGTCAAGCCACCCAATAGGACAATAGACAAAAGATAACAACAGGCAACTTTCTGAAAAACAGATATATGAAAATATAGTTAACGATAAAATATTAAATCAAATAGTCATCAAATAAACACAAGTCTGAATGATTTTTTCAATCATGAGATAAGCAATATTTTTAAGATTTTTTTAAAAGATTTTATTTATTTATTTCACAGAGAGAGATCACAAGTAGTCAGAGAGGCAGGCAGAGAGAGAGAGGTGGAAGCAGGCTCCCTGCTGAGCAGAGCCCAATGTGGGGCTCTATCCCAGGACCCTGGAATCATGACCCGAGCTGAAGGCAGAGGCTTTAACCCACTGAGCCACCCAGGTATCCCAAGATTTTTGTTTTTAAGTAATCTCTACACCCAAATGGGGCTTGAATTTACAACCCCAAGATCAAGAGTTAAATACTCTAACTGAGCCAGCCCAGTGTCCCAAGCTATTTTTTTAATTGACAATATTATCAGAATATGGCAAACTGTCACTCCTATATACTGTGGACAGGAGTATAAGGCAGTGCTCGTTTTCTTAGAGAACAGTCTGGCAATACCTACCTAAATTTAAATCCACAACCCACGACCCAAAAAGTCTTCATCCAATAATTTTTTTTTTTTTTTAAGTTTCTATTCATTTGTCAGAGAGAGAAAGCACAAGCAGAGGGAGAAGCAGGCTTCCCGCTGAGCAAGGAGCCTTATGTGGGACTTAATCCCAGGACCCTGGGATCATGACCCAAGCTGAAGGCAGATGCTCCACTGACTGAGCCACTCAGGCCTTCCTTCATCCAATAATTTAACCACAGAAAATCTTAGAGATGTCACAAGTGTTGCATTGCATCCTTTTAGGTGTGTCTATTTGTTGTTTTTTGGTTTGAGGTTTTTTTTTTGTGGAACAAGAACTAAGTTTATTTTTTCATTTCTTGTATTTTTAGTATTCCTCGATGACATCCTTTGCCTAGGTGTGTCTTTTTGTAATAAAAGAAAAACTGAAAACCTGAAAGCCCACAGGGGACTACATTAAATTATGCCTCATTCATCTCTGGTGAAACATCTGTTTTTGCCTCCAAAGCAGTCCTTCCATCTGCTTCTAGAAACAGAACCCTTTCCCTCTAGAAACTGCTCTTTCACCACCTAGAGAATGCGTCAATCACACAAAGCTCCACCCCTCTTAGAATGTGACTCAGTGAGAACAGATGGCGCCATCCATCAGGTTTCTAGTGTCTGGTCAAAGGACAAGCAATACTGACAGAATCAACCATACCCTAGAAGGTCTCTCTCCCTTCTGGGACCATAAAAACAGGCTATAGAGCGCCATTTGTCCACCACATGAAAAAAGCCAACCTCAGGATGAAGCCAACACCAGGAATGGCAGAATTAAATGATGTAACCCCCCAACCATGCCCAAAATCAGACCTCCTACTTCCAGCAAGCAACCCTCATCAGTCTGTCTGAATTGGATTTCTATCACTTATAAAATGAAAGAATTCTGACAATGGAGTTTAACATAGTCAACAGAAAGACTGAGATGGATCTGTACATACATAAATTTCTATATGTTAAGAGAAAAACAGCAGAAGTTCTTCAGAGCATTATACTATGCCTTTTTAATTGTTTTTAAAGGATATATATTTTTCTATTAATAGTGAGAACTGGGAAAAGAGAATGTTCACTTTAACACATATAAGACTTTAAAAATAGGGGCACCTGGGTGGCTTAGTAGGTTAAACATCTGCTTGTTTATAACACTTTAAAAAAAAAAATCCCTGCTCAGCTGGGAGCCTGCCTCTCCCTCTCCCACTGCAGCTACCACTTCTTGGCTCTTTTGCCCTGTCAAATAAGTAAATAAAATCATTTTTTAAAAAAAGACTTTAAAAATTTTGTACATTGGGGCGCCTGGCTGGCTCAGTAGGTTAAAGCCTCTCTTCTCTCAGGTCATAATCCCAGGATCCTGGGATGGAGCCCCACATCAGGCTCTCTGCTCCACAGGGAGCCTGCTTCCTCCTCTCCCTCTCTGCCTGCCTCTCTGCCTACTTGTGATCGCTGTCTGTCAAATAAATAAATAAAATCTTTAAAAAAAATTTTTGCATTAGGCCTTATCATCAATTTCCATAAAGCCTATGGAATTTTTTTCCTAGAAAGTAATAGAAATAAAAACATCAAATTACGGGGCGCCTGGGTGGCTCAGTGGGTTAAGCCGCTGCCTTCGGCTCAGGTCATGATCTCAGGGTCCTGGGATCGAGTCCCGCATCGGGCTCTCTGCTCAGCAGGAAGCCTGCTTCCTTCTCTCTCTCTCTCTGCCTGCCTCTCCATCTACTTGTGATTTCTCTCTGTCAAATAAATAACTAAATAAAAATCTTTAAAAAAAAAAAAAAAAACATCAAATTACAAAGCAACATAAGTGGGATTACTTCTAGGTGCTCGTGAAAGTTCTATTACATTTCCTCAACCTTCCTTTGAAGAGCCAAGTCTGATAACTGGGTATTTCTCCAATCTCCTACAACTAAAAATTTGCATAAGTTCTAGAAAATTGGGATGGACACACTGGAGAATAAACGATCTTAGGCTGAATGAATGAAAACCTATTCATGGACGTATCTGTGGCATAATAACAGAATAAGAAACCAAAGGAGATACTTCTAGAAAATTTCAAATACTCAAATCAAGGTACAGAACTTTGCTACCTGCCATAAATCCAAGGTACACTAAGAGCAGACCACAAGGAGAGGACATATGGTAATTTAATCAACATTGAAGACAGTCCTTCCATGTCAGTATTTTCACCTCAAAAGTCAAATCCACATCCCTTCAGAGCGCTCTCTCTACCTCCTATACTAAGTCATCTAAGGTGTTCAACTCTTCACAATTGAGGGAAATGGTACTCTGCATAACTTAAATAAGAATGCATTGGGCCGGGCGCCTGGGTAGCTCAGTGGGTTAAGCCGCTGCCTTCGGCTCAGGTCATGATCTCAGGGTCCTGGGATCGAGTCCCGCATCGGGCTCTCTGCTCAGCAGGGAGCCTGCTTCCTCCTCCCTCTCTCTCTGCCTGCCTCTCTGCCTACTTGTGATCTCTGTCAAATAAATAAATAAAATCTTTAAAAAAAAAAAAAAAGAATGCATTAGGCCTACTCACTAATAACTTATCACGTGAATAAAAATGTGAGTTTAGATTTAACTGAAATAGAAATGAAATCTAAAACCTATCATGTTATAAAAAGGAATAAAGAAAGTATTAACTTCACTTATCTTGCTACTTGACATTCTCTTGACACTCCAGCAACTTACAATATATGAAATCTAAACTCCAAGATAATGTGGAAATTTGATTGGAAAACCAATCTGATTTCTTTTTTTTTAAGTTGAATAAGTGGTTTTTAAATCAGTATTTGACTCAAGTTGATGCAGAAATAATTAGCATTACCTCTGCAACAGGATTTAAAAAGAGTAAAAGAAAAATGCTTTTCAATGATCAAACAAAATACCCAACATAAATTCTTCCACATTTAGTAGCATCTGAAAAATAAAAATAATGTATATAAATATAAGAAATAACCATACTGAAGAAAAATTTAATACTCCTGAAACACTAAAAAGATTAAAAAAAAAATTTGTGTGCATTCCAAAGCACCACATATGCTAATAGCACTATGGACCAAAAGGCTTCTGGAGAAATACAACAACATTCAATTTATTATTTCATCATTTTAATTTTAATAAGTAATCATATTAATGTCCCATATACTTTTTAAAAATATAAATATTTTTCAAAAGCTATGTTTTACAATACAACATTCAAGAACACAGAGCTGATATAGATTGTAAAAGTAATCACTGTGTGTAAGACATTAGAAATTTGATCAGAATACTGTTATGGCAAAAGAAAAACACCTTCTTTTTAATCATTCATATTCAGCAACAGTGAAAATGCTCTACATACGCAGTGGCTCTGAATAACACATCTCCTATGTTTCAGACCTGCCATGCTATCTATTACTGTTTTGATGATTACACAGTTCAACATAAAAATGCATCCCACTCAGATTCTCAATAATAAGTCTGATTATGCAGATAACAACCCAATCATAAAAGCTTTTATTTTAAGACAAGTATTATGCAAATGCGGCATGGAAATCAGACTTGCTATAATTTGGAAAAAAAGACAAGTGTAAGAACACTGCACATTTGACACTTACTGCATTTCTGGGCACTCATCTTGCATCCCCTGACTTTCTTCCTCATCTTTGAAGTGCTAGGTTAAAAAGTGTATTTACACTAGAAAGTTACTGATAGGCTTAATAATATGACAGAATGATGTGTTTGAAAGCAAGACTTTCTAGATAATAAATCTTTAAGTATTTTCTATATTATATGTTTTCATGACCCTCCTTATATAGAGGGAATATTTCATGTGCAACACCTGCAGATAGAAATAGATGTACATTTCATTCAAACCCAATCAAATTTATCAAATATAAAATACAGACATGAAGCAAACTATGATAGCAGCAGTGATTTTCGGGGCAGCATGTACAAAATCCAGTATTTTGCTATCTATTTACATCATGGTGGTCAGAAAAGAAATGTGCCAAAACTCCCTTTCCCATTCCACTTGAACTGGTTCCCCACAATTGAAACAAACATCTCCTGTGACATTAAGTTGTCATCAGCTTGCGTGATCCCCAGTTCACTCAACCTCTTCTTCTTCATCTGGCCCTTCTGTGTGGAGGCAGCAACTAGTTCATTTACAATTTCACAGTTGCCTTCGACTTGCTCAGAAAGGCTGGATCTTGCATAAAGCTCCATTTTGCCAGTTGCACACTGAATCAGCTCTTCTAGATCCACCCTTTCCGCTGTGCCTGCCTCCTCACTTGCCGGAATTTTAAGTGCTCTATCTTCTGAAGAAACAAATAAAGTAACAAATAAAGTTAAATGTACAAAAGAACACAATGAAATATATATATATATATATATATATATTTCTACATTCTATTAGAGCTTTCAAGGTTTTTTCTGCCAAGGATTCCTCCGATCATCCAACTGGATTCTATAAGCTCTTTGCCATAAGTATCTCAATGAATAGCTGTCTTACCCTTTGTACCAAGGCTTTCTGACTCTCATACAGGACTACCAATTTTGAATTCTTTTCTCTTTATATCCTAGACTCTCATTCACTCAACAGACCTTGTCTGGGTATTTACCACCCACAATGCATGGTGTTAGGAGCCAAATGCAAAGATTAATAAGACAGTGCCACTCTTCCTAAAGAAACTCCCATTCCAGCAGCTAACGCCAACATCATCAGCGTTTATTGAGAAGCAGAATTCTAGATGGTCCTGATGTCCAAACCCCAGTGTTACTCTCATGATTGTTAAATGGCAAAATGGTTTTGCAAATGTAATTAAGGTTACTAATCAGCTGATTTTAAGACAGTAATTCAGGTGTCCCTAACCTAACCATATGGACTCTAAAAGGAGGGTTTTCTCTGGCTAGATGAAGAAGAAGAAAGCAGGAAGAAATTCAAAACCTGAGGGAGATTTGAAGCACAAGCAAAATTTGTTTTGAGGGAGGGTCTCTTAAGGAAGGTTGCTGAGACAGAAAGGTTATTGGGCAAGCACCTGAGAGCAGCCTCCATAGAAGCTGAGAACAATCCCCGGCCAGTAGAAAAAAATGGAGACCTCACTCCTACAACCTCGAGGAAATGGCTTCTGCCAACGATATGAATGAGCTCAGAAGCAGATCTTCCCCCCAGAGCTCTCAGATAAAAGCCCATTCACCTCAATTTCACCCTTGTGAGACCCTAAGTACATAATGTACCCAAGCCCACCTGGACTTCTGACCTGCAGAACTATGGGAAGAAAAAGAATTCACAGAGAACTGGAGTGGGTCCCAAAGGCTGACAAGGACTACTTTCCTCCCCACATGCCAGTGCTTAATCCCTCTGACTGAGGTTTCATAGTAATCTGGGTCATGGCTTGAAAGTCATGAATTTCCTACTGAATTAGCTCTGTTGCCAAGAAAAACAGTTGACAGGGAGGCATTATTTCTGCCAATAAAAAAATAGAGATAAACTCCATGATCCCCTCCAGGAAATGCAGGCTTCAAGCTGGCACACGCACTTCTCTGCCTCCATCCTTAACAAATGCCGGCGGGAGTTACTGCTGCTGTCATGTGCCCAGCTTTATTCTAGAAATGTACAGAAAGCCAAGCATGATAAGGGAAATGGGCAACCAAAGAAACCACACACCAGGGTTTTGAATGAATAGGTGAACTAGTTGACCTTGAAAATTTCTTCACCCTGAGAGTCTATAATGTAACAGCTACCCTAAGCTTCTCTATCTCCATGTCCAAGCATATGCAAGTTATCTTTGCTAAGGAGGAAAAGAAGACTAAGATCCTAAATCAAAGTTTAGTGCTGAAATAAAATAAACTAGATCTGGTTTTTATTTTAAAAAATCACTAAGTATAGCATACCTTCAGTTTCATCTTGGACATTTTCCTGCAGGTCAGAGAAGATTGTAGGTTTCACCAAGACAACACCATAACCTTCATTATTATGTATGACATTATTCACCATGGATATTTTGGGAATGTCATAATGCTCATCTAAGAAGTCCTGTGATATTGAAAACAAATGTTTTAAGGAACTGTTATATTCAACACACCTGATTTTAAAAATCTTCTCACTTTTTTTGGGCTATTCTAAAAATAAAGGCGAAAGCTACACTTATTACTAAGTGGTAGCACAGTCTGTGAGGTCTGAGTGACACAGCATTCTTCTGTCATTTCTACAGATCTATAGACATCAAAGTATTCTCACAAAAGACCCTCAGTCACCAACTATCAACATCAAGATAATTATTAAGATATATATACTGTTTGTGCTTTTCAAAAACGGAAAACAATAGAACTCAACATGGGAATTTAATGAAACATAATTATTTCTTAAATGAAACCATTCCAGCTCTTTAGAAAGAGGGTGTTTTAGCAGGTACACTCACCTTAATGAGTATCCCTTCCTTGCAGTGATGGATTTCATTGTCACTCAAGGTGCACTTACTTCCAGGATATATTTCTATACCAGCACCCTACAAGTTACATTTTAAGGTATCACAATCAGTTTTTTAAAGGCAGAACTACAAGAGAATGTTTATTATAATCACTTCTTAAAACTTAACATGGTGTAAATATAAAGTGTTTTACAAAAAGCTTATTAGATATTTCTAATCAACATTTCCATTTGTTCCATTTCCAGAAAGTTGTCTATCATTTATCACTTTCAAAAACCATACACAGAAACACACACAAAACACTGGCTAAGATTATCAACACCTGATTACTGTCCCACTCCCTTTCATTCTGGACAAGTCAGTTTTCTGATTCTGCCAAAGAAAAAGAACAAATTATTTAACAATTTTGCACTTATTTAACGTGAACATCCTCTCTGAGATAGTCAATTAGTTGGAGAACAGTATGAGTCTAGTAAAATACTGTAATGTAAGGATAGAAAAAAGACCCGATATTTTTAAAAACACATCAGTTTTAAAATATCCCAATGTAACTTAAAAATCAGTTCTATGAGCTAAACAATTAATGGACTCCACTACTACACACATTAAAATTAGCAGCTAATTCAAGAGTCTCATTTATAGGAAGTAACCAGAAAGATCCATGCATGGCCCAGTTTTTCCACACTGTCCCTTGGGACGACATGGTACCAATTAAGAAGTAATAGTAACAGGAGAATTTATTTCCTGAAGTTATACTAAGCACTTTGGGAAGTAAAAATCATTTATTCAAACCTCTCCTATAGTTATTTAAGAAATAATTTTTTGGAATAATTTCATACACAATATCAGACATGAAGAAGAGTTGTTATTAACCATTTATAATGCATCTATTGCATGTATATTGAGTTGTTTTTCTAAGAGTAATATAGGCCATGAGAAAACATTTATTATTAATTCCCCCTTTGGAGATACAAGAACATATATGCCCACATGGCCCACTTCACACCAGTCTAATTCTCTATTAGGTAAAAGATCTGCTAATTGGGCTTTCTTCCCCAAACTTGAGGATGAAGAAGTTGGCAATCCATTAACACCAGACACAGACCAGAAAAGCCCCCTGAAAAGCTTGCTCACTCCAGCCAAAGGACCAGGCAGCCTAGACAGGCAGAAAACTTTCAGTTAAAGCTCTATGCCAGCCAAACAGCACAGATAAAAACAGTGGCCCAGTCCCATGCATGCTGGCAAATGCCAAGAGGAGAGAATAGACTTCCACCTTCTCAAGGCTGGTGCCTGCTGGCACCCCAACTCTCCCAATGTTTGGTGTCAGAGAAGGCCAAGCAAGAAGCCAGGATTTGCATCCCACCAGCCAGTAACAAGGCCCTACCAGCATCAGTGGAGACTACACACTCCCATCCAACAGTAACAAAGTGCCGCTCCCCCTCCCCACTAGAGTGATATCAGAGCAGGCCATGTAGAAAGTCTGGACTTCCACCATTGCCCAGTGATAACAAGGTTACTGCTGTGGGGCACAGTGTCAGCGGACACCATGTGAGAAACCAGAATTTCCACCCCCTCCCAGCAGTATCAGCTCCCGCATTCAAACTGGGTATCAGTGGAGGCTAAATGGAGAACCTGGACTTACACGTTCCTCCACCTGGCAGTAACAAGGCACTAACCTCCATTCCACCCCTTCCTATAGTGTCCAAAGCTAAAACAGAAGATCCAGGTTCTCATAATACAGTACAAGATGTCCAGGTTTCAACTGAAAATCACTCGCCATACCAAAAGTTGAGAAGATGTCAAACTGAATAAGATAGTCAATAGATGCCAAAACCAAGATGTCCAGAGATGTTAGAATCAGCTGACAATTTTAAAGCAGCCATGCTAAAAAATGCTTAATGAGAAATTATGAACATACTTAAAACAAATGAAAAATGAAAGGCACATACAGAAATAGAAAGCCTCAGCAAAGAAACAGAAGATATAAAGGACCAAATGGAAATTTCAGAACTCAAAAATAACTGAAATTAAAAGCTCCATGGATGGGTTCACTGGCAGAAAGGAAAAGACAGAGCAAAGAATCAGTGAACTGGGAAGATAGAACAACAGAAATTACCCAATCTGAACAACAGAGAGAAAATGCACTGAAAAGGAAAAGTGAATAGAGCCTTAGGGACCTGTGGGACCATAACAAACTACCAATATCAAGAATGAATTGAGATAGCAGCACTGACCCTGCAGAAATCAAAAGATTAAAGGAATACTACAAACAACTCGAAATATGTTAATTTGACAACTTAACAGAAGAGCTGTCACCTGCCTCCCCAGGCTGGTGTGAGGCCTAATGGGCTGGGTGGAAGGTGGTACATCTAATACCTGTTACACCAGCAGCCACTGCCGCCACTGCCGCCATTGCCACCAAACAGGAAAGCCCTTCACCCACTGACCTGATGCCCACTCATAGGAACCCTGTAACCTATCAACATATCTATTACTTCGCCTCATACAAAATAGGTCATTTTAACAGCCCTATAACTACTAAGGAAACTGAATTCATAATTTTAAAACTGCAATAAAGAAATCTTCAGGTCCAGGGGTGCCTGGGTGGCTCAGTGGGTTAAGCCTCTGCCTTCGGCTCAGGTCATGATACCAGGGTTCTGGGATCGAGCCCCACATCGGGCTCTCTGCTCAGCGGGAAGCCTGCTTCCTCCTCTCTCTCTGCCTGCCTCTCTGCCTACTGCCTACTTGTGATCTCTCTCTCTCTGTCAAATAAATAGATAAAATCTTAAAAAGAAAAAAAAGAAATCTTCAGGTCCAGATGGTTTCACTGGAAAAATCTACCAAACATTTAAAGAATTAATGCAAGCTAGTGCCAAATTTGTTTTATGAAGCTAATATCCTGATACCAAAACTTGACAAAGACAGTGCAAATAAAAAAAACTTCCATATCCCTCATGAATACAGATGTAAAAACTCCTCACAAAATATTAGCAAATATAATACACCAATATATAAAAAAATATACACTATGGCTAAGTTGTGTTTATCCTAGGGATGCAATACTGGCTCAAAATTTGAAAAATCAATGTAATCCGCCATTTTCTTTCATCCAAAAAGAAATATCATGTAATCATATGAAATAATGCAGAAAAAACATCTGACAAATGTCAATATACATTCATTATGTAAATTCTTACAAAACAGAAACAGAGAACTTCTTCAACTTGATAAAGAATATCTACGGAGCACCTGGGTGGCTCAGTCAGCTAAGCGTCTGCCTTTGGCTTGGGTCAGTATCTCAGGGTTCTGTGATCAAGTCCCATGTTGGGCTCCCAGCTCAGCAAGGAGTCTGCTTCCCCCTCTCCTTCTACCTCTCCCAGTGCTTGTGTTCTGTCTGTCTCTCTCTCGCTAATGAATAAAATCTTAAAAAAAAAAAAAAAAAAAGAATAGCTACAAAAAGCCTACTGTTACCCTTATACTTATTGCTGTAATATTGAATACATTCTCCCTAATATCAAGAACAAGGTAAGGATATCCACCCTGACCACTCTTATTCAACATAGCGCTAGAAGTTCTAGTCAGTGCCATAAAGCAAAAAAAGGAAACAAAACCATACATATCAGAAAGAAATAAAACTGTCTCTATTTGCAGATGTCTACGTAGAAAATCCCAAGGAATCTACAAAAACAAACCTAGAACTAAGAAAAGTCAGGAAGGTCACAGGATATAAGACAAGCCAATTATATTTCTATATAGAAATGAACACGTGGAATTGAAATTAAAAACATGAGATGATTCACAATCACCAAAAAAAAATTAACTATTTACATATAAATCTAACAAAACACATACAAGACTTGTATACTGAAAATTATGGAAATGCTGGTGAAAGAAACCAAAGATGTAAATAAATGGGAGAGACACAGAGTGTCTACAAGATTGGAAATTTTAAACATAAAAAAAGATGTCCATCCTACCCAAATTGATGCAGGGGTTTACTAGAATTCATATCACAATCTCAGCTAGATTTTTTTTTTAGATAGAGACAATATTTTTCTAAAACTTTCAGGGCGCCTGGCTGGCTCAGTGGGTTAAAGCCTCTGCCTTTGGCTCAGGTCATGATTCCAGGGATTGAGCCCTGTGTTGAGATCTCTGCTCTGCAGGGAGCCTGCTTCCTCCTCTCTCTCTGCCTGCCTCTCTGCCTACTTGTGACCTCTGTCTGTCAAATAAATAAATAGTCTTTTTTAAAAATTCTTTTTTCTAAAACTTTCACTGAAATCCAAAGAAACTAAAATACCTGAAACAATTTTGGAAAAGACAAATAAAGTGGGAGGAATGACTCAATCAGATTTTAAACTTTACAATAGCAGGTATTGGTGGAAGGACAACTACACAGATCAGCACAACAGAACAGAGACCACAAAAATGGGCCCACACAAATTTCCCAGATGATTTTTGACAAAGGTGCAAACCAATTTATTGGAGGAATCACAACCTTTTCAAGAAATGATGTGGTTACAATTGGACATCTATGGGCAAATAAATAAATCTTAACTTAAAACTCACATTTATACCAAAATTTACTCAAAAATGGATCGTGACCTTAAGTGTAATTTGTAAACTATAAAATTTTTAGGAAAAAAAATAAGAGAAAATCTTTGAGATCTAAGGCTGGGCAAAGAGTTCTTACACTTAACACCAAAAGCACTAGCCATAAAGGGAAAAAGTGATATCTTATACTTCATCAAAATTTAAGACTTTGCTCTATAAAAGCCCATGTGAAGAAAATGAAAAGACAAGCTATAGACTAGCATAAAAATCTGCAGGGATACCTACCTGGGTGGCTTAGATGGATGAGCATTCAACCCTTGATTTTGGCTTAGGTCATGATCTGAGGGTCATGGCATCAAGCCCCAAGTAGGGTTCTGAGCTGGACATGGTGCCATGGCTGGATTTGAGATTCTCTCTCTCTCCCTCTGCCCCTCCCGCCCTGCCTATTCACAGATGTGTGTGCATGTTCTCTCTCTCTCTCTCCAAAAAAAAAAAAAAAAAAAAAAAAATCTGCAATCCAAATACCCATTAGAGTACTAGTATCTAATATAAAAAGAACTCTCTGGGCACCTGAATGGCTAAGTGGGTTAAAGCCTCTGCCTTTGGCTCAGGTCGTGATCCCAGGGTCCAGGGATCAAGCCCTGCGTTGGCCTCTCCACTCATCAAGCCTGCTTCCCCCTCTCCTCTCTGCCTGCCTCTTTGCCTACTTGTGATTTCTCTCTGTCAAATAAATAAATAAAATCTTTAAAATAAAAAAAAAAAAAAGACCTCTCAAAACTCCAGTTAAAAAGAACAAATAATCCAGTTAGAAAGTGGGCAGAAGTCACAAAAAGACATTTCACTGAAGAGAAGGATGGCAAGTAAGCATATGAAAAAATGTTTCACATAACTAACCACTAGGTAAATGCAAATTAAAACCATATACCTATAAGGGCGCCTGGGTGGCTCAGTTGGTTAAGCAGCTGCCTTCAGCTCAGGTCACAATCCCAAGGTACTGGGATTGAGCCCCACATCGGGCTCCCTGCTCAGCAGAAAGCCTGCTTCTCCTTCTCCCTCTGCTTGCTGCTCTGCCCACTTGTGCTCATTCATTTCTCTGTCAACTAAATTAAATCTTTAAAAAATAAATAAAATTTTAAAAATATACACTTATCAGAATGGCTAAAATTGAAACAGTAAAAATACCAAATGATGGTGAGGATATGGAGCAACTGTATCACCCAAACATCACTGATGGGAATGTAAAATGATATAACTACTCAGGAAAAGTCTGGCCATGTCTTTAAAAAGAAAAAAGTAAACATGCAGCTACCATGTGTCCTACAACTGCTCTCCTGGGCATTTACTCCAGAGAAATAAAGTATTCACATAGTAACCTGTATGCAAATGTTTACTGCAGCTTTATTTATAATAGCCAAAACCTGGAAACAACCCAGATACCCTTCAACAGGTGAACAGTTAAATAAACTGCAAGAACCATATGCTGGAGGTGCCTGGGTGGCTCAGTGGGTTAAGCCTCTGCCTTCAGCTCAGGTCATGATCTCGAGGTCCTGGGATTGAGCCCCACATTGGGCTCTCTGCTCAGCGGGGAGCCTGCTTCCCCCTTCTCTCTCTCTCTGCCTGTCTCTCTGCCTACTTGTGATCTTTGTCGTCAATGGATAAAATCTTTAAAAAAAAAAAAAAAAAAAAAGAACCATATGCTGGAATACTACTCAGCAATAAAAAAAGAATAAACAATTGGTACCTACAACTTGGATCAAGTTCCAGAGAATTGTACTGAGTGAAAAAAGCCAATCCCAGAAGGTCATGATTTACAGTTACATAACATTCTTGAAATGGTGAAATAATAGAAATGGAGAAGAGAATGATTAAAGAAGTCTAAAGGAGAAGCAAGTGGATGCAAAAGGTAATATGCAGGATCCTTAGAGTGATGGAAATATTCCACTTGACTGAATAGACATTATCCTGCTGTGCGATTGTACTACGGTTTTGCAAGATGTTACAATAACAGAATATACCTGATCATAGTCAAAAGGCCAAGAAGCAATAGTAGTAACAGAATACAATGCAGGGATTTCTCTGTATTACTTCTTACAATATTTTATTTCAGCAATCCTCTCAAAAGAAAGTCTGATTAAAAAGCAAAAGCAGGGCACCTAGGTGGCTCAGTGGGTTAAGCCACTGCCTTCAGCTCAGGTCATGATCTCAGGGTCGTAGGATCGAGTCCCGCATCGGGCTCTCTGCTCTACAGGGAGCCTGCTTCCTCCTCTCCCTCCCTCTGCCTGCCTGTCTGCCTACTTGTGATCTCTGTCTGTCAAATAAATAAATAAAATCTTAAAAAAAAATAAATAAATAAAATAAAAAGCAAAAGCAACTAAACTTCAATTGCTATAAAATCATTTATAAAGTTAACAAATGTGAAGGGTCTAAAATTCTCAGTTAGCACAGAATAACTGAGATTTCCTATTTTTCTTCCTTATACAACTGAACCTGGCTGACTTAATACCTAAAACTGTCTGAACCTCTTTGAAGAAAGAGAACAGGAGTATGCATTTACATCTTGGTCCCACATTTTGTTTACATATTTAGAACTTAAACCTAAACTACTTCCCCAAAGGATAAGAGATTATCCTACCTTGGCACCATATAAATCCGAGTTCTTCATTAAAAATTCTGCTGATGTTCGCACTGTGACTCCTGTGGTTTCACACTGCAGCACACAATTTTCCAACGTGGTCTTACCACGGTGAATGACTAGGATGAAAACATGCAATCAAATGCTTTAAGCAATGTGTGTTTTCCAATATTAGAAATGGTCTAGAGGTGACATTAGGTTGTCTAAATATTTCTCTAGCTACCAGTTAAACTTTGATACTAGAATTACGAACTCATATTTTATAAAATAATGACTAAAATTTAAAAGCAGCATTCTTAAAAATGATTGATCTCAGAAATGCAAAATCAAGTTAAAAAGCACTTTTCATTACCAAAAACAGTATCAGAAAGTAATTTTTATGAGTATCTTGGAAGGGAAAAGAAAAGGAGACCCAATTTAAGATTCTAGAAAACCAGTACCAGCACAATGTGAATAGACCTGTACTGAGTCTAGGGCTAAATCGAATACAAAGAACACAGACCACAATATTGGAATGTTTAAAAGGGGGAGAAAAAAAAAAAGATCACAAGGAAATCAATATTAAACTAACAAATTTTTAAGAATAGGCTGAACTATTTTTTACTTGAGAGTAACTTCCCAAGTCATCATGTTATGTACATAAATAATTAATCAGTCTTTTACATACTCAAAAGTGGTTTGTTAAACTGCATCTTCTAGAAAAAGTAAAAAGTTTTCTTTTTAAACCTGGAACAAAATAATACAGGAAATATTCAGATACTTACTCAAAATTCCTTCTACAGCATCATGCTGGATAAATTTTATGCCTGAGATTTTAATATCTACACCTGTACAATCCACAAAAGTATCTCCTTTGCCCCTCTTTTCTATCACAATATCATCGGGTAGACCATACCCTAAGGAAGAGAACAAGAGCATTTAAGATGAGTGAGGGGAAATGTCTACACTAAAATTGCTACAATAGATTTCTCTATTTCAAATGGCTCCAAATAATATGAGACCAGTCAACCAAGTTGCATTAAATAAAATCTAATCATCTCCCTACATATCTTGTTTAATTTAAACTAGGGTATATAATTTTTAATAATAACAATTCCTCAGTTTGCCCCCATATCAGGAAGACTACCCTATCAACCATCTCAGACCAGCTCAGCACTAAATTCACCTACAAAACTGCTATATAAAAATAAAATAATCCTAAATATAGCTGGTTCAAAAAGCTTTAAAGCATTTAACCCTTATAAATTTTTTCCCAACTCTTTAATTCTATTATTCTAATATAAATTAGGTTTAAAAAAAACCTAAGCATTTCTCAAGATTTTCTAATTTTAGTATTCTTTTTTCCTTTATCTTTTCTTATTTTTAAATTGTGTATGGTGACTAACAGAACACAATAATTTTAGTATTCTCTTAAACAGACCGATTTCCAATCTAATAAACTTAAAACCATTTTAATTATTGAAGAAATAGGTCTACCTTGTGAACCAATAAAAAACAGTGGATCTCTACAAATCCCAAACTAATAATACAGGCCAGACCTCTGAAAGGGCTTACAAAAAACTGAAGTATCAGAAAACCAGAGAAGTTGCCTGACTTTTATCATAAAACAAAAGCTCACAAACAAAGCTGTAAGAAATAACTCTCATTGTCTAAGATGAGCCTTTACTTGAGTAAATGAAAGCAGTCACCACATCAAAAGACACAGACAAGATTTCAGGGACACTGGAGAAGAATCCTAGAGTACTCCATACTTGGGAATGCTGCCAATGGTAGACTGAATGATTGGATTTTGAGTATCTTTTTTTCCTGATTCTTTTTGTCTGTAGTTGGAACATTTTCTATAATAACCATTGTTTTTTTAATCACAAAAAAAATAAAAAATAAAAAAATTGTCATATTTAGAAAAAACAGATTATTGAATAAATATACTACATATTCTGAGTAGGGTTTTTAAGATTTTATTTATTTATTTAATTGACAGAGAGAGAGAGAGAGAGAAAGAGAGAGAGAATGGTAACACAAGTGGGGGAGTGGGAGAGGAAGAAGTAGGCTTCCTGCTTCGATGCTTTGCTGGGTCCCAGGACCCTAGGATCATGACCCCAGCCGAAGGCAGATGCTTAATGACTGAGCCACCCAGGCGCCCTATTCTTAGTAGTTTTAAAACATAAAACCATCACTTAAGTGAAGATATGTTCTAAACAAGAAAGAAAAACACTATATATAAGCCTATATATAAACCCTACTATAAGTACTAGTAACACCCTAAACACAGTAGGTATTCAATTATATATCTCCTGTGATAAGTGTTAGCTATAGATCAGAAAAGATATCAGATAACCTTTAATCTTACTCATGAACAAGTACTCCATAAATTCACACTAGAGATACCATAGGATTTCCCAAATTCTCAGAAATGCCCTCTGTCAGTAAATCTACTAATCTTTACACTCAACTATCAGAATTCTATATGGTTATTTATTACACTTTGACAATTTCATTATTAATACCCTCACCAATCTAGGAAGAACTCTTATCCACCATAAAATCTATATTATCAATGTTATTTTCACTATGCCAAAAAATAAAGTGTTTTTATTGCAGTGATTTATCCTGCAGATGTGTTATTTATACACACACATCTATTATATATCAAATACTGGAGAGGAGAAAGAACAAAAATTACATACATAAAACAAAAAAGGGGGTGAGGTGACGTACTAGTGAACAGCAGGAAATTAAACTCCTAGCCTTGTTTCCATTAAGAAGTTTTGACAAGATAAAGATAAAGAACATAGCTTAAGCAGTTTGTGAACAGCTGCACAAGTCTCAAAATGATAAACGAGTTTTTGCATTACAGGCTTTATTGCTAAGTTGAAGCTCTTTTGGTAAATAGTTGAACAGGTGCATCTAAATTTGACACGTTATGGAAATACACAGGACCAAGATGAACAATTGTAAAGTAACCTAAATTTAAAAATCTCTCTAAATGTACAATACGATGATGCCTGCTAAAAAGTTATTTTTAATAGAATCTTTCAACATAAATGTTCTCAAAAGTACACTTTGGTCAAGATACGGAAGTGTAGAAGTTGACATTCAGCAAACTTTTAATTTTCTTTCCCTCTGGAGAGAGAGCACAAGAGCACAAGTTAGAGAAGGGCAGAGGGAGGGGAGAGAAGCAGACTCCCCGCAGAACGTGAAGCCCATAGCTGGGTTTGATCACAAGACCCTGAGATCATGACCTGAGCCAAAACCAAGATTCAAATGCCCAACTGACTGAACCACCTTTAAAAGTCCCTCAGCAAGCTTTTAAAGAATTAATAAGGGCATGTGGGTGGCTCAGTTGGGCATCTGCCTTCAGTTCAGGTCATTGTCCCGGAGTCCAGGATGGAATCCCAGGATGGAGTTCCTGCTGGGCAGGGATTCTTCTTCCCTATCTGCCCCTCCTCCTGATGGTGCTCACTCTCTCTCACAGTCTCTCTCAAATAAATAAATCTTTGAAAAATAAAATTAAAAGTAATTTAAAATAAAAATAAAGAGTAAGATAAAAGATTTTTGGTCCACTTTCAAGTTGGACCTATACCTATGCAAAAATATGTTAAATTTAAAAACAAAAAAAACATGCATCAACATATCCATAACATATAAGAAATAAGAGTAAGCAGTTAATAAAAATACTAAACTTTAAAAAAATATTGCTAGGAAAAATTTTTATTCTAGAAATGATATTTCCTCTCCATGAACCACCTACAATCTGGAAAATATGCTTCTTCCTAATGGTCTTTTTTTCTCTATATGCTTATTTTCCCAACACATACAAATAATCATACCTCAAGTTGCTCAAACATTGAGTCAATCCCCCATATACTTTCAAAACTCTTAATATTTTAGGGAAACTCATTTGAAATCAAATGGATTAAATCATATTCTCGGAGCTTCGGCAAGCTCCAAGTGACTTACTGTTTTCTTAAGCATATCATGCAAGAGAGTTTGGTTGCATGATATTCCAGACTCACCTTCCAGCTCAATGGAATCAGCAATGGAGAATGTACCATGTACCGTGTAATGGCCAGGACAAACAATCACAGTATCACCTTCATAGCAGGCATTTATAGCAGACAACGGATCACTATGGAACTAGAAAACAAAAACAGATTGCAAATATACACCCCCAAAATGGCAACCTACATATCACTCTAGGTACCTTCATGCTTCACTTTATAAAGGGAGCCAAAACTACATACTTAAGTATCTCCTCATGATCAACACATGCTTGGTAAGTTCCTAATGCTGATGACAGGCAGGGCTCTCACTACTACCCATTTCACCAAAGAATAGTTCTGGTAAGCTCCTGTAAATGCTTTATAGAATTCAGGAAAACCTTGGAGTGAATTCAAAGAAAAAAAGCCACCTCAGGCAAAAAAAAACTCCTTTTACCTGAATTTCTGTTTCCTCCTTACAAGGCTCCTGACAAAGCCTGTCCCTGAGCAGAGACTGCAGCAGACCAGTCATCATGGTGGAGGAGACCACATGCATGACCTTCTGACCATTTGGACGAATGCCCTTTGCTTGGATATTCGAATTCTTCTGATAACCGAACACATATCTTAGAGAAACCAAAAGACCTGTCAGTTCTTAGTAAGACAGCAGGTTAGAAAAGATGCCAACTAACTAGGAATAACAAAGACACACATACCTCAACAAAGGATTCTCAATGAGTTTTAGCTTTTGTTTCAGCTGTTCAATCTCTGAATATAATTTTAATCCTTCAACCATGGAGATGTTTTCCTGCTCGGAATCAGAGTTACAATTTGACAAACTGCTTCTCAGATTTAAAAATGTCCTGTAACTCTCCTCACATTGGGACAACAGATTGCGGTAATCAACAACAAGTCCTGAAGGAACTCGGTCTTCAAGGATATCATAATGCCTGAAAGTTTAAAAGCAAATTAAAATCCACTGCCTTTCTGACACATTTTCTTATCATTAAAACAGCGCATTTAGTCCTCAAAGACCAGGAAGAAAAAAAGCATTTTATCGTACATAACTCACGTACATGTAAAGTCTTTCTGAATAGCACTCTATTATAAGTGGAAGCTATTTAAAGTTTTAAGGACCACTTCGTTAAAGTCACTAATGTTTCTTGCTTTGGGGAGTTGCTGGGTGTTGTCCTTAGATTTGTGCTTTAGAAACACTGAGAGATCATGTTTTATCATTTGTATCATTATTTAATAAAAACTTATGTTCTCATATATTAGACTCAAAATCTTAATAAGCAGATGTCAGGCAACAATCTGGGAGTGTGGGGCAGGGTGGGGAGGGAAGTATCCTAATAGTATTCATAATAATTTTTAAGATTACCATATTTATAGGATCAAAAATTAAAAATGATTTAAGCATTGGCTTTAGTCCTTCCTCACATTTAAAGCACTACAACACAAAATTATGCTGAATATTCCCTCAGGAAGATTATTACAGTATGTTTCAAAAATGTAAGGCTTTGAGAGTTGCAGAAAAAAAATATATAAAGCTGCCATTACTAAACTAGAAAGTGATTAAAACAAAATAACCTTGTATTGGACAACCTTATTGGCACTTAAAATTTATTATTAGTTTATATACCTTCTCAAACATATAGATAGAACAAAAAGTATTTCTAGATGGAATATAATAATTTATTAATGTAGTACAATCACGTTAACAGATGTGAAATTAATGGATTTGAAAATAAACTGCAATATTCTTGTCATTACCTATAGTTTTAAATAATTGCTTCATTTCTCGTTAAAAGTTTATTGACTAGCTATGCCTGAGGCCAGAGTTTTTCAACCTTGACTGCATATTAGAATCACTGGAGAGCTTTTAAAAATACAAATGCTTAGGTCCCCATTCAGACCAATTAAATTGATCTCTAGAAGTAGAGAGGTTTTTTTTTAAAGTTCCTTGGGGATTCTAATGCGCAGTCAAGGCTGAAAACTATTGCCTTAGATGATGTTTTTTCAACTTAGTCATGCTCTAAATAAGATGGGGGGAAAAAACAGAACTACGTCCTAAACAAATTTACATGAAATTACAGTTAACATTCAAACAGTATTTAAAATGAATAAAAAATAATTTTTTTCCACTTTTCAACTAAATGAATTAGGTGAAGCTTGAAAAGCATGGATTTTGTCTGCTTTGGTTAATCCATACTCATTTAAAGATATTCTAGAAATCCACTCTGCAAACAAAAAATTGGGAACCAAACCACTGACTGCTTGATCAGGTCTATTAAGTTATGAAGATTAAGACTCAAATTTTAAAATAAGTTTCTTAGCATTTCCAATATCCATGCCAATCAGCTTATTTCTTTTCATTAAAGTGATACTTTGTGGTCTAAAAGCAATGAACCAACACCTGTGTCTCAGACACAGCTTCGAAGCACAGCCTTTTGAATTAAAAAGGAAAAACATACACCTCACAGTGCAAAATCAAGACAATATGGTTTGATTCCCTTTAAATCCCGCCTGTTGATAACAGTACACCTATCTTGCCCAGGGACCTTTTATAAAGAGTCTGCCTGCATTTGATAACATTCCAGTTTCCCTACCAAGTACCATAGTTTCTTCTCCGAAACTGAAAACAATTCCTCCCTTATGCTTTCCCATCTGCCACTGATGTACAAAGTATGTATGTAAATCATTTCTTGTTGTTTAAACATGTAAAGCTGTCAAATCAGAATACATTCCTTTCCAAGATCAATTTGCTAGATACACAATACTCACCTACGATAACATTTCACTTCAGTCAAAACCAATCATTGCTTTCTAAGGCCAAGTATACCAAAACTAGAAAATATGCAAGCTTATTGAAATCCTGGCATTTTACTGAATACACTATGGGAAAATAGGAAATGCACAATGGAAAAATTGGAAAGGCTAAATAAAAATCATATATAATTCTAAATCAGGTAGAACCATTAACCAGACTTTTCACATATATATATTTTTTTTTTACTTCTTATTTACTATATAAACCAAGAGAAACTTACTAAATCTAACTGGGTTCCACAAAAATGTAATGGGTTACTGCCTTATCTTATGTAACCAAATCATCTTTCACACAGGAAAAAAAAAATTACCTTCTACAAAATTTTTTGGAGTGCCAATTCTAATTTTATTCTTATAGCAGCACTGCCCTTAAATTACCATTTATGAATACAAGAAAAATTACCTAGTCTTAGAGTACCATCTAGTGGAAATGTGAATGCCACATTTAACAAAATCAGTACAAAACAATTACTTGGGTTGCACCATTAAGCTAGGGTTTTGTGTAACGTAAGCATTTTTCCCTATTAAAATATGACAAATTAGAAAAAGAATGTGTTTCACTATTTAGGAAATTTTTATGCACCACCAATATTAACTGTTTCATATTTTCATCCATTTGTCAAATAGGATTCAAGGACAAGAACTTGACAAAACACCCTGAAATAATTCTGTTAGTTTAACCTAGTATGTTTTACTATAGGAATTTAGAATAAAGCCAAATATTTTTTAAAGTTCTGTTTTAAAAAATTAAAACAAAAGAAGTCTTCTATAATTCAACTAATTTCACTATTTTTCAAACAACTGTCTTTGAATTTAACACAGGGAGTTTTTTTTTTTTAACACCTCAGCTCAACTGAGTTTTATTTTATAAAAATTAGCTCTTTAACTTCAGTGTGCCTGAACTCTGCTGTTACTCACTTTATAAACTAAAAGTAGGTTTCTCTGCACTTGCACAAGTTTCATTTAATAACTTTTTAATGGGTTATACTATTTGTATGGTGGCCTGTTCTGTGGGCCCCTGAAGTATATATACACCAGATGGGTAAAATTAAACCAGGGCAGCTATTTTTCCAACACGCACAGGTCACTAACTTACAATCTCAATCGAGGTTCAACACATCGGACAAAATAATCATACTCATCCTCCTCTTCTTCATCCCAGCTCCTCCAAATGTTTTGATAGAAAAACCTGAAATACAAATTCAATTCATTCAAATTTAATCACTGGCTCGGTGTTAGGGTTCTGGAGGTGTGCAAGCTAGACTAAATCGAAACAAATGTATCAGCTACAATAGAGAAAGCTGCATAAATGCTAGACTTCAGTCATGAGTCATAGAACTTCTATGGATTAGCCAAAGAAATTTTTCTATAATACTGGTTCCATTATGATCTTTAATTAGAACTATTTATTGGGGTGCCTGGGTGGCTCAGTTTGTGGAATGTCTGCCTTCAGCTCAGATCATGATCCTGGAGTCCTGGGATAGAGTCCCAGGTCGACTGAGTGAGGCATCTGCTTCTCCCTCTCCCTCTATCCCTCCCCCCACAAGCTCATGCTCTAAATAAATAAAATCAAAAAAAGAGAAAAGTTTTATTGACCATCTATAATTGGGTGGATGGTAGTGCCATTTATTAAGACAGAAAAGACTTGGAGAGAAACAGGTTTAGGTTAAAAACAGAGTTGTTTTCTCCATGTTTGAATTGAGATGCCTATCTGACCTCCAAGTGGATGATGTCAAGAGTAAAGATGAATATAACAAACCCAGAGCCCGAGGGAAAGGTCAGGGCTAAAGATATAAATCTGGGAGTTGTCAGCTTACTGATGACATTAAAGCAACAGATGAGATCATCTAGGGAAATAATATAAGGCAGCAGTTCTCAAAGCCAGCTACCTGTTAGAGCCGTCTTGGAAGCTTTTAAAAATTGGTTCTCAAACCTATTCTAGACCAATAAATCAGAATCTTTGGGGAAGTGTGGGAGGTAGATACAGAATCTAATTTTTTTAAACCTATCCAAGTAATTAACAAATTTTTATTATGGAAAATTTCAGACATATACAAGAGCAAATAGTACCATGAATACCATGATACTATGATGAAGCTGCATCACCCAGCTTCAACAATGATCCACGCATAGGCAATCTTATTTCGTCTCTACCTTACCCACTCACTTCTTTGCTCCCCACACCCACCATGCCGACACTGGATTACTTTAAAGCAAATGTCAAACATATCATTCACAAATTTTAGTATGTAGCTCTAAAATAAATCTTTATATCAAGAAAAAGTTAAAATTCTTTAATATCCAAACATCCAGTTAGTGTTGAATTTTCCCTGTTTGTCTCTTCTGCTATTGTTGCTGTTGTTGTTTTAGCATTGGCTTGTTCAAATAAGGATCCAAACAAGGGTCAGACACTGCGCTTAACTAAATCACTTTTATTCTATAAATTATCCTTCCCTCCTTTTCTCCTTGCAATTTATTTAAGTTTTCCACACTCTGAATTTTATTGATTCCATCTTCGTGGGGTCATCTAACATGTTCTTCTGTTTCTTTCACTTCTGGTAAATAGTAAGATCTAAAGACTTGATCAGCTTTAGGAAAGTTTTTTCATTTTTTTGTTTGTTTTTTTGTTTGTTTGTTTATTTTTTGTGGCAAGGATACTTAAAAGGAGACACAACGTACTTCCATTAGGAAGTATATGACACTTGGTCATCTCTTCTGATGATGAGGTTAAGAAACCAGTGGATTCAGTTTTGTCAGCCTGATCCATCCACTATAAAGTTCCCTATGAGTTTTCAACCAATGGTTGTAGCAGCCAATCATGATCATTGCCTAGAAACTTTATTACAGGTTGTAAAATATTGATATTCTGATCCTATCATTCTTTCCTCATGTATTAGTTGGAATACTCTTATAAAAAAACAATTCCCAGGTGATTCTAATGTGCTTCCAAGGCTGATTAAATAGAGGGAAGGGTAGCTAGCCTAGGATGGATCCCTGGGTAACTCCAACATTTTAAAGTTTTGAGCAAGAGCCAAGATGACTAAGAAGATGGGAGGAGAGTGTGTTAAGAAGATGGCAATGACCAAATAACTAGAATGTGACCAAGAGGGAAAGCAAGATGAGATCTTGCTTTCATCAAGAGAGATGATGGGGAAGGAGAACAAGGAGGACTTTGATGACCTCAAGCACAGCTTCAGTGGTGCTGTGGGGCAGAAGCATTACTGAAATACCACGAAGTGCAGACTGAGACTACACAAAACTCTGCCAGGAAGTTCTGCTGTGAAAAGGAGCAGTGAAAATGAAGCCATCTCTTAATCTTTAAAGATTAGACTGCCAGTCTCTTCACCCTCTAGAGTCATCTTTTTACGTTGTTGTTCGGCTTTTTTTTTTTTTTTAAGTTTTTTTTTTTTTTTTTTTTTTAGAAGGAGAGAGAGCAAGCAAGAGCAGGGGAAAGAAGGAGCAGATTGCCAGCCAACCAGAGGGCCCAATGCAGGGGTCCATATCAGGACCTTGGCCTTGGACCGAAGGCAGAGGCTTAAAAGACTGTGCCCCCTCTAGTGTCATCTTAAAGAAAAAAAAAAAAAGAAAAAGAAAAAGGAACCTGAGCATGCCTTTACTCAGTAAAAAAAAAAAACAAACTACTGGTTCCTACCCCCAGAATGAAGTTCAAAATCCTGAGTGTGGAGGTATTCCATGGGTTCGCAATCTGGCTCTAGAGCACTTCTCTTAACTTCAGAGCTCTTTTATGCAAACTCCCATTTCAGAAGCTCTTTCAAGCCTCCATGCGACATGCTGGCAGGCTGTCTGCCTTCTCCACCTGGTGATCTTATACTTACATTTTAAGACCCCCTCAAGTAGTAAGCTCACCAGTACTGTTCTGGACATTCCTACATCTTTCACATCTGCACCTCCTCTGGTGTTTATTCCCCCACGACAGAAACCTTGACTTCTGCCATATCCACTCATTATCTCCACATCCCCCAGCTCTACTCTACCACCAGGTCCCAGCCATCCTACCTTCTCAGGAAGCCTCCATGTGTCCTCTCCATACCCCACTCTAGTCCACTCTCTTGTCCCTAACCTGGGCTTCCTAGTCCATCTCCCTGCATTTGTTTTCCAAAATACAAAGCTGATCTTATTCACCTTTGAATAAAAACATTTTGATGCTTAAAGACAAAAATGACTAACCTGCTGGCAAAGCCCTACATCTTCTAACTCTTGACAACCTCTAAGCTGGTTTCCTAAGCCTCCTCCATTACTGTCTGTTCCAGCCACACTGGCCTTTCAGCACCTTAAATTCATTCAGCTCCCGAACCTGTTCCCTCCCTACCCCTGCCACAGCCCCTTTCACCTAGCCAATATTTCAGATCCAAGTTCAAATGCCATCTCCTCAAGAGACAACCATGTAATTGCCACCTAACCTAGCCTTAGGACCTGCCTCTTCACTGCACTCGTTGCAGTTTCCAATCACATATGCACTTTTGTGTGATTAGGATTCATCTCCCACCTCTAGATTGACAGTCCCTGGTGATGGTGATTGTATCAGCTTCATGCTCCAGTCACATCTACCCCTCAACTCAGGACCCAGCACTTGAATATTCATTGAGTAAACAAATGAGAACCTGCATAATTTGAACTTTTCTGGGCATTAACCAGAATCTGAGCCCTCAAAATGAAGAATAAATTTGCCAGGCTCACCTTCAAATAATACCATTACTAATTCTAAATACTAGTCTTTCTACCAACTTCAATACCCCTAGAGATTAGCTCCCTGATTCTTAATTTCCTAAACTCATCAATTATCCCTTTACCTTCAAATACTTCCATTGAAAGATTTTTTTTCAAGTGAGAAAAACATAAGAGAATTAATTATATTGGTTCTGGACAGAGGCCAGTTCTTTAGATTTATATTGCTAGGCCTAATGCTGAACATATAGGGTTAAAATTTCTTGGGTGCAATTAGAAATTTTCCATAACATCTTGGAAGCAGGGCCTGAGATACCCTGCTTCTTTGTAGAGCATTCAAATTAAGCTCAGCAAAACCAGGTTAACTCACTAATGGTACAAAAACTGAAAACTAGGGGCGCCTGGGTGGCTCAGTGTGTTGAGCCTCTGCCTTCGGCTCAGGTCATGATCTCAGGGTCCTGGAATCGAGCCCCGCATCGGGCTCTCTGCTCAGCGGGGAGCCTGCTTTCTCCTCTCTCTCTCTGCTTGCCTTTCTGCCTACTTGTGATCTCTGTCTGTCAAATACATAAATAAAATCTTAAAAAAAAAAAACTGAAAACTACAAGACACTAAGCCACGCTAGTTCATAGAGAGTTCTCTAGGAAATCTCCCAGTTCCTAGAGAAATAGAAGTCCATTTTTAAATAGACAAAAGTCAGCCTTCCTTAGTGAATATACTTATAACACAGAAGATCCAACAGAAGTACCTGTATCAGGAAATACATGACAAAAGATCTATCTGATGATCGTTATCAAAGGGGAGGTGATGGGGGGATGGATGAAATAGGTGATGAGAGCTAAGGAGTGCTCCCTTGATGAACACAGGGTGATGTATGGAACTGCTGAATCACTATATTGTATACCTGGAACTAATATAACACTGTATGTTACCTATACTGTAATTAAAATTTAAAAAAGAAAAAAAAAAAAAAAAAGGTATACTGTTTAATCCAGGTAGGAGCGTTCCTCCTCACTGAAAGGACAAGAAGAGCACATATTCAAGTGGAAATCAAGTATGCCAAAAAAGGTTGAAAGGCATGAACATATCCCCTAAGGATCCTGGAAATGACCTAAGAAGAAATCTTCTTTGGCCAGATACATTCTTGAGAAATAGGGGCGCCTTGGTGGCTCTGTGGGGTTAAAGCCTCTGTCTTCAGCTCAGGCCCTGATCTAGATCAGGGTCCTGGGATTGAGCCCTGCATCATCTGGCCCTCTGGGGAGCCTGCTTCCTCCTCTCTCTCTGCCTACTTGTGATCTCTACCTGGCAAATAAATTTTTTTAAAGATCTTGAAAAAATACATATATGTCTTATCAGTGCACAAGACATGGTGCACTTTCTCTTCTTTCCTCATATTCAAGTACATCAACCATAAGCCTTAGCATCCAGAACTTTTTTTTTTTTTTTTTTAAGATTTTATTTATTTATTTGACAGACAGAGATCACAAGCAGGCTGAGAGGCAGGCAGAGAGAGAGGAGGAAGCAGGCTCCCTGCTGAGCAGAGAGCCCGATGCGGGCCTCGATCCCAGGACCCTGAGATCATGACCTGAGCCGAAGGCAGCGGCTTAACCCACTGAGCCACCCAGGCGCCCAGCATCCAGAACTTTTAAGGGTTTCTAAACATATGCAAATCAAAGAATCTCCTATCTTTTGTTAACATTTGGGTATACTGAATGAAAGCCACACAGGAATTCTTTGTATTTTTTTTTTCAACTTCTCTGTAAGTCTGAAATTATCTCAAATGAAAATTTAAAATGTTTTTTAAATCTTTTTAATTTAAAAAAGATTCCCCTATTTTTGAATATTTTAAAATACTGCAATGACCAAATTTACAGTATGAATTTTAAATCTGGGTATATAACACAAACTAGAATTACTGCATTTCATCCATAGTTTCTGGCGACAAGGTTATTTTTATCAACTCTCCTCTTTTCCTACCTGACATGCTCAATTGCAAGGGCTGTCTGGTCAAATATTCCAGAATCATCAAACACCACCCACAGCTCCTGCAGGGGCAACCGATGTTCCTTCAGATCGAGGAGCTCATTCATACATTCCAAGGTAAAAGAGCTCACTTGAGATTCACAGAGGTATGGGTCTGCAAGCCTCACCACTGCCTTCAAGGCTGCAAAGTCCACATCTGTGACCTGAAATTTAAAATAATGTGACTTACATGGAAATCAAAATTAAGATACATACAAAACACTACTAATAGCTTGATTTTATTATGCAGGTAATGGGAACAGGGAGCCTTCTTCCATAATATAGAAAATAAACAAGAAAGGCCTGGCTCTTACCCAAATGGAGCTTACACTGTAATTGAGACAAACAAACAAGATGGTGATGGGCATGTGACAAAGCATAACAAACAGGGGTAGTGGTCTGGTTTTGCTGGGATGGTCAGAGTCACTTCTTAGCTGTGATGTACAGGATGAAAGGGAAGCAGCCATCTGAAGAGCAGGAAGGTAAAAAGGCCCTGTGGCAGAGAAAAGCTTGGCTGCTGGAGCAGCCGAGAGGCAGTATTTTTTGCTGGAACCGAAGGAAAGAAATGGGCGGGGGAGGGGCAGCAGGCCATGAGGGGAGAGTAAAGGGCAAAGAGATGAAGACAGAAACGGCATTGGAAGGAGCTTGGATTTCGTATTCTCTAGACAATGAAAAGCCACAAAGCCAACACCATGGCTTTGGTAAATGCAATGCATTAGAGATTTTAAGCAGAAGAATGATAACTTTCTCTCTCTCTCTCTCTTTTTTTTTTTTTTTGACACATTTCTCTTTTAAAACAATGACTTTGGGGTTGCCTGGGTGGCTCAGTGGGTTAAGCCTCTGCCTTTGGCTCAGGTCAGGATCTCAGAGTCCTGGGATCGAATCCCACATGGGGCTCTCTGCTCAGCAGAGAGCCTGCTTCCCCCTCTCTCTCTGCCTGCCTCTCTGCCTGCTTGTGATCTCTCTCTCTGTGTCAAATAAATAAATAAAATCTTTAAAAAAAAATGACTTTGACAACTTTGGGAGAGTGGATCAGGGTGGAGGTTGAGGGTTGGATATGTATGGAGGACACGACCAATGACAACACTATTATAACCAAATTAATAGGCCTTTCCTGCCACCAAACATATTAACATAATACAAAACTTAAGTCACCAGAAACAGCTGCAACCCACTGCTTCATCCATAATCACTCCAGTAAATGATGTCATTTTCTCAAAGAGCTGCAGCAACAACTTGTATTCTCACTCCCTGGTTTAACATTTTAGGTTAACAGGGTTTTCTGTGGTCCAGTTAACAAACACTGAGAAAAATTCACAGCTGTAATTAGAGTGCAAATTTAGTGTAAAAGGCCCAGTCAGTTGAAAAATAAGATCATTTTTACTTTTGACAATGGGACACATTATCAAGAGATTAACCACATATCTACAAATTTGTTAGGCAAAAAATAGGCCAGTTTTAAAATGCCTGTTTGGTTTGAGCTACTTAATGGGCTACAACTAAGAAGGTAAAAAATTAATTGAAACTCCGTTGACTTCATAATGAGGTCTCTTTATTTTTTAAATGGTCTCAAATACCTCCTCCACTTCATAGGTTTATAATCCATTCTCCTTGTCAAAGGACACTGGAACTTTAACCACCTCAATTCCCGAGTAGCTCTTCCTTGGCTGCCTTTAAAATTTGCGGAACACTTCATACACCATGACAATTAGATGTGAAAAACATGCTATTTTCAATCAGCTCATAAACTTTAATTAAAAATAAGCACTTTGGCTCTAACAGTCTGAAGGAAAGTGCTTTAAGCTAGAGACAAATGTCTTAACAACAGAATTAAATTTACCTCAACCAGCACCTCAAACACATTAGTGTGCCAGACTGCCCGCCATCCAGATGGTTCAAGGACCTTCTCCAAGAACTCAGCTGTGAATTCTCTTACTTCAGAGGCCTTGCAGTCAGCTACAAACAAATTAAACACAATAAGAATTGAGACTGCATAAAGCAGAGAAAAGTTAGTAAATCCAAGCTACAAACAAATTAAACACAATAAGAATTGAGACTGCATAAAGCAGAGAAAAGTTAGTAAATCCAATTTCTCAGAACTAACTGGCAATCTGGAGACTGAAATCTACTTGTAAACTGAAAACATTAAAAGCAGCAAAACGAAAAACAAACAAACAGCAACAACAAAAACAACAACAAACCTACTCACCTAAAATGTAATCTTGATAAGCTCTGAATCGCTCATAGAACAAAAGTTGACTTGTCTGGAATATTTCTGGAAAATGAGTCTTTCCTTCAAGCACAAAACTTGGTAAACTAGAACCTGGCTTATCATGATTGCTGCAATCACTGCATGAATCTTCATCTGGGAAAAGAGCTAAAAGAACAAAAATAAGCAGGTTTAACCATCCCAGACACTTCCAGTGCTTACAGACTTCTCCGAAATTCTAAACAAAATACAAATAAGGATTTGGATGTGATGCTTTATTTACCTTTATCACCGTCAAAAGAAATCAGTTTTCCAAACTTGAAAATATCTCAAAATCCAAGTTCTACTTTGAAACAATAAGAACTTAAAATCTTTCATAGGTTAAGTCTTTGTTGTTCTGTAAAGTTTTTCAGGAAGGCAGAGAAAAAAGGTTTTTTGATTCACTGGCAATCACTAAAAATCTCCTTCAAAGGATGAAGTTATGATTCTTACTATAGCTACCAACTTACAATGGTCAAATAGTTTACAGTTATTTTTTTCCCCAAAACAATTCCATAAAGCTGCATTAAAGTTAGGAGCTAGTTTCCTACATTCCTTCACAAATGAGCTGAAGCAGCCCTTAATTTTCTGCAATATCAGTCTGTCAATGGTCCCTCAATAAACAGGGATGAGAGATGCTTAATAATGCATACGGTTTACTTGGCTAAAGGTACTTTACTAAAGGTTCCTCCTCACCAATTTCAGTGACTGTGTCTAAAGAAAGGATTACAAAATGCTAATCACATTAGGTTTGAGCTGTATGTAATGATGTTTCATAAGGCATGATTTGATCAGTGGCATATCTAATTCTGTGTAATATGATGTTTTCTTTTTTTTTAATATTTTATTCATTATTTGACAGAGAGAGAGATCACAAGTAGACAGAGAGGCAGGCAGAGAGATGGGGGAAGCAGGCTCCTCGCTGAGCAGAGAGCCCGATGCAGGGCTCGATCCCAGGACTCTGGGATCATGACCTGAGCCAAAGACAGAGGCTTAACCCACTGAGCCACTCAGGTGCCCCTAATATGATGTTTTTAATAGACAAAACAACTACTAAATAAACAATGCTGAGGGTAACATTTAAGCTGGCAAAATAGTTTCCACAGTTTGTTTCTGGGAGAATATCTGAGACTGTTATTAACAGCAATCTTTCTCTCAACCACACCCCACCCCACTGTCCGCTGCTCCTCATATTTTCTCCTTCCTTCGAATCTTTGCCTCTATTCAGGCTACCAGAACTACTTGATCCCACAAATGACCCATAGTGTACTCAAGTCTACTGCTCACATGCCAAAGCACATGAGCCTCAGAAAACATCAATACCTCACTGCTGTGTGGCAATCTCTCTGTGCCTCAGCTTCCTCTCCTATAAAGTGAAGATGAAGATAGCATGCCTGTTTCAATTCATTAATTCAATAAATTATCTGTCAATCACTTACCCATATATATATAAATGTTTATATATATAAATGTATATATAAATGTTTATTAGAGGAATAATGCCTTCCCTTCCCACCCATTGGGATAGCTTTTATCAAAAACAATAAGAAGGGGTGCCTGGGTGGCTCAGTGGATTAAAACCTCTGCCTTCGGCTCTGGTCATGATCTCAGGGTCCTGGGATCGAGCCCCACATCGGGCTCTCTGCTCGGCAGGGAGCCTGATTCCTCCTCTCTCTCTGCCTGCCTCTCTGCCTACTTGTGATCTCTGTCAAATAAATAAACAAAATCTTTAAAAAAAAATAAGAAAAACTATCAAGGAAACAAGTGTTGGTGAGGATGTGGATAAACAGAAACTCTTATACACTGCTATAGGCAACAAAAATGGTACAGGGCTATGGAGAACAAACAGTATAGTGGTCCCTCAAAAACTTAAAAATAGAATTACCAGAAGACCCAGCAATTCCACTTCTGAGTATATATCCAAAAGAACTGAAAGCAGGATCTCCAAAACATATTTCTACGCCCATGTTCATAAAAGCATTATTCGCAATGGCTAAAAGGTGGGAGCAACCCAAGCGTCCATCAGTGGTTGAATGGATAAGCAAAAGGTGATATCTCTATACAAAGGAATATTTTTCAACCTTAAAAAGTAAGGAAATGCTGACACCTGCTACACCATGGATGAACCCTGAGGACATGATGCTAAATGAAATAAGCCAGTCACGGGAAGACAAATACTGTATGAATTCATTGACATGAGGTACTCACCGTACTCAAAGTCATAGAGACAGAAAGTACAATGCTGGTAGCCAGGAGCTGAGAGGGGGAGGATGGGGAGTTATTATCTAATGGGTACAGAGTTTCAATTTACAAGAAGACGAGTTATGCGGATGGAAGGTGGTGAAAGCTGCACAACAGTGTGAATATATTAAACATCACTGAAGGGGCACCTGGGTGGCTCCGTGGGGTAAAGCCTCTGCCTTCGGCTCAAGTCATGATCCCAGGGTCCTGGGATTGATCCCTGTATCTGTATCGGGCTCTCTGCTCAGAGGGAGCCTGCTTCCTCCTCTTTCTCTGCCTGCCTCTCTGCCTACTTGTGATCTCTGTCAAATAAATATATAAAAATTTTTTTTAAAAAATCACTGAACTATACAGTTAAAAATGATTAAGATGGTATAAGATGGCAAACTTTATGTGTATTTTTACACAATATAAAAAAGCAAAGACTACCTGACTTTGCCACAATTCTTCACAGCCACTTTGAAAGTACTACTTTTCACACATTATTTCAATTTATCTTCACCATTCTGTAGGATCACTGGCTCTGTTTTCCACATAGGAAAACTGAGGCCAAGTGATTTTTGCCGGTTCACAAGAGGGATCAGCAGTGGAATTAAATCACAGGTATGTTTCCTCCCTTTGCCAGGACTCTTTCCACTACATAATCCAACTGAAAATGTTAAAGGAAAAGTCTGAACAGCTTAAAACATCAGGAAAGAAAATCATCACGGTATCTCCATAAAGAGGTACACAGCACTGAAAATTGCACTTGGGCTCTATTTTTAGACTCTGCCCCACCCTGGCTCCCTTCACTTTGGGCGTGTCAGCTACCGAGGCCAAGAGTTTACTATCTTCTCTTTGGGGAAAGGATTCATGAGCTTCCTCTGAGATTGAGATGAAAAAGAGGAGACGTCTCTCCACAGATGAACGCAAAAAAAAAAAAAAAAAAAAACCAATCCGGAAGCCCACCCAGACATCCCTGCTGGGAATTCCTGAGCGGGCACAACCCCTTTCAGTGTCAAGGACGCTGAAGCCCGATGGGGCGAGGAGAAGGGGAGAGGCCCAGGGTACCTCCCGACCTTGACGTTCTGAGGAGGGGTGGGTGCCTCTCACAGTCACCGCCGCCACCCTGGCCAGCCGCTCCGGAAGGCCTGTGAGACCCAGGCGCCCTCGGAGGGTCCCGACTGCCCCAAGCCACCGCGGACACGGTCGGCGGCTAGGAGGCTGCTCCTCCGGCCTGACAAGACGGGTGCTCACCTTTCTCCAGAGGCGCCGGCTCCTCCTCGACCGCCCAGCCCGTGCTCTCCTGCTGCGCTGTCATTGCCTGCGACCCCAGCCTGCCACCCGCCAGCGATCCGTCCGCCATTTCAAATTTCCGCGGGCAGCCGCCTACCTCGGGAACAAAGTGACGCAGACGCTTCTGACTGGATGGTGGGCCGAGGCGCTCAGGCCAATTAAAGGAAAGCGTACGTTGCCCCATTTCCGAACGAGCTCCGCCCTCTCCGGCCGCCTCTCACCGGGTAACAGCGCCTTTGCGCCACCTACTGGCCGGACGAACCGCTGCTGTTCTCGCCCAGGCTCTTGGGTGTTTTGCTTGCTGTGACTAACATGGACAACATTGAACTTGGAAGAGAATCTGGGATGACTTCTGAAACACTACCAAGCCATGCCTGGAAATGGGTGTTAGCATTAGAGGCACTGAACTGGGGATCAAAAAAACAGTATTAAGGCTTGTTTCTGGGCGCCTGGGTGGCTCAGTGGGTTAAGCCGCTGCCTTCGGCTCAGGTCATGATCTCAGGGTCCTGGGATCGAGTCCCGCATCGGGCTCTCTGCTCAGCAGGGAGCCTGCTTCCTCCTCTCTCTCTCTGCTTGCCTCTCTGCCTACTTGTGATCTCTCTCTATCAAATAAATAAATAAAATCTTTAAAAAAATAAAAAAAATTTAAAAAGACTTGTTTCCGCCATTACTAGTGGTATTACCTTGAGCAAGTCCTTCACCTGTCAGAAACTTATCTTCCGTTGTAATAGTGTATTGACCTAAGGGGCTGTGAATTTTTCATCACTACAAGTAAGACTCAGTCTTTCTCAACATCCCCCCACCTCTCCCTCATTTGCTGTGTATGCACACATAATATTTTCAAAGAATGTCAAATCAAATTTAGTAAGTAAAAGTATGGTTTATGCATAATTATTAATCAAAGGCAACTGTAATCTCCAATGATAACTGATAACATGTATTGAGTATTGTGTGTAAGACACCCTCCCGCATGCTTTACTTATACTATCTTTTTTTTTCCAGTTTTACTGAGAAATAATTGACCTACATCATCCTTTAAGTTTAAGGCATTCAGTGTGACAATTTGATTTACATATATTGTGAAATGATTACCACAGTAGGTCCAGCTCATATCCATCTTCAAAGATAGATACAATAAAAATAAAAGAAGAAAGGAAAAAAAATTTTTCTCCTTGTGATGAGAGGATTTAGTCTCTTAACCTCTATAGATAAAACAGCACTATTAGCTATAATCATCGTGTTGTATATTACATACCTGCATTATTTTATTCAATCTTCAAAAAAAATCCAACGAGAGAGGAAATATTATTATTCTCATTTTACATTTGAGGAAACTGAGTTACCAAGAAGTGAACTAAATTGCCCAATCTAACTCAGCACAGCCAAGATTATAAACCAGCCGAACTCCAGAAACCACCCCTTTATGCTTCAGCAGGACCATGACCCATCAGAGCTGAGATGGGCGGGTGATGGCAAGAGGTTACCAGAACACACTGTGGGCTGAGTCCCACAGAAGGACAAGAGCCTGGTTGTGACAGTTAGGCTACACCGTGTTGTCATAGGGAAAATGTATCCACTTACTGGCTAGGAGGAAGACCTCGGGCTAATGTCCCTCAGATCCCTTGTGACTGAAATGAAATGGAGCCAGGGGAGGCATCTGTGGAAACCTGCACTTAATTCCACTAGCTTTTCTAGGAAATATGATTTCTTTGACTCTTGTGTACAGTGTCTGACCTTAAATGTATTCATTCACTGAGCAAATATTTATTGAGTTCCACAAGGTGAAAACACACAAAACAATAAAATCGAGACAAGCAACAGGCCTTGAAGATGAAGCTAGCTTTCTCATTATTGTCCCTTTAACCTTCCCGCCCACAAACACCACAGGTAGCAGGATTTCTCCTCATCTTTCTCCCTCAGCCCTGGAGCCAACATAGCTCTCTTCTTGTTCAATTACCAAATATTTCATCAGCTGTCAATATATTACCCAAGCCAGTGCTTCTGGAAATAGGACAGGAGGCCACAAGAGTTGGAGACAAAATACCTGTGCTGCTGCAAACTCCATTAATAACAAATTGTTCATTAAACTGGATGCATTTCCAAAACTTTATCAATGTTTATTCATTACTTGCTTAATTATATCAAATGTTTTTAGACTTTTCCCCTAAATGGAGACCTGTAATTTGCACCTATTTCATGGGAGTTTGCCTTCCCTGCCCCCTCTCCCTTATACTAAGGAGTGGATTTTTTTTTTCTTTCTTTCTTCCTTTCCACTTCAGGCCTATCTCAATCTTCCACCTATCCTAAGTTGGGATGGCACCCATTATACCCACTCTTTTTTATATATTTTTAATTTTTTTTATGTATATGAGAGATTGAGAGCGAGAGAGATCACAGAGGGAGTGGGAGAAGCAGACCCACTGCTGCGCAGGGAGCCCAAGATAGGGCTCGATCCCAGGACCCCAAGATCATGACCTGAGGGGAAGCCAGATGCTCAACGGACTGAGCCACCCTTTTTTATATCTTTGCTCTCTTTCCCACCCCTAGATCCTTGTACTATGTCTATACAAGGATTCAAAACTAACTGCCTTCCCCAAAAAACTCACCAAAGCCCAGTAGCAATCTTAAGATACAGCCTACATGCATTCCTTCTCTATAGTGCCTTCCTCTCCTGCTTTCTTGAAGGCCAGTGACTCACTCCATCACCCTCCACCTCACAGGAGCACTGGCTGCCCAGCACCCCTCCTCTGTAGTCTCAACTGGCCTCTGGGTGCTCACTCTCCTAGTCTTCTTTCCTGCCCTGGTTCCTCTTCCCCTCAGGTTCCCTAAACCTAGGGGTTTCCCAAGGGCATGTCCTGACTCCACCTTTCTCAGGAGGTAACACAAGCGAGTGAAGAGGGCCGGGTACGAACTGTGGCAATCACTGTGAGCGCACAGGAAAGTGGATTTGCTGATTCACTTAACAAATAATAAACATATAGAGTGTAGACTGTGTGCCAGACTAGATTCAAGGGAAATGGGCAAACAAGACAGCGTGGAATTCACAGCCTTGTGAGGATACACAATGAACAAATGAAAAAGGCAATTAATAAGAGTCTATTATGAAAAACAATAAAAATAAAATTTAGTGATATGACAGAGAATGATAAGTAAAGAGGAAAAATTCAGATTTTTATGGGAAAATGCCTGGTTTACAAGTAACAACTATTTTTTTAAAAACCTAAACACTATGGGGGCGCCTGGTGGCTCAGTGGGTTAAGCCTCTGCCTTCGGCTCAGGTCATGATCTCAGGGTCCTGGGATCGAGCCCCGTGTCGGGCTCTCTGCTCAGCGCCCTTCCTCTCTCTCTCTGCCTGCCTCTCTGCCTACTTGTGATCTCTGTCTGTCAAATAAATAAATAAAATCTTTAAAAAATAAAAAAAAAAACTTAAACACTATGTAACCCAGAAAAACTTGTTTCCTAGGCCACATCTGTCCCATGGCCCACTAGATTGCAGCCTGTGTTCTAAGCCCCAACAACTCAAAGTATAGCCAGGGACTTGTTAGAAATGCGGAGACTCTACCCCACCTCCAGATCTGCTGGATGGGAGTCTGCATTTCAACAAGATCCCTAGTCCCCAAACAACATCATTCACATTTGACACAAAGCCCTTCACACATAACATCTCTCCTGAGGCCAATTCAGTTTTCATCTTCCAGCTGGAACATTTGACCTGGAATTCTTGCCCAAGATTCACGTTCGCTGTGCTGTAAGGCCAAACCCAAGCGCAGTTTACCTTCCAGCATACGTGACACTACTCTCACCCCACCTTCCTGGCCACAGTCCCATAGGGCCACCACCATCTCCCATTCAGGCTGTCAAGATGGCATCTGGAAAGTCACCCTGTCTGAGAAGACTTCACCCACCCTCTCACTTGCTTCCAAAATTAATTGCTCCCCTTTTGTTGCTCCTACTACAGGGTCTCAAGCAGAGAGGCCCAGAATGGCCAGGAAAGTGACATAAGAAAAGAAGTGGATTCTTGTGTAAGTCCTATGGGAAGTAATGAGGGACTCAGTGTTGCCTTGTTGGTTTTCCAAGAGAAGTCAGAAACCCAATTTTTATAAGAAATCTCCCATATTAAAAGGTTGGCAACTAATTTTAAAAACTTAAACACTGGGCCAGCCAAATAAACATATCTGTTGAACATCAGTTTGCAATCTCAGAGATTTAATCGACTTGTGACATTGCATCAGAGACAATGCTCTAGGTTCTCTGAAGACAAGGACTTCGTCTCATTCATCTTGGCATAGCTAGCACTGAGCACTAAACTCCACTTAGTAGAGAGACAAACTAAATTAAGGCTGTTCTTTTTATATATATAACGTGTTAAGAGAGATAAATAGACAACAGGCCCAAACCGGAGTCACTTGAGCTAAATCCACATCACCAAACCTAGATTTAATACCTAATCGAACAGGACTATAATCGTAAGCCATTAAATCTGGAACTTCCTGGTTAGCACTAGGGAGGTAATCCTCTTGATAGACCCCTTCTGCCCCCAAAGAAAGATGAGGTCACACTTTTTCCTTGCCCCTGTCCCCTTCTGCTTATAAAATCCCCCATTTTGTTCAGCTTTTTGGAACTCCTTTCTACCTGCTAGACAGGATGCTGTGGATTCATGCATCATTGAATAATGCCCCTAAGAATAGACAGTGCATGGGGTGCCTGGGTGGCTCAGTGGGTTGAGCCGCTGCCTTCGGCTCAGGTCGTGATCTCAGGGTCCTGGGATCAAGTCCTGCATCGGGCTCTCTGATCAGTGGGGGGCCTGCTTCCTCCTCTCTCTCTCTGCCTGCCTCTCTGCCTATTTGTGATCTCTCTCTGTCAAATAAATAATTTTTTTTTTAAAAATCTTAAAAGAAAAAAAAAAAAAAAGAATAGACAGTGCAAATTCTGACCATCACAGAGGGTAGGGAGAGGCTCCAGAGCTGAGGAGGGGTCCCACTGGGGGAAAATTGTCCCTCCACTGCTGTTTTAGGGAACTCCATGTGGGCCCAGGCTAGGCAGGCATTCCACAATGTCCACTCTGCTGCAGGGACAGACAAGACGCTAGGTCTTTGCTTCTCTGATTGGAAAGTCTGGGGACCCCATTAGCAAGAACAAAAACAAAGCAAGCAAGCCAGGCCTGAATTTTTGGATTGTACTTTCCACTAGAGGGCAGCTTAAACTTTCAAAAGGAAAGAACTCTTTAGCATTTGGTAAAAAGGTTGAGTTCTTTCAGCAAGTTTCCTCTTGAGCCTCCAGGCCCATTGCGAGGCTGTGGGATGAGAAGGGAACAAATAAACATAGCTCTTCCTTCGTGGAGCTCTTGTCCAGCGGTAGAGAGACATAGTAAACAAGAGAACACAAGGTGAATGCAAAATCGGAACCTGGTGTAATTACCGTTAAGGAAAGAGAATCCCAGAGCAGGAACCTCTTTGCATGGGGAGCCATGGGAATGAGGAGGAAACAGAAGGCTGGCTGAGAACAAAGCAAAAGCTGACTCCCTCCAACCTTCCCTCACCCCCACTCCTGGGTGGGACACATTATGACATTCTTTAGGAATCTCCCAACTATCTTAATGTTAATATCTTGCTAAAGGGCAAGATGACCTTGGCAATGGCAAGGTCTCTGGTATCCCATATCTTTTGGGTCCTCTTTAGCATATGAAAGTTCTGTTGAAACCTCCCTTTTCCTTACTTCCCCCACCTCCATGGTACATAACCTGCAACCCCTCAAAACTCCAGGCAGCAGCTTTTTCTGCCCATGGGTCCTGTCCCTGTGCTTTAATAAACCACCATTTTGCACCAAAGATGTCTCAAGAATTCTTTCTTGGTCATCGTTTCTAGACCTCACCCCACCAAACCTCACTTATATTCTAAAACTTCATCAGGAAGACCTCACTGAAGGGAGGATATTGGTCTGAAACCCTCAGGATTAGGCAGAAACAGCCATGGTAGGAGATGGCAGGGGATTCAGAAAGATGAGGGGAATCCAGGAGGGAGAGTCAGGTGATGCAAGAAGAGGGCAGTCCCAGCTCTAGAGGCAAAAGAGAGTTCTGTGTGCTGCAGAAATAGAACATAATGCTTCAGCACACAGTGTGAGGGAGGAAGTGGCTAGCAAGAAGACTGCTGGGGTAACAAAGCCTTAAAAACCATCTTTCATAGAAAGTTTAAGATTTATGTAATACCGATGCCATTTTTAAGGAAAAAGAGGTGATCTGACGGATACTCTGGTAAGAGTTCTGGCTGCTCTATGGAGAATGCATTGCAGAGGGATTTCGGCATCTGGGTACATCCACTCCCTACCCAAATAGATTGTGTAAAATTAACAGGAACACCCCATATTTGCACCGTGCTCTCCAGTTTACAAAAGTGATTTCACTTGATCCTCAGCTGTATGCCCAATTTCTTTCCCCCTCTCCAACTTTGCTATGATGTGTTTACCTAGAGGGTATTTGTTTGGTGAATTCTCATGAGTCATCCAAAGTCAGAGGGATCCATAAATGAGGGAGTCTGAACTCTAAACCAAGTCTTTGAACTTCCAATCTTGGCTTTAACCATATGGTCCAAATACACATTACTTTATATACTTGTATAAATAGATATAAATATATTTATACATCTGTATTTTTATTTCTTTTTATTTGTCTAACATATCAAGGAAAAAGGATGCCTATATCTTGAGCTTCAAAATCCTGCAGAGAACAGGTCAGGCATTTAGCTCTCTGTATGTCTGGACATATGCAGTCTAGGGAAGTGGTACAGGACAGAGTTGGAAAATACCTAAGAAAATTCAGAAGCAGTAAAAGAGCTAGTGCCGCTCATGTAACCCACACACTCCAACCAACTCTTGGACATCACCCTCCTGCACAGCCCAGCATCTATGCTTACATTAACCAAATATAAGGACACACAGATAAATACTTCTGCTTCCAGGTGTGATGAGTAACTGGGACTAAACTTATGTTCTCACCATAAACAACCAGAAAAGTGGACAACATTTTTCAAACAACAGATGTTGCAGAAGAGAAGTGAATGACGTGAATCCTGTAGCTGTCCTACCTTGTGGCAAAGGCAGTTTCCAGGCTGTGGTATATAAAAGGGGGATTTAGGCAGAGCCTGGCGTCTCACTAAGCTGAGGACACAGTGATAGGAGTTTGGACGGACAGGCTGGGATTTTAAGGAATGAGGACCAGGAAGAAGAGCTAATCACCAAAAAAGTTCCAGAAGTCAGCAGACGGTTCCCCTTTGGTCTATACCTGAATACTGAGTCACAGATGCACAAGGGGGGACTTCAGGAGGCAGGACCAAGAAGCTCTAAGTTAAGTAAGTACCGCAACTCACACAGACTTCAGAGACATTTGACTTCAGACCACAGAAAGGAGACTCCTCAAAGGACTAGTATCCACAATCCACAATATGTAAAAAACTCTCAAACTCCACAGTTAAAAAAAAAAAAAACTAACTAGAAAATTGGCAAGAGACATGACCAGACATTTCACCAAAGGGGATTTAAGGATGGCAAATAAGTACATGAGAAAAACTTTCAGAAATGAAAACTGTGTTTCTACGATAACCTGTACGTGAACTTTGGCAACAGCTTTATTCATAATAACCAAAGACTAGAAACAACCCAGATGTCCTTCAAAAGATGAATGGTTAAACAAACTGATACCACCATACCATGTGTATTAACCAGAGTTCTTCAGAGAAGCAGGATCAACAGATGAACAGAGAGGTAGAGGGAGAGACAGAAATGTAGTGGGGGGGGGCGCCTGGGTGGCTCAGTGGGTTAAGCCGCTGCCTTCGGCTCGGGTCATGATCTCAGGGTCATGGGATCGAGTCCCATGTCGGGCTCTCTGCTCAGCAGAGGGCCTGCTTCCCTTCCCCTCTCTCTGCCTGCCTCTCTGCCTACTGTGATCTCTCTCTCTGTCAAATAAATAAATAAAATCTTAAAAAAAAAAAAAAAAAAAAAAGAAATGTAGTGGGGGGAGAGGGGAAGGGAGATTTATACTAAGGAGATAGCTTATGCAAATGTGGGGGTTGTAAGTCCAAAAATGTGTAGGGGAGGAGGCAGGCTGGAAACTCAGGTAAGTGTTGATGCTGCAGTCTTGATGCAGAATTTCCTCTTCTCTGGAAAACCTCAGTGTTTGCTCTAAAGGATTTTAATGGATTGGATGAGGCCTACCCACACTATCAAAGATAACCTCTTTTACATAAACTCAATTGATTGTAGATGCTAACCACATCTTCAAAATGTCTTCATAGCAACACCTAGATTAGTGTTTGATTGAATGACTGGGCACCATAGCTGAGCCATACTGATGCATAAAACTAATCATCACGGGGGCGCCTGGGTGGCTCAGTGGGTTAAGCCGCTGCCTTCGGCTCAGGTCATGATCTCAGGGTCCTGGGATCGAGTCCGCATCGGGCTCTCTGCTCAGCAGGGAACCTGTTTCCCTCTCTCTCTCTCTCTGCCTGCCTCTCCATCTACTTGTGATTTCTGTCAAATAAATAAATAAAATCTTAAAAAAAAAAACTAATCATCACAAAGGGGAACCCTCTTACACTGTTGGTGGGAATGCAAGTTGGTGCAGCCACTTTGGAAAACAGTGTGGAGATTCCTTAAGAAATTAAAAATAGAGCTTCCCTATGACTCTGCCATTGCACTGCTGGGTATTTACCCCAAAGATACAGATATAGTGAAAAGAAGGGCCATCTGTACCCCAATGTTCATAGCAGCAATGGCCACAGTCGCCAAACTGGGGAAAGAACCAAGATGCTCTTCAACAGACAAATGGGTAAGGAAGATGTGGTCCATATACACTATGGAGTATTATGCCTCCATCAGAAAGGATGAATACCCAACTTTTGTAGCAACATGGATGGGACTGGAAGAAATTATGCTGAGTGAAATAAATCAAGCAGAGAGAGTCAATTATCATGTGGTTCCACTTATTTGTGAAGCATAATGAATAACACAGAGGACATGGGGAGATGGAGAGGAGAAGTGAGTTGGGGGAAATTGGAGGGGGAGATGAGCCACAGAGACTTTGGACTCTGAGAAACAAACTGGGGGTTTTGGAGGGGAGGTGGGGCAAGAGATTGGGTGAGCCTGGTGGTGGGTATTGTGGAGGGCACGTATTGCATGGTGCACTGGGTGTGGTGCATAAACAATGAATTCTGGAACACTGAAAAGAAATTTTAAAAAATAAAGTCTACCTGAGAGGGAAAAAAAATGTCTCTTTACTACTTTAGATGCTTGCAACTATGGGACATTGATAGTAAAATAAAGAAAGTAATTAAAATATTATAATTAACCCATGGCCCAAGTTAAAGGGACTCACACACCCCAATTTCTGTGACCCATTCATCAGAGTTCAGGGTCACCTTCTCTCAGATACTGGCCTTGATTCTTCCATTCAGTATTTATGATCCATTCTCTATATCTTTGCAAATCTTACCCTTTAAGGCACAGGGCTAGCCCACATCCTCCAGGGAGCCTTGTTTCCCTTCCTTGTTTGCTCTCCTCTGAACTCTTTCTAGTCATTAATCCAACCTCTAGATCTCATTATTTGATGAGTTGAGAAAACAGCACATATATTACTATATCACAAATGTTTTTATAATACTTTGATACTGCATTTCACTGTAACTGGTTTCCTTTGTAATCCTATGTATTTTATTCATGCACCTAAAAATATTATTCTGTAAAGAGATCCAGAGGCTTCACCCAGTAGGATCATGGCACAGAAGAGGTTAAGAATTTCTGTTGATGGATTATACTTCTGATTCCTGAGGGAGGTCTGGGGCCTGCGGCAGCTGGAGGAACAGCCATCAGGTGGCTCAGAAAATACCATCCCCTCTCACATGCCCACTGGAGAGCACTTCCAAGAAGGCCCTGTGGTAATCAGACCAGCAGAGAACCCTCTTTATGGCAGATGGAGGCTTTAGGACTTGCCAGGTGATGTTATGGATAATGGGAGTTGTCAGGTAAAAAGAAGACTTTGGGCTTAGCCCTGGGGCACCCCCATGGGGAACAAACAGCCCTATCTGTACTTAACAATGACCGCAGGGCCACTGGGCCAGCTCTGCTGCTTGTCAGACTACAAGACGGGCCAAGAGAGGCTGCCACAGGCTGAATTTCTGTGTCTCCCCAAAATTCAAATGTTGAAACCTAGCACCCAATATGATGGTGTTAGAAGGTGGGGTCTTTGGGAGGTAATTTGGTCACAAGGGTGGAGCCCCCATGAATGAAATCAGGGCCCTTTTAAAAGAGAACCCAGAGAGATCTCTTCCACCTTCCATCATGTGAGGCCATAGCAAGACAGCCACCTATGAGCCAGGAAGCAGGCCTTCCCCAGGCATGCCTTGATCTTAGGCTTGACCTACCAGTCTCTTGCTCTTGAACTTCCAGCCTCCAGAACTGTGAGAACTACAGAAACTACCAGTCTATGGCATCCTATTATAGCAGCCTGAATAGTCTTAAGACGGAAGCAAAACTTTCTTCAGTCCTCCCTGGCCTTCAGACTGTGCCTAGTTTCAAATCCTGTATCTGCCCCTGACTAAGTTATATGTGGCTTTGGGCCAGGTGCTTGATCCTGTAAAGAATAATAGAACATATTTCTCATGGAATTGTCAGGAGATAGCATGAATTCGCACACCAGGTCCTTTATTAAGATAGCCTGGCATGTAGTGAGTGTTATGCCCGAGTTTTTGTGTCCGAGAGACCACCAAGGAGCCAAGCACCGATGTAATCACACGAGGGTTTATTTGACAAGCCTAAGCCTGGGCCCAAGTATACCTGACACAGCGGAGTAGGGACTTGGGCTCGGCCTCCACAGTGAGTAGTGTGTGAGTGCTGTCTTTATTGTTCTGTGGCTATGTATTACTTCCTTCTCGGCCACCCACTCTCTGAGTGACATGGGCACATTAGTACCTACCCCAGAGGGTTCTGGCACACAGTAAGCATTCAATAGCTATCCACTATTGTCGTTTTCACTGTGATTTCCAGATCCAAAGGACTGACTTTAGAAAAGGAAGATTCCAGACACAGTGCCTTTGGCTCAGCATTGTGGTCTGGTGTCCTAAAGGAGCCATTGCAAAGAATGATAATCCTGGATTCAGGGGCCACATTTTGACCTGTGACATAGTCAAGTTCACATGACAATGAGGATGGAGATGAGTCTGACCAAACTGACTGGTTCATAAGCAGCCATCATATTCAGAATACCAAATACTCTACTTTCCTGCCTGTCCCTGCCTCACACATCCTTCCACACTGTCCAGAAACCCCAGTCTGGCTACTCCAGCCCTCAGGATGGAACCCCTGTTGTGAGGTTCTCAGCCCTGGAAGTCCACACCTCAGCACTGGGTCTTCTGCTCCCCCTGAACCAGTCCCCAAGTACCTCAAGGGCAAAACAATAGCTCCCCTGACCCTTTGTCTCATTGATACCTTCTGGAAGAGGACCTCTATAATGCACTGCTTACATAATTCATTTATGATAGATTGATTAGTTGATCAGTTACTGGACTGGCGGCCAAGAATAGCAAGAACGTCATCAGTGATACTGAGCCTCAGGGATGTTGGAAACATACAGTATCTATTCTGCGTCTGGCTTATTGACTTATCTTTATGAACGAGATCTATGTTGTATCAACATGGATAGACCCTAGAAACACTGTTGAATAAAATTAATGAATTGCAGATGATATGCTAAACTTACCAGAGTGGTCATTAATGCTGTCTACCAAATATTCCCCATTCTCCCAGGCACAAGATTCTCACTCCTTGGAATTAGGTGAGGCCATGTGACTTGATTCGGCCAAGACATGACTTGCTTCTGGGTGGAAACTTTAAGAGATAATGCAAAATTCCTCACTTTTTCTTTCTTCCTCTCTTGGGTTCCATCATCCTGAGTCCTTCAGTGATGCCAATAAATAAATCCCCATTAGAGATACTTACCAGCATGTGTCAGAGAAGAAATAAATGTTTGTTCAGCCACCAAAATGTTTTAATTATCTGTTATCGGAGCAGAGCCTAGCGCATGGACATGTGCTCCCACATACAAACACATACACACCAGTTGATACAGCTTTTTAGTGAACAAATGAATGAATTTTTTAAGTATTATTCAGTAGGTCAAAGTTCTAAAACTGGTGACAGGCGTGAGTCATGGGATTCGGGGTGGTAGTCAAAAGAGATTTTAGCTTGTATAGAAAACGATCTACTTTTAAAAGTAAGATAGAGGGGTGCCTGGGTGGCTCAGTGGGTTAAAAGTAAGATAGATCTTGTTTGATTTTATAATTTTTAAAAGATTTTATTTATTTATTTATTTGACAGAGAGAGAAAATACAAGCAGGGGGAGCTGCTGCAGAAAGAGAAGCGGAAGCAGGCAGGGAGCCCAATGTGGGGCTTGAACTCAGGACCCTGAGATCATAACCTAAGCCAAAGGCAGATGCTTAACTGAATGAGCCACCTAGGGCACCCCTGATTTTATAATTTAAAAAATTACAGAATGACATGGTTATGCCCTATCGTGACTTCAACATGTCCTTTCTTTGACTGGTAGCCACATAACTGCTGTCATAGGGTCAAGACCATATCCTTGTCTGTTCAGTTTGCTCAGCATGAGGTCTTTGTGTTCACTTGGGGCTACTAGTATTTCCAGCCCACTGCCACAGACAGACCCTGCTAATCACGGTAACGAGGAAAGGTGTCTAGCCAGCACTGGAGACAAGAATACTCCCTTGGGTCCCCAGGCGAGGAGCCTCTTTCAGGTTCAGGATCAACTGGGGGGCAGGAGGGGCAGCGGGCAGGAGTTCTTTCTGGGCATATCAGCCGTATAGTGGTTGTACGTTCTCTCTCTGCACAGCATCTTTTTGGGGCACCACCTCTCACCTTGTTCAGTACGTCCACTTTAGGGATAGGCATATGAACCAGGCCAAGCCAATCAGGGAACCCCATTCCCCTGGGTCTAGTGAATGGCTCAGGCACATGACCAAGGCTGACCTGTCAGAATTCTCTCTGGGACTTTGGCTCGAACCAGAAAGAGGAGTTTTGCCTTTCACTGGGACTACCAGCTGTGAGGATAACATAGCTTAACACTGCCAGAGACATATTTGCCTGCCCGTGGAAGAGTCTGCCTGAATAAGATGACACAGAAGAAGTCAGCCAAGAACTACAGAAACAGGGAAGATTCCTGGGACCAAGAATTCATTCCCTGGGTCCACCTGTGCCTAAGCCAGATTGACACAAATACATGCAAAAACGCACACGCAATGATCTTTCTGACGTCACAAATCAGTAAGTTCTGTTTTTCTAGATTGTTTAAATTAACTGAATTGTTTTTCTGCAAACAGAGAGGTCTGTCCTGATTCATACCATGCTTCATCTTTTTCGAAGCTCCTTTGCAGTTCATGTGGTCCTCACATCATCACTATAGAGTGAATGCAGCGTAGATTCTTCCACTATTTTACCAAAAGGGAAGCTGAGGGTCAGAAAGAAGCAACTTGCCCCAGCCCTACAACACTTACTGTCACTGCCAAGGCTGATGTCAGCATCTTGACTCCCTTGTGCAACCACTACCCTGGAGTCCCTATTTATATTCTCTGCCAAGAGTCTCTTGGCTGCAGGTTGGTGAGGACAGGCAAGAGAACCACACTCTTCCCAGCTGGAAGTGGGACAGGCACAGCTTCCTCACATGAATCTCTCCAGTCCCGGGATTTTGGATCCACAGCTACAGTTAGCACAATCCTTCTTCCGCAAGTAAGCCTCTGCTGTTAATCATTAGGTCATTAACCTTCACTCCGATAACAAGCTCATGTTTAATCCAAAGAGGTCTGTTACTAAGGCAATCAGAATCTCCATCACCTTCTGGGAAGGCATTGAGGGTGGAAGTGGTGTGGTAGACGGTGGGAGGGAAGGTTCTGGACCTTCCTCTGACTTTCAGTGAGTTTTGTCTGATCTCAAGAAAACAACACTGCAAACCTCAGACAAATCATTCTGGTGAACTCCTGGGCCTCAGTTTCTCCAAATGAAAAATGAAGAGTTTAGACCAAACTCAGCTCCAAGATATCAGAGAAGTTTCCAGAGTGGGCCATGGGCACACAGCCCTGCACCCTCCTTGTTCCTCCTCAACAGGGCAGTTATATTTTTATATGCCTTTAAAATTTTATTTTTACTGTAATAGCATCAGAAACATAACCAATACATTCCTATTGTAAATTTTCAACCAACAAGGGTAAATTTCCTTGGCTACCTCTCTTAATTCCATTTCCTGTCTCCCTACTCCCCGAGGTAAGCTATTAGTTTAGAAGAGTTTTACCCTTCCAGAGAGGTCTGTCCTGATTCATACCATGCTTCATCTTTTTCGAAGCTCCTTTGCAATTCATGTGGTCCTCACATCATCACGATAGAGTGAATGCAGCATAGATTCTTCCACTATTTTACCAAAAGGGAAGCTGAGGCTCAGAAAGAAGCAACTTGCCCCAACCCTACAACACTTAGTGTCATTGCCAGGGCTGATGCCAGCATTTTGACTCCCTATTAGTTGAAACCTATTAGTTTAAAAGAGTTTTACCCTTCCAGGCCTATTACTACATATATGCATACTCTGAGAAAATGAACAGTACTCCTTGATGAGGAAGTTCTTTTAGTTTTTTTAAATAAATATAATTTTTTAAGAGTTTATTATTTATTTGACGGAGAGAGAGGTCACAAGTAGGCAGAGAGGCAGGTAGAGAGAGAAGGGGAAGAAGGCTCTCCACAGAGCAGAGAGCCAGATGCGGGCCTCGATCCCAGGACCCTCAATCCCAGGACCCTGAGATCATAACCTGAGCCGAAGGCAGAGGCTTAACCCACTGAGCCACCCAGGCTCCCCATTGAGCCACCCAGGTGCCCAAATAAATATAATTTTGAAAATTTATTTTTTAACTTGTTATTTGAACAATATATGTCAAATATAACCCATTTTAATATCTAGAATTCTACATTATTCTTTTCACTTAATTGTCAAGACTCTGAAATAAATCCGTAAAACATTTCTGACTTTCCTGTAGTTGGTCTGTTTTCTTTCATGGTTTTCCAAACCAGAAAACCACAGAGAATCACATTAATGGGTTTAACAGATAATGAAAGCAGTCATTTGTTCAAGGTGAAGGTCATTATTGCATATATTAGTTAGAATCAAAATTGTATCTGACTTTTATGTGCGTGTCTCAAAAATATCAGAAAGAAAAAGTGGAGAGTGTTTTAATGATCCCCAGAGGGCAATGTCATCCTCAACGGAGCAGACTCATTAGCTTCTCACCAGCTCTGTTAGGTCGCTCCTAGGGAGACCTAAACTCACCGGCCCTTCATCTCCTTGGTGATGATGTAACTTCCCTCCAGACTGGCAGCTGCATTGCAGGCTTACCTCTCAATCTGGCCCTGGCTCAGTGTTTCAGATAAAAAAAACAAGAAGATGGATTACAGAGCAAGGCCACTCACTGATTGGGCAGCGCTATGAGCCAAACTGCTACTTTTCCAAAATCTGGAACAAGGCCCATACCTCCAGGCTATAGGACCTGGAATGACTCAATGAGGGAAGCAGGAGATGAACACCTCTTCTTTGTTTGTCTGAACCAGGTTACAGAGCCACTGAGGCAATCTCTGCTGCTATTTGGCGATAAGCAACAAAAGCAGACTGGTCAGCTGAAGCAAAACTCAGCAACCACAAAAATAAACCATGGGAGCATAAAGAATAGCTCAAAGGGGCGCCTGGGCGGCTCAGTGGGTTGGGGCCTCTGCCTTCGGCTCGGGTCGTGGTCCCAGGGTCCTGGGATCAAGCCCCACGTCGGGCTCTCTGCTCAGCAGGGAGCCTGCTTCCCTTCCTCTCTCACTGCCTGCCTCTCTGGCTACTTGTGATCTCTGTCTGTCAAATAAATAAATAAAATCTTTAAAAAAAAAAAAGAATAGCTCAAAGAACTGAAGAAACACAAAAGGACGGGCATTTGGAAAGACAGGTTCTAAGGAAGCTCTGGGTTTGGAGTCAGCAGCCTCATCCTCCCTCAGGGTGATCCTCTTCCCCAATTTTCTGTCCTTACACCATTGCTCAAGATTCAGATTCCTAGTAGGTTTCAACTAGCTAAACTCAGTACCATCCCTATCCTCTGTCTGGGTGAAGACAGGCACCCAGAGCAGCCCCCTTAGCTCCCATGGGTAGAAATAGATTGCAAAGAGAACTCAAGATTATATTGTTACCAGAAAGGGGGACGATGTACGCCGGGGAAGGTGGGAGGAAAAAAAAACCCTATGCCCACCCTGTTAAACAATCATTTTGCAAATACTGAATTGACCCCAGTGCCCAACAGAAGTTGGAAAGAAGAAAGAAGAGGAGAAAAAGGAGGTTAGGGGAAGAGAAGGAGAGGACAAGATGAGAAGGAGGAGGAGGGTAAAGAGGAGAAGGAGGGAGAATGAGAAAGTTGCTCTGAGAGCCCCAGGGGCCACCTCAGGCTGTAAAGCCCCCCCCCCACCGTGCTAGTCCTGGGCTCAGTGACCATCCTTACAGCTGGAAATGGTGCCAACGGTGATCTGCCGTCCCTCTGACCCACCCCCTTTGGAAGATCTCTTTGCTACTGGACATTTTTCCAACTTTCTGTGGGTTTTGTCTGGTCTTGAGAAAATAGCACTGCAGTAGAATATTCTGATTACCCATAACCACAGACTCAGATCTGCACAAAGTTGATAATCTTTTTTTTTTAACTTGTAAGTACAGAAAAGCAGACAGTAGAATATTTTAAAAGCACTAATTTTCTTCCAGTCTTTTTTGTTTGCAAAGATCTAAAAAAACCACATCATGTAATTGGAATTATGTAATATACATGTGTTGTGACCTGCATTTCGCACATTTTCCTGTCACTAAAATTCTTCATAAACATAATTGCAATGTCTGTAGAAGACTCCACTTTATAATGACATTATAATTCATTTAATGTGAATTGTTAAGAGCTTAGAGTATCTATTCAGAAGGACCTGAGATGAAATCCCAGGTCTGCCACTTACTTATTGACCCTAGGCATATTGCTTATCTTACACGGGTCTCAGTTTCATCTGTAACTTGGAGATAATAAAGAGTACCTCCCCCTAGTTTGTCCAGAGGAATAGATAAGAAAACACGTGTAAAGCTCTTGGCACAGGGAGACCCAGGGTAAGCATTTTCACTGACAACCATTAGTTTTTTTCTAAATTTTCATTGGTACTATTAGGGGATTTTTTTTCCTTCAAATTTTTGCAAATGTAAATGGTTCTGTAATGAAAATCCCAGCACAGATTCCCAGAATTAGAATTCCTGAGTATGCACTTTTTCAAGGTTCTCAGTACAGTTTACCAGACTGCCCTCCTGAAGGTCAGCCAACACCCCGCTGACTTTCGATTATTGGCAATGATGAGGGAGCAAAAGGCAAGCTGAGGACAAAAGCACAAGCTGACACTCTACAAACCCTGCTCTCCCTCCCATCCCCCCCCCCCACCCCCACCCACCCCACCCCCCCCCGTCACCCCAAGGTGGGATCTGTGTGACATTCGTCAAGCACTCCTGGTTGCCCTAAAACTAAGGGAAGGAAAAACAAATGGCTAACTAATAGAGATCACAGTCCTGCAAGACCCGAGTCAGTTTACAAATGTCTTAGTGATTTACAAGGAAAAAGCATTCCTATCACGAGCCTAACTTTCAGAAACCCATGGACTCCGTTTCTTGGAGCCCTAACATCAATCCCCTCCACAGTGATGTGGGAAACAAAGGAAGAAGGGAATGTAAATAAAATGAAATTTCCTTATAACCTGCAGCCCAATGGACAAACGCTTGTGCTGGGTGGAGTATAACATTCCTCCAGGAAACTTTCAACTACCCTAATGTTAATGCTTTGCTGTAGGGGGAAAAAACAACCTTAACTTCACAATAGCCACACCTCCAGTATCCCGAGGGTCTTCTTTACTATATGAAATTCCTTTGGGACACCTTCCTTTTTCCTTACCCCCTCCCAACTCCCAAGTATATAATCAGCCATTCCTCACAACCCCAGAGTAGCAGCTATTTCTGCCCACAGGTCTTCTCCCCGTGCTTTAGTAAAGTCACCTTTTTTACACTAAAGACGTTTCAAGAATCCTCTCTTGGCTGTCAGCTCTGGACTGCAATAACCAGCTCCAAAAACTATATCAGCAACAAGGTCTGATTTTGTCTCTCTCTGTTTCTTTGTGTACCTCTCTCTCTCTCTTTGTCTCTTTCTGTGTCCCTGTCTCCCTCTTTCTCTCTCTCTCCCACCATGTTATCCAGAATCCTATTGTGATGGTGCCCTGACCCCAGCCCACTAGATGGTGGCTTGCTTATCCTAAATGCCAGAGGAAATCAGCACCTGGTGCCTAGTCACAGAGAAAGAGCCAAGACTCACATACAATTTTTCCTCTGCGATTTGAAATCTGTTTCAATCAGCCACATGAAGTGTCTGCATTGTACCCCACTTGTTACCTTCATGCTTTCCTCATTTATCCATCCAGATGGAGCAATTTCAGGAACATTCCTTACCTTCTGTGAATCATGTTAATTTAGTCTTCCTTTTTTTTTTTTTTTAAAGATATATGCCTGCCTGGCCCCATCGGTACCTTTTTCAAATATGTGGTTTTGTTTCTATGGCAACTGAGGGGTCTATTGTAATCAAATATTGAGCCCCATTCAATCGCAATCTTCTCATTGCCCTGCCATTTGCTCTAGTCGTCATCATGCTGTATTTTCTTCCGCATCCTCAATCAGGCTGTGGCAGTAATTTCCCTGTATTGGGCAGGGGCCGCTCAGAGCGCTACAGATGGCTTAAGAGTAGGCACTAAAAACTTTATGTCCACCTCAAATGCCAAAGGTTTTTGCATGTGCCTAATTGCCTTTTTTTTTTTAAAGATTTTATTTATTTACTTGAGAGAGAGAGAGTGAGAGAGAGCATGAGCAAGGAGAAGGTCAGAGGAAGAAGCAGACTCCCCATGGAGCTGGGAGCCCGATGCAGGACTCAATCCCGGGACTCCAGGATCATGACCTGAGCTGAAAGCAGTCGTCCAACCAACTGAGCCACCCAGGCGCCCCCTAATTGCCTTTTTAAAAGAACAAAAACCTCCAAGAACTTTTCCCTCAACTACATTCTCCTGCCCTAATTGCCTTTGATTTACATAGCTGACTCCAAATTGTACTAGGTCTTTCCGAACCACCACCACCAACAATAATAATATGCTACCATTTATTGAATTCATACCATGTGCCGAACACTGTGCTAAGTCTGTTTTATTATTAGCTATAATTTAATTTTTGAATAAACAATGAACTTGAAGTTTCCAAAAATGTTTTTAAGATTTTATTTCTTTATTTGGCACAGAGAGAGAGAAATAGTCCACACAAGTCCACACAGAGAGAGAGAAATAGTCCACACATTGTTTATAATTTATTTAAACAATGCAGACACTTCATGCAGCTGATTGAGGGAGCAGCAGGCAGAGGGAGAAGCAGGGTCCCTGCTGAGCAGGGAGCTCAATGTGGCGCCTGATTCCAGACCCCTGGCATCATGACCTGAGCTGAAGGCAGATGCTGAACAGACTGAGCCACCCAGGCACCCCGAAGTTTCCAAATTTTAAAAGTGTGGTGCATTTTCCATAAAAATATCCCTGCCCCCACTGTTCCTCCGCAAGAACAACTGATTTTACATGCTCCCAGAGATACGCTATACGTGTACTAGCAAATATATATGTGTGTAACCTGCACCTGATATCTCTCAGAAATCAGTCCATATCAGTTCATGGAGAGCTTCCTAATTCTTTCCATGGCTAGATAGCATTTCATTACATGGAAGTACTATAATTTATTTAAACCAGGATATACTGATGAGGGAGCAGAAGGCAAATTGAGGACAAGCTGGCACCTGGCAACAGTCCCCCCTTGTTGGGATCTGCCTGACATTCCTCAGGCACTCCTGGCTCCTGGCTGCCCTAAAACTAAGGGAAGGAAAAACAAATGGCTAACTAATAGAGATCACAGTCCAACAAGACATGCGTCTCCATCAGTTGACCAATATCTTAGTGATTTACAAGGAAAAAGCATTCTTATCAATCGCCTAACTTCCAAAGACCCATAACTCAATTTCCTGGCGCCCTAACACCACCCTCCCTTCCATGAGTGATGTGGGAAACAAAGGTAGAAGAGAAAGTAAATAACATTAAATTTTTTTATGACCTCCAGCCCACTGACAAGGACCTAAGATAGGCAGAGTATACCATTTCTCCAGGAAGCTCCCAACCTCCTTAAAGTTAATGCCTTATAGAAAGGAAAACAACCTTAGTGCGACAGTAGCCAGGCCTCAGTATCCTAAGGGTCTTCTTTAGCAAAGGAAAGTCCTTTGGGACACCTCCCTTTTTCCTTACCTCCCCCAACTTCCAAGTATATAATCAGCCATTCTTCACAACCCCGTTGTAGCAGCTCTTTCTGCCCACAGGTCCTGCCCCTTGCTTTAATAAAATCACCTTTTTTGTACCAAAGACATCCCAAGAATTCTTTCTTGGCTGTTGGCTCCAGATCTCACCAACATTCCAAAACTACATCATATAGTAATGAACATTTGGGTTGTTTTTTTAATCCTTTGAATATTTCACATGTGTGCAAGTAAGAAAATTCTTTTTTTTTTTTAAGATTTTATTTATTTATTTGACAGAGAGAGATCGCAAGTAGGCAGAGAGGCAGGCAGAGAGAGAGGAGGAAGCAGGCTCCCTGCTGAGCAGAGAGCCCGATGTGGGACTCGATCCCATGACCCTGAGATCATGACCTGAGCTGAAGGCAGCGGCTTAACCCACTGAGCCACTGAGGCGCCCCGGAAGAAAATTCTTAATAGTGGAATTGCTGGGCCAAAGAGTAAGTGCATTTTATCTTATTTATTTTTTATTTTCTTTTTAATATTTTTTTGAAGTTCAACTTAATTGATATATAGTATATTATTAGTTTCATAGGTAGAATTTAGTGATTCATCAGTTGCATATAGCACCCAGGGGTAAGTGCGTTTTAAATTTAAATAGATACTGCAGAGGTCCCTGGATGGCTCAGTCAGTTAAGCATCTGCCTTGTGCTCAGGTCATGATCCCAGGGTCCTGGGATTGAGCCCCGAGTTGGGCTCCCTGCTTATGGGGGACCTGGCTTCTCCCTCTCCCGCATGTTCATTTCTCTCTCACTATCTTTGTCTCTCTCTCTCTAATATAAAAATAAGTAAATAGATACTGCAAACTAGCACCAAGAATATAGAAGAATGTGTATTTCCCTATTTTTTTTATAGGAGAGTAAGAGAGGAATTTGTTTTTCTGAGGTGCAGATTGTATGGCAGAGGAAAGGACCGAGGAAGGTGGCAGATGTCAAAGGAATAAAAGTTCATTCTATCTGGTAAAGAATAAATTATTCAATGACGCCTGCTCAAGCACAATAAAGAAGACTTCATTCAAGGCAAGGTCAGGCTATCATGATGAGTATAGGGACCACTGAGGTGGGAGTTTGCAGCGGGAGGAGAGGTTGGGCTCAATTCTGATTTCAGCACATACAGTGGAAATTTATAGCCAAGGAGCAGGTGGAGATCCATGAACAGAAAAAGGAAACATCAGGTATTGGAGGGGATTCTGGCTAAACCTGTTACAGGACTCAAATTTGTCCATGCACCTGATGTACAGTAAGCCAGCATCTGGGACATTAGTTTTGAAGCAAAAAAAAAAAAAAAAAAATTTATTATTAGAAGGGCAACCCAGGGAGAAGGCAGGGGATCGTTCCCAAAACTCCCTCGCTTTGTTCAATCTAGGGCCAGTTTATACATAATTAGGTAGGAATGTGAACAACATGAAGGGCAGTTTATGGGCTTCTTGGAACTTTAGGGGAAGTCTTGAAACCATCCATCTGAAGGTATGCATTCTTCTGGACAGTGAGGCATCACCTGGGACCCAAGGACCTCAGACAGTTTTAAGACAAATGTTACTGCATTGCTGGGTGGCTGTTGGTTAAGCATCTGACTTGAGCTCAGAGGTCATGATCCTTGCATCCTAGGACAGAGCCCTGTATCGGGCTTCCTGCTCAGCCAGGAGTCTACCTGTCCCTCCCCCACTGCCCCTCCCTCCTTCTTGCGTGCTCTCTTTCTCTTTCTCAAATAAACAAATAAAATCTTAAAAAAAAAAAAAAGACAAATGTTACCATCTGTTTTCCATCAGATTCTTATAATCAGTGTGCAAACAAGGGAGAGAGTGAAAAGGACAAAGTTAATAATTAACCATGCACAGAACTTAAGGAAACATAATTAAGCAAAGAACATGAGGCTAGGTTAATAATACAACTATAGTACACCTTATACTTTCTAAACGGGTCCAAGAACCAAGTGTCTGGCTTCAAACCCACCTATCATGGTTCTTGCTGAGGGCAAGACGGGGGAATCATAGCTGATCAGTGATGGTGGGGGAGAGGAACCAGATTTGGAAGGTAATTAGATATCCAGGATGGGGAGAGGCAGGGTTCTGGTTAAACTGACTTAGCAAGATTCTTGCTAAAGTTGGACAATGCGTAGATGAATATGAAGTCCAAAATTCAGGCCTAGTTAAGAGTTGAGGGGAGTCTGAGTGTGTTCGGTCAATGAAAGAATCTTTGTCATAGGCTCCATGATGTGCCCCTACCTTGTGATCCTCAAATCTTCAGTAAAACGTATTAAGCTCATAAAGTGTCTGGTGGAAATGAGTTTATCTTGGAAGTCAGTGGAAAAGTTCATTTTGCATCCAGCTGATGTGAAGCAGAAGCAGCCCTAGAGATCCAGGCATGAAGGCAGAGGACAAAAGGACCCCACACAGAACATGGAGAGAGAGTTCTGGGCTTCTAGGGACTGTTATTTATGGAGTCCTAGAAGAGCTGAGTTGCTCTCCAGTGGCAGGGGGGATATTTAGGACATAACACACGCAGCTGGTAGTTCATTTGGAAATAAATCTGATGCTGTCTGGAAAACATATTTGTGAATGACAAGACAGAAGTCTGTCCATTCTCCCCAAGTCCTCTCTAAAAAGATGGCTCCACCTTCTTCCTTGGAAATGCTCCGGCCAGTGGCCTGATTGAGGATGCAGAAGAAAAGCAGTATGGAGTGGGGCAAAAGTCAGGGCGTGGGACAGGGTTGGTCACTCCCTTTGGGATTCTTGAGGTCAAACATGACTTCATCTTTTTATTCCTAACAGCTGCCTTTGCTGGTGCTGCCGTGCCACACGGGCAGCTTTGCATGCATTGCTGAATGTAATCCCCACAGCCAAACTCTATTACACTAGTTCCCAAATTTGCTTCATACCAGAACCTCCTGGGGAACTTTACAAACTCCCAGTGTCCAGCCATAGCTCATGCCAATTAAATCAGGATGTCTGGGGATGAAAATCAGGGTCAGTATTTTTTTAAGACCCCTAGATGATGCACTGAGCAGCCACATATGAGAAGCATGGCTCTAGTACTATCCTTCCTTAGAGATGAGCAGACTAAGACTCAATGTGATGAAGAGCCCACAGCTAATAGCAGTTCTAGAGCTATACCTTCTAAACCCACGCACTAGCCAACAAGTGGAACTGTCTCAGAGCTTCCACAGGGTAGGATCGGAAATTCTGGAGATAGAGGAGGCCTCCGAGTTCATTTTGGCATTTTGACTGTGACATTATATTAGGGTTCTCCAGAGAAACAGAATCAATAGGACATTTATTTATATTTGTTTATTTTCAGGAACTGGCTTGCATTGTTATGGAGGCTGAGAAGTCCCAAAATCTTGACTCAACAAGCAGGAGGCCTGAGAACCAGGAGAGCAGATGGTGTGAGATATAGGGCAAGTCCACGTATCAAGGTCAGAAAAGACCCACATGTCAGATCAAAGAGTCACCCAGGGAGAGAGAAATCTCCCTTCTTTGGCATTTTGCTTTAAAATGCCACACAGAGGACAGCAATCTGCTTTAAGCCGACTACCAATTCAACTGTTTATCTCCTCCAGATACACCTGCACAGACACACCCAGGAAAATGTTTGTTTTAATTTTTATTTAAATTTTAATTAGTTAACAAACGTGCAATATTGCTTTCAAGAGTAAAATTCAGTGACTCACCACTTACATACAGCACCCAGTGCTCATCATTAACAAGTGTCCTCCTTAATACCCATCACGCATCCAACCCATCCTCCACCCACCTCCCTCCAGTAACCCTCTGTTTGTTCTTTATCCTTAAGAGTCTCTCAAGGTTGGGGCACCTGGGTGGCTCAGTGGGTTAAAGCCTCTGCCTTCAGCTCAGGTCATGATCCCAGGGTCCTGGGATCGAGCCCCGCATCGGGCTTTCTGCTTTGCAGGGGGCCTGCTTCCTCCTCTCTCTCTACCTGCCTCTCTGCAGACTTGTGCTCTCTCTCTGTCAAATGGATGAATGAAATCTTTAAAAAAAAAAAAAAAAAAAAAAAAAAAAAAAAGAGTCTCTTATGGCTTGGGTGCCTGGGTGGCTCAGTCGGTTAAGTGTCTGCCTTTGGCTCAGGTCATGATCCCAGGCCCCTACTCAGCGGGGAACATATTTCTCCCTCTGCCTGACACTCCCCCTGTTTGTATTCTCTCTCTCTCTCTCTCTCTGACAAATAAATAAATAAATAAAATCTTTTTTTTTTCCCAATTTATTTATTTTCAGAAAAACAGTATTCATTATTTTTTCACCACACCCAGTGCTCCATGCAAGCCGTGCCCTCTATAATACCCACCACCTGGTACCCCAACCTCCCACCACCCCGCCACTTCAAACCCCTCAGACTGTTTTTCAGAGTCCATAGTCTCTCATGGTTCACCTCCCCTTCCCATTTACCCAAATTCCCTACTCCTCTCTAACGCCCCTTGTCCTCCATGCTATTTGTTATGCTCCACAAATAAGTGAAACCATATGATAATTGACTTTCTCTGCTTGACTTATTTCACTCAGCATAATCTCTTCCAGTCCCGTCCATGTTGCTACAAAAGTTGGGTATTCATCCTTTCTGATGGAGGCATAATACTCCATAGTGTATATGGACCACATCTTCCTTATCCATTCATCCGTTGAAGGGCATCTTGGTTCTTTCCATAGTTTGGCGACTGTGGCCATTGCTGCTATAAACATTGGGGTACAGATGGCCCTTCTTTTCACGACATCTGTATCTTTGGGGTAAATACCCAGGAGTGCAATTGCAGGGTCATAGGGAAGCTCTATTTTTAATTTCTTGAGGAATCTCCACACTGTTCTCCAAAGAGGCTGCACCAACTTGCATTCCCACCAACAGTGTAAGAGGGTTCCCCTTTCTCCACATCCTCTCCAACACATATTGTTTCCTGTTTTGTTAATTTTGGCCATTCTAACTGGTGTAAGGTGATATCTCAATGTGGTTTTAATTTGAATCTCCCTGAGGGCTAATGATGATGAGCATCTTTTCATGTGTCTGATAGCCATTTGTATGTCTTGATTGGAGAAGTGTTTGTTCATATCTTCTGCCCATTTTTTGATGTGTTTGCCTGTTTCGTGTGTGTTGAGTTTGAGGAGTTCATTATAGATCCTGGATATCAACCTTTTGTCTGTACTGTCATTTGCAAATATCTTCTCCCATTCCGTGGGTTGCCTCTTTGTTTTTTTGACTGTTTCCTTTGCTGTGCAGAAGCTTTTGATTTTGATGAAGTCCCAGAAGTTTATTTTCGCTTTTGTTTCCTTTGCCTTTGGAGACGTATCTTGAAAGAAGTTGCTGTGGCTGATATCAAAGAGATTACTGCCTATGTTCTCCTCTAAGATTCTGATGGATTCCTGTCTCACATTGAGGTCTTTTATCCATTTTGAGTTGATCTTTGTGTACGGTGTAAGAGAATGGTCGAGTTTCATTCTTCTACATATAGCTGTCCAGTTTTCCCAGCACCATTTATTGAAGAGACTGTCTTTTATCCACTGTATATTTTTTCCTGTTTTGTCAAAGATTAATTGACCATAGAGTTGAGGGTCCATATCAGGGCTCTCTACTCTGTCTTTAAAAAAAAAAAAAAAAAAAGGAGCCTCTTATGGTTTGTTACCCTCAATCTTTTTTTTCCCTTCCCATATTTTTTTGTTTTGCTTTGTTTCTTAAATTCATATATGAGTAAAATCATATGATATTTTTCTTTCTCTGACTGACTTGTTATGCTTAGCATAATACAGTCTAGCTCCATCTAGGATATTGCAAATGGTAGAGTCCATTCTTTTTGATGGCCAAGCAATACTCAAATATATATATATATATATATATATATATATATATATGTATATAGGTATATACATATATACACACACATACTGCACCTTCTTTATCTGTTCAACAGTCAATGGACATTTGGGTTCTCTCCATAGTTTGGCTACTGTTGATAATGTGCTTGATAGCACATCAGGGTGTATGTACCTCTTTGATTTGTATTTTTGTATCCTTTGGGTAAATATCAAGTAGTCAAATGCTGGTTTGTAGGGTAGTTCTATTTTTAACATTTTGAGGAACCTCTAAACTGTTTGCATTCTCACCAATAGTGTAAGAGGGTTTCCCTTTCTCAACATCCTCACCAGCACCTGTTGTTTCTTGTATTGATGACTTTAGCCATTCTGGCATCTGGCATCTCATTGTAGTTTTGGTTTGTATTTCCCTGAAGATGACTGATCTTGAGCATCTTTTCATGTGTCTGCGAGCCCTCTGGATGTCTTCTCTGGAAAAACTTCTATCTGTGTCTTCTGCCCATTTCTTAACTGAATTTATTTGGTTTTTTTTTTGTTTTGTTTTTTGTGGGTTTTTTTTGGGTGCTGAGTTTGATAAGTTCTCTATAGATTTGGGTACTAACTCTTTATCCACTATGTCATTTGCAAATATCTTCTCCCATCCCATAGTCTGGCTTTCAGTTTTGTTGATTGTTTCCTTTGCTGTGCAGAAGCTTTTTATCCTGATGAGTAGTTCATTTTTACTTTTGTTTCCCTTGCCTCTAGTGATGTGTCTAGTAAGAAGCTGCTATGGCCGAGGTCAAAGAGGTTGCTGTCTCTCTTCTCCTCCAGGATTTCGATAGATTCCTATCTCATATTTTGATCTTTCACCCATTTTGAAGCTATTTTTTGTATAGTGTAAGAGAGTGGTCCAGTTTCATTCTTCTGCATGTTGCTGTCCAGGTTTTCCAGCACCATTTGTTGAAGAGACTGTCTTTTTTCCATTTTTTTTTTTCCTGCTTTGTCAAAGATTAGTCAACCATATAGTTGTGGGTCCATTTCTAGGTTTTCTATTCTGTTCCATTGATCTAGGTGTCAGTACCTTACTGTCCTGATGATGACTACTTTGTAAGTGACTGTGTTAGCCTACCACCCAGAACCACACATCCACCTGGCTCTGCTCTACCCTTTCTCCTTGCTGCAGCCAAACTACAGGTCCAGTCATGTCCTCTCTCCTTCAGGCCTTTCAGAACTTCCCCACTGATCTCACAGGTAGGTTCTGCATCCTGATCATGGCCAGCTGGACCATATGCATGCTACTTTTTGCCTCCTCCAACCCAACTCCACATCTCCTTCACTCACTTCTTTCAGGTGCTCAAACATCACACTCTCCACCACCATAGGGCCATCATACATTCTATTCCCTCTGCCTGGTGTGCTCCCTTCTCTGCCCTTTCCCTTCAGCCCCAGTAAATGCCTACTTCATGTATAGATCGGGATTAGAATGAAACTTTGAGAAGGTAAATTTCTACCACAAGCATTCCTAGCACAGACAGTGGTCGTGTCCTTGATTTCACTGTAGAGAAGGAGCCACCTGCCCACACACTTCCCTCCCCACCACCTCGCGGGCCCCCCATCTAGAAGCAAATTTCTTCAGTGCAAACACCCACTTTCAGAGGGCTCCTGGCAGGCCCTGGCTCTGCCTACTGGCATGGCAGATGAAGGCAGAGCCTAATTCCATGCATCAGCCTAGGGAGGTGACATATGGACCATGTTCCCACCTGACACACACTGCAGACCTGAGCTCTGAGGATAGGAGTTTGGGATCCCAGCCTCACTGCTAAGACATTACCTGAGAGATGATATCATCATCTACCTACCTCATCATGGTTCAGATAGTGCTTGGAACCTAGCAGGGGGAAGGGGTTCATCCAAGGACACTTTGTCAACAACAGAGTCCAAATGGGAAACAAGTCTCTTTAATCCCATTTCAGTGCTCTTCCTCATCAACAAGGAGAGAATGACAATGAGAAGATATACCATCAAGAGGCTTCACAAGAAGCAGATACAACAAAGGAGGTAAAGCAGAAAAACATGGGACTGTTCTCGAACTCACCGGAGACAGCCCCACAGTATAAGAAATAGCTGGATGAGACTTTGTGGAGGATGAAAGGCAGACTGTGACTACAGGAGGTGCTGCTCCATGCTGGTGAGGACCAGAACTGGTGAAAAAGTACTGGTTATTACCATTCATAGGACCTCTTCCAGTCTACAGTTGGGTAAGGTCTAGGAAAACCCAGTTTCCATGTTAGTAACAGCAACTTGTATGCAGGACTCTCTGAGATGAAATTGGAAATGTCTTTTTTTTTTCTTTTCCAATTTTTTTAATTTAATTTTTAATTTTTTTAAATAAATACATAATGTATTTTTATCCCCAGGGGTACAGGTCTGTGAATCACCAAGTTTACACATTTCACAGCACTCATCATAGCACATACCCTCCCAGAAATGTCTTTTAAGATATTTTATCTGTTTCAAGTTTGGCAGGGAACATCCAACCCAAAATACCTGAAACAAAAAGGACGTTTATTCTCCCATTTTCCAAGAAATCTGGTGGACGTTTTTAAGGGTTGGTTCAGTGGCTCAATAAGGTCATTAAGGTCCGGGCTCTCTCCATCTTTTCATCCTGCTGTCCTAACCAAGATGATGATGTTCCCCCCATGGTTGCAAGACAGCCAAAGTATCTCCAAGGAATCACATCACCACACAGAGAATTTCCCCTCCCTCACACCTCTTTTACCTTGGATTGGATTCCATTATCTTCTAGGAGCTCCCATTCTCCCCAAGAAACTTCCCTTAGGATGTGGTCGGCTAGGTCAGGTTACATACCCATGTTGCAAAGGACCCCTACAAAGCAGTCCCTCGATGTTTCCACCTGTATAAGTGGAAGTGAGCACTGGTGAGTAAAAAGGAAATGATAGTGGGCTGTTTGGATAATCAATGGACAGGTTCTTCACTACTAGACAAGTCAAGAACAAACCCATGCCCACATCATGCCAAGATCCAGAAATTTGCTAGAAAGAACTGATTATCTCCTAACAAGGACTTTCACAAAGATCAGTGAATCTAAGACAGGCTTGACCTTATGGGTTGACTCACCCCATGAACAACCAGATATCTGATCAAGATTTTCCTCCTCCTCTACCTCTCATGGGGCTGTTTACATCAAGTTCATTTAAAGGCCCTCTGTCCAAGACTATGCAGAAAGATGACTAAGCCTCCTGTGAAAAGGACTAACCACCCCATCATCAGTTTCTCCTTTGGTATGGGGAAGATAGTCCAAGAGAGCAAAAGAGGCAAATAGAAAAACCTTCATCTTCAACTTAAAGCATAGTCTCAGGAGGCACAATGACCATGGAGGATTGGACATGATGACACTTGAGTTTTGGGCTCTGTAACCTCAAGCAGATTCCTCCGCCTCTCTGAGACTCCATTCCTCCACTTAGAAAATGACTTCCATCATCCATTCCCTTATTGAACTGAGATTATACAACTTCAGGTGTATGGAAAAGCTTTGTGAAGCAAGAAGTATTGATCAGTCGTTCAACAAATATTAAGTAAGTACCAATTATGCACAAGATACAACACAGTGATGGATGTCCTTGTTCTCATGGAACTTCCATTTTAGTTGGAGAAAATCACAGTTAAACAAGTGAACCCATAAAGAATGTACATTGGGAAGATATTCATAAAGGAAATGTCCAAGAAATGGTTAATATCCAAAACCATAAAGAACTTATACAACTCAACACCCAAAAAACAAATAATCCACTTAAAAATGGGCAGAAGACATGAACAGACATTTCTCTAAAGAAGACATCCAGATGGCCAATAGACACATGAAAAGATGCTCAATAGCACTCATCATCAGAGAAATGCAGATCAAAACAATGCGATGTCAATGAGATGTCAGCTCACCCATGTCAGAATGGCTAAAATCAAAAACACAAGAAACAACAAGTATTGGTGAGGATATAAAGAAAAAGAAGCCCTCTTGCACTATTGGTGGGAATATGAACTGGTGCAGCCACTCTGGAAAACAGTATGGAGGTTCCTCAAGAAATGTAAAATAGAACTAGCCTATGATCCAGTAATTGCACTACTGAGTATTTACCTAAAGACTACAAAACACCAATTCAAAGGCATACGTGCATCCTGATGCATTATCTACAACAGCCAAATTATGGAAGCACTCCAAGTGTCCACTAATATATGAATACATACAGAAGATGGGAGATTATATGTATATATGTGTATATATATAGTGGAAAATTATTTATTTATTATATATGTACTCTATATAGAAAGATATAGTGGAAATTTATATAAGTGGAAAATTATTCAGCCTTAAAAAAGAATGAAATCTTGCTATTTGCAATGATGTGAATGGAACTAGAGTATATTATGCTAAGTGAAATAAATCAGAGAAAGACAAATACCATATGATTTCACCCATTAAAGGAATCTAAGAAACCTAAGGAACAAAACAAACAAGCAGAGGGGAAAAATGAAAGACAAATCAAGAAAGAGACCTCTTTTTAAAGATTTTATTTATTTATTTGACAGATACAGATCACAAGTAGGTAGAGAGGCAGGCAGAGAGAGAGAGAGAGAGGAGGAAGCATTACTAAAAATTACTAAAAATCCAAAAATAGGGAAAAGAATGTACATCTGGGTAGTTATAAAGACTATAAAAAGTAAGTTCTGTGATGTTAGAAAGTGACTTGGTGGCCAGGAAAGAATTGGGCCTTCGACATTTGACTGAAGACCTAAAAGATTTGAAAGAACCAACCAGGAACTGATGGGGCGCAGCAAACAGTAATCGGGCAGCAGGACAAGGGCTGTGCAGAAAGGCAGGCCTGGGCAGGACAAAGGCCAATGTGACTGGAGTGCAGTCAGCCCAGAGAGCAGAAAGAGGAGGTCAGAGGTAGGCAGGTCCAAGGTCACACTGGGTCTCTAGGCCTGGGCTTCAAACTTTGGGTCACAGTCAGTGGTATCACGGTGTGCTTTTCAGCTTCTTTATAGTTTCTGTGCTTTCTCTTATTCGCAATGAGCGTATTTAATTTTTATAGTCATAAAAATAAGTTTAAAAACTGGAAACTGGGGCCCACAGAAACCTGGAGGAGCAGAGAAGGCATGAAGAAAAGGAAATTGTTCAGGGAAATCCTCTGCTTTTCCTCCAGCCTGCCTGCCCTGCCTGTAGTTACCCTTAGCCCCTCAAGACTTCCCTGCCCTTGCCTCTTGCCCCCCTCCCTCCCTCCTTCCCTTCCTCCCTTCCACCCTTCCTTTCTCCATCTGTAGAATTGTCTTTCCCCTCAAGTGGAAAGCCAAAAGTCCTTCCTTTACAGGCTTCATGAACCCTAACAACCTGAGCCAGTGGTTAAATGAGGACACCCAATTCAGTTCCATCCATATTTACTAAGTATGGCCCTAATATGGGTTTCCTATCCACCTCCCCAAATAAAAGGTTGTCTTTCATATGCCTAGTGCCCTCACTTCCTGATAGGAGAAGAAGAGGAATTGGCTAGAAACCAACATTCAGGGAACGAGGCAGAGGTTGGACTGACACTCCTTTCTTCCTGATGCTGAATGTAATTATGGGTCTCAAACTCACAGGCCTAAGTCCCTGGAAAGGATCATCAGTTAGCAAAGGCCTGACGTAAGTGGTGAGGACCGTGGAACCTCTCACTCATTTTCATGAGCATATTTATTCATTCATATCCCCTCTTCTGGTAAGGGTCAAAACAGTAAATGTACAGAAAATGGAGAGAAGTAGACTTGTTGGAACTCTTTGGATCCAAACCTCCCTAAAGCTAAAATCCTCATGGATATTTCATTTATGCAAATACACAGATTTCTATTTCATTTTAGCTAGGTCAGTGTGGGTTTCTGCCTCTGAAGAGTGAGAGGGCCTAGGCAGATACCTACAGATACCGTGCTTTGTCCTTCACAAGACACTTTGATCCCCATTAACTTATCTGAGCATCAGAATGTCCCTGTGATAGGGACACTATTACCACCTTCATTTTATGGACAAACTGAACAGCATGAAGCTCAGCCTAGTATAGTTGCTGATATACCTCCCAGCCCCGTGCTCTGAGTCCTTTTATCTCTCTGCTAATACTTCTCTGTCAGTGCCAAGAAGTGACTTACTTCCAAATATGAATTTTTCACCAAGTTCTGTGTAGGGTAGTATGTGAATTGGTTCTAGTCTCTGAAACAGATCGCCTTTGCCCTGATATGTGGCACATTTGATAAAGGGATGATTATGCACCTACATGAGGAATAATACTAATGTGGAAAATTAGGGGAGTGGATTTTTTTTTTTAAAGCAAAGACCATTTTCTATTGACTTTAATTATAATGGGTTCCTGGCAATAAATTTGTAGAAAGTGGGACAGCTGACTCAGCACAACACACAAATGAGAAAGGCTTCCAGAAAAATGGCAGGTAGAAATGGCAGAATCCTCACAGCCATACTCATTTGTCACAAGTACAAATAGGACAGAGTTTCCCAGAGTGTGTTTATACAGACCATTAGTCTCTCTGGACACTAGGGCAAGGCGGGAAATTTGTTAATGTCAAATAACAATGGACAGCTGCCCATACTACCCCTTTTGAAAGGATTCACTGATAAATCCTGAAGTAAAGAGAACTATTTTATTTTTTTAAATAATGATTGAGCATATAGATATTTTTTCTTCCTTTTTTAAAGATTTTATTCATTTAGTTGAAAGAGAGAGAGTGAGTGAGAGAGAGCATGAACCGGGGGAGAGGGAGAAGCAGACTCCCCACTGAGCAGGGAGCCCAACGCAGGGCCCAATCCCAGGACCTCAGATCATGACCCAAGCCAAAATCAGACGCTTAACCAGCTGAGCCACCAACACACCCTGAAGAGAACTATTTTACATGGGGTTTTCCAAACTTGTTTTACCAGGGACATCGAGGAATAAAATTATTTGGCTACAAACAACAGAAACCACAATAGCTAGCTTTAAAGGAAGAAAAGAGAACTTATTGGAGGACTATAAGATAGCTTGTAGAATTACAAGGTCTTTGGTTTTTCTTCTTATTAATTAGTTTCTGGGAGCTTTCCATGTCGGTTTACTACTATACGTATATTCATCTCAGTGTTTCACATTGCTTCCTGGTATTTCATCGTATGGCTGGGTATCAGTATCTATGGCTACAAAACTTTGTGGTTTCCAAGACCAGCTGCACAGTTCTTCTGGTTTGATCCAGTTTGATATCTGAGGAGGTTTCCCATGTACCTGTGGTCAGCAGGCAGGTCTTTCAGAGGCTGGATGGTCTAGGGTGGCCTCATCCATATTCCAAAGATTTTATTTATTTATTTGACAGACAGAGATCACAAGCAGACAGAGAGGCAGGCAGAGAGAGGGAGAGGAGGAAGCAGGCTCCCTGCAGAGCAGAGAGCCCGATGTGGGACTCGATCCCAGGACCCTGAGATCATGACCTGAGCCGAAGGCAGCGGCTTAACCCACTGAGACCTCATCCATATTCCAAAGGCAGCCAGTGTGCCCCGGTTCACCACATGGCCTCCCATCCTCCAGCAGGCTGGCTTGGGTTCACTAGCACAGCAGCGTCAGGGTTCCAAGAGAACAGGCCCCAGGACACAAGCGCTTTCCAAGCATCTGAGTGTGTTGTGTGCCACTGGCCAAGGAAAGTCACGATGCCAAACTAGAGTCAAAGGGTGGAGACGCAGACTCCAACTTTGGTCAGGGCCACTGGCAACACCACTTGTTGGGATGCTGGGATCATGACCCCAAGCCAAAGGCAGTGGCTTAACCGACTGAGCCATCCAGGCGCCCTATTTATTCACTTCTATATCCATGGACATTTAGGTTGCTTCCAGCACTTCATCATTATAAGAAAGGTTGTAACAAACATCTTCTTAAATATATCTTTATACACATGTAATTATTTTGATAGATTCCAGCACTGAAATTGTGGGGTTAAAAACTACGGGAATTTTTGTTTTTTGACACCGATGTATACTGCCATCCATTAGCAAGAGCCCATTTTCCTGCATCTTTTTCAATCACAGTTCTTATCAATCACTTTAAATGATTCCAATCATTATGGGCTACAAAAGCTATCTCATTGTTGTTTACATTTGCATTTAATTTGACTGTTAGTGATGGTGACATTATTTTGTATGTTTACAAGTCATGTATGGGTCTCATAAACTACATTCCATATACACATGCTCCGGAATTCTCCATTTTGCTTCATTATTGTATTTTTTGATTCCTTAACACTCTATATTATGATACTTTGATACACAATAGGACAAGTTTCTCCCATTTTTCTCAAAAATGTTTTGCCTATTTTTGTGCATTTTTCCTTCCCATGTGAATTTTGCTCAACAAACTTGGGGTTTAGTTGGGATTTAATTGAATTTACAGATTAACTGAAGAATTTTTTTTTTTTTTAAGTAGGCTCCATTCCAAGTGTGGAGCCCAATGCAGTGCTTGAACTCACGAGCCTGAGATCAAGACCTGAGCTGAGATCTAGTTAGGCACATAAGGGACTGATTCACCCAGGCTCTCCTAATTGAAGGATATTTATATATTATACTATTGGGTCTTAAATATGAGGAAACATTTGTCTCTACATGTATATAGTGGTTCTTCTAAGTCAATAAAGTTAACGTTTTTTCTTCACACTTTTCTTGCTCATTTCTTGTTGGGTTTATTCATAAATATTTGTGGCTTGTGTTGCCATTGTTAATGGGATTTTTTTGCAGCAAACTAATTGGTTATTGCTAGCATATAACAAGAGCTGTTGATTCCCATACATCTTTGAGAGGGACAGTCATCTCCCCACTGGCCATGTCTGTCAGCATCAGTCTGGAACCAGGTCTGTGCAACCATAACTCCCTGGATATCCTTGATTGAGTCTCTTCCCATTCTGGCCTGTTTCCCCACATGTAAAATGAATGAGTGGCTTCAACTAGATTAACTAGATTACTGTGTTTCAAATGCAGGTTGATGGCCAGTTGAGGATCATGAAATAGAAGTAGTGGGTCAAGACCAGCATTTAAAAACTAAAAATAAAACATACAGTAGAACCAAAAGTACCAGAATTCATCATACTAAGGGCAGTCACTATTTTTGTTAAACTGTTTCCTCACCAATATGCGTGTACATGCACAAGTGCTCAGTGTGTGTGTGTGTGTGTGTGTGTGTGTGGATACACACTGGGTTATAATGTAAACAGTATTTTCTAGGTGAATTGTGATTCAAAAAACTTGAGGGGTGGCTGGTTACCTCGTTCAGTTAAGTATCTGACTATTGATTTCAGCTCAGATCATGATTTCAGTGCTGTGAGATCGAGCCCCACCTCGGGCTCACTGCTCATCATGGAGTCTGCTTCAGACTCTCTCCCTCTGCCTCTACCCCCCATGCACTCTTTCTCTAAGAAAAATTAAAAATCTTTAAAAAAAAAGCTTGAGAGTCACCTCATAGTGACCCCCAAGGGCCCATCTCTGCTCTGTGGTCCAAGAATTTATATCCATGACACTGGGCTGCTTTTCCCACCACCAGAACAAACTGGTCTGCAAGAGGCAAATAACGAGACAGACAAAACAGGTATCATCTGCATAATTTATACACACCCCCTCTTCATACACAGCCTTTCAGAAACACATACACACACACCCCAAACCTCAGGCAGAAGCTACCTAATTCAGCCCAACCCAGGAGATAAAAGCATTAACTGGTAGTCTCCCAACCACCTCCCCCTTCCTAAGGGATTATCACTCCCTCTAGGGAAAGACTGCTTCTCCCCCTTGACAATCCTGTAGTCACAACAGGTACCCAACAGGTAGCCTGCTCTGAGCCAGTTCCCCACAAGGTAGGAGAAACAAAGGGGCCCGGGTGAGAAGTAGGGAGCTTTAGGAGACCAAACTAAGACCCCACACAATTACTACCTACTGTCAACCTTGAAAATGAAGCAGCCAGTTACTTTACCAGCAAAATGGATTTATTCAGAAATGGCAGAGAAATTGCAATTTGGACACGAAAGCTATGGCAAAACCACTGCTGGTCCAGAGAACAAAGGAGAGGAACATTATAGGGGGGAAAAGAGAAGTTGGGGGCCCCGGCTTTGAACAAAAGTCCATTGGAGGAAAGTGAGAAGAGTGATGACAGTTTCTCATTGGCTGGGCTGTTGTTGGGCAAGGAAAAAGAATCTTCCTCCTGTATGCTGGGGTAGTAAAGTAGGCTTCTTCCTGCTGGAAAATGCAAGGTATGAGTTGGGATCTGCAATTGCCCTAGAGTTGGTAGGGGGTGAAAGCTCCCCTTTCGGTATCCTGCCTCTATTTTAAATGAGGGTTCCTCAGTTTCACACCACTGTTAAAATGTGGAAGTGGCCGGTTCAAAGATAAATTAGAACAACTTTTTAGAGGCAACCTGACATCCTGCATTCCTTTTGTCCCAGCAATTCTGCTTGCATTAGTTTCTCCTGAGGAACCTGTGGGACAGGTGAGAAAAGACACACAAGCAAAACCAAACAAAACGTAGAAACACAGTTTCTTAGAAACAGATTGGGCAAATATATGCTCAACCATACGATGGGAAAACGATATCATTAAAGATAATAATGGTGATCTGTATTCTATATGGATGTGGAAAATGTCCAGATTTATTATTTTGTGGGGAGAAAAAGCAGCTTATACGTTGGAACAGCCAAACCCCATTTTTGTTTTTGCAAATCTGTGCGGTGTTCTGTCTCTGTGTGTGTTTTTTCTGTTTTGTCTGTCTAGGTCTGTGGCGGAGGAAAGAGTTGTGGGGGGGTAGGGGTGGGGGCAGGGGGCTAATTTTAAAAAAAAGGTCTGAAGCCTGGAAGGACTTAACCCAAAATGTTAAAAGTGGAAGGAGGAGATCTGGTAGAAATTTTACTTCCACTTGATGCCCTCTATATTGTTTGTTTTATACGTGTAGATGTTACTCTTATGATAAAACATAAAACATAATGAAACAAAATTATTCCTTTTCGGGCGGAGGGTTCGGAACAGTAGTAACAAGTTATTGGGAAGACTCAGTTCTCCCTGCCTTCGTAGATGGGAGCCCGCGCAGCGAGAGCCGCTCGCCGGGGCTCCTCCCCACCACCCCCGACCTCCAGCAGTGCCCCCGACTCCTCCCAGCCCACTCCCAGAGCAAGGCCCCACTCCCACCCAGCACGCCTCACCAGCAAGGCCCCACTCACCGCCCGCCCGCGGGCCCCAGCTAGGGCGCCCCGCCCCCAGCGTTCCTGCCCCGCCCCACGGACAGTCCCTATCCTACACACCCCGGATCCCAACCCCAGCGCCTGGGCCTAATCTCGGCCCCGCTCCGGCTGCAGGAGGTCCCCTCTCCAACGCGTTTCTTCCCTCTGTGTCCTCGCGCACCTCCTGGGCCCGCGCCCGCTCCTGCCCCGCACCCCACTGCCGCGAGCTCCCCTAGCCAGCCCCGCGTCATCTCTGCCACCGACCGCAGGGAGGCCAATGCAGCGGGCAACGCGTGTGCCCGTGGGCCGAGGTACCGGCTAGGGCTGCACCCCAGGCCGCACGCCTGCCACTTGCGCGGGTGGCCGCCCTGCTGGCGGCGCTCCTGGCGCTGCCGGTGCTGGGCCACGCGCTGATCGTGGTGGCCCTCACTGTGGACCACAGCCTGTGCTCCAGCGGCAACTTCCTTAAGTTGCCGTTGCCCACCTGCTGGTGGGTCAAGTGCAGCCCCGGGGCCTGGGGACCGGCGGCACCCGGGCAGTTCTGGAGTGGGGAAGTGGGGAACCCGGGGCTTGCAAGTCTCCCTCGAGAGTTGGGGCACCTTGGGGCACCTCAGGCCAGGACGGAACGAGCAACCCGGCGGCAGCCACTACAGGCGGCTTCTGCAACCTGCTGTACGTCCCCTATGTCCTGACCAGGGGGTGGAAGTTAAGGAGGAATCTGTAAATTGTGGCTGGTGTGCACCGCCTCGGTCTTCATTATCGTCCTCATCAGTTATGACAGGTTCCCCTCTGTCACCACGGCAGTGAGAAGAGTCGAGGCTCGACATAAATCCGCCGGTGTGGGGGACAGCCAGGGACACAAGTGGGTTCGGAGTTGCTGGGCTAGTGGCAGAGGGAAAACCCCACACGGCTTCCAGATATTTTAGGGCCCCACAGTGGCAGAGGGAAAACCCCACACGGCTTCCAGATATTTTAGGGCCCCACATATTCAAAGGGAAAAGAAAAGCAGATGCCAAAACTAGGTTACAAATACTGATGCCTGTTTTAAATACTTATATTTAATAAATTTAAAAGTTAAAATGCAATATAAATTGTGCCTTTCACATGATTTATTTTTATCATTATGAAGTGTACCCTAGGTGTTACCGTCTTGAGTATGGTCAGGAAGGATCCAAACCTAGGGGCCCCTGGCTAGCTCAGCTGATGGAGCACGCAACTCTCCATCTCAGGGTTGTAGGTTTGAGTCCCAGATTGGGTGTGGAGATTAATTATAAAACAAAATCTTAACAAAAAAAGGGGGCGGAGGGGGCGCCTGGGTGGCTCAGTAAGTTAAGCATCTGCCTTGGGCTCAGGTCATGATCCTGGGGTCCTGGGATGGAGCCTATATTAGGCTCCCATCTCAGTGGAGAGCCTGCTTCTTCTCCCTCTTCCTCTGCGTCCCTCTCTCTCTCCCCTATCTCAAATAAATGAAAAAAATCTTAAAAGGAAAGGAAGCAAGTCCTATTAAGGCACCTTTGTCTTTCCACCCATTGTTCTCACCCTGAGTTCAGCTGTCACCCCCCGGAGAGCCTTCCTCAGTCACCCATGTCAAATAGCAGCCCTCACGCTCTCCAGTTCTCCAGGGATATACTCATGCTTGTCACGGCCTGAGACTGTATTTGAGGTCTCTCTGTCTTCTTCATTAGACTCTACCAAGCTCTAAAGAGGCAAGAGTGTTGTCTTGTTTGCTGATGTTTTCCCAGTGCCTGGACCTGTACTAGTGTATGTGCTGATTTAATGTAAGCATAATTTCATCTGGAGATGTGATCGTATTCATATTCAAGGCCCAGTGGAAAGGTGATACAGATGCCAAGTGGATTTTTGTCCTCCCTGGTAAGTGTTCATGGCTGCCTCCCCAAGAAGAGTGCTGGGTGGGAAGGGAAAATGCCCCAGCATTTCCAGGGCAGACAGCAAAGGGAAGGGTTGGCATGAGCAACCACAAGTAAGGTGCGTTCACAGTGGTGCTCCTTAATCTGGTCCAGGAGTCCGGACTGAGGGTCCACTCTTAATTTTAAGACACTTAACACATTGTGTAATCTTGGCACATCACAGCACCTCTGTGCACCTGTTTTCCTGTAGGAAAGTGAGGGGTTAAAAGCCCGTTGGCTCTAACCTCTATGATGGCTAATTCTTTTGGTCCTTACCTCCTATAAGCAGAAACTAAAGTTTTTTATCCCTGTTTTGCACATCTAGATAAGACCCAAAGAAACTAATCAGCTGCAGCAGAAATGAATCTTAAGTGAGACAGAAGGGGAAAAAACAACAGTAAAAAGAACTTTCCTTTGAGCTTTAAAAACAAAAACAAAAACCTCCTTATATCTTTTGTCCAAGTAATCCAGGTTCACTATAGAAAAATCAAAAGCTTTGGCGGGTAGGCTAAGCCCACTCTATGGCACTTGAAATTTGCCTCACTTTCAGCTGGAGTTCTCAAACCATTTGGGGAGCACCTTTCAAAAAAATACCTTTTTAGATTTAATGGGCTTGGAGGGGGACCCAAGCTTGGCATCTTTAAAAATGTCTTTGGGTGGGGGCGCCTGGGTGGCTCAGTGGGTTAAGCCACTGCCTTCGGCTCAGGTCATGATCCCAGAGTCCTGGGATCAAGTCCTGCATCGGGCTCTCTGCTCAGCAGGGAGCCTGCTTCCTCCTCTCTCTCTCTGCCTGCCTCTCTGCCTACTTGTGATCTCTCTCTGTCAAATAAATAAATAAATTCTTTAAAAAAAAAAAATGTCTTTGGGTGATTATAAGGTATTACAAGAAATAGCTGAGGACAAGACCCGTTGCTTTCCCCACTGTTCTAGCCAGCTCATCCTGTTTCCCATCTGTTACCATTTCTTACATTTTCACTATATTTGACCAAAATCATTTCCCAAGTACCATTTTAAAGTGCCATTTTCTAAATTTCCAGGACCTCAGAGTAAGTATTACTCTAGGGCCAGCTCTCCTGAGGTGCTCCATTGGTGATTAGGTTTCCTTTGCTATGAATTAAAAGCTTTATGTACATTGCAGGCATACACAGTAAAATCACTTAATTAGCAGTATTAGCAGCTAACGTGGAGAGTTGGGTCTTCGACTTCAGTGACATACTTTCCCAAAGGGTCTTCGGTATGGCAGCCCAGTTGGTGTAAAATGTCAATCTTTCGGATCTTGAAATAGCCTTAAATTTCCTGTTATCTTTCATTATCTCAGAACTTCTGCACACCAAAGATATGGGGGAGTCAAGAACATTTATTTTGTGCTTCTACCTTTACAGATATTTTTAATATCCAGTAAGAATTGATAGCTAACCTTTGAAGGCTTATTTTAAGTCAGATACTGTTCAAAGTTTATATGGATTATATCCAAGAACTGATATAGACAGGGTCATGACAACCCTGTGGTCCAGGAAAAAGTGTCCCATTTTACACATGAAGAAACCGAAGCCCACAGAGGTTAAGTAAATTACCTAGAAAAAAGAGCTAGCCAAGTGGGCTTTTATTTATTTATTTAAGATTTTATTTATTTACTTGACAGAGAGAGATCACAAGCAGGCAGAGAGACAGGCAGAGAGAAAGGAAGGGAAGCAGGCTCCCCGCTGAGCAGAGAGCCCGACGCGGGACCCGATCCCAGGACCCGATCCCAGGACCCGATCCCAGGACCCGATCCCAGGACCCGATCCCAGGACCCGATCCCAGGACCCGATCCCAGGACCCTGAGATCATGACCCGAGCCGAAGGCAGCGGCTCAACCCACTGAGCCACCCAGGCGCCCCCAAGTGGGCTTTTAAATCCAAGCTACCTCACTCCAGACAGAGCCTCTGGTCTTTGTCACAGCAACATAGTGCCACCTACAGGAACAGTAGGGGGGACTGGCTTAGTCAAAATAAAAATACTGGGGCACCTGGGCAGTTCAATTGGTTAGGGGTCTGAATCTTGTTGATTTCAGCTCAGGTCATGATCTCAGTGTTGTGAGATCAAGCCCTATATTGGGCTCTGTGTTATGCATGGAGCCCGCTGAAGATTCTTTCTCCTTCTCCTCTGCCCCTCCCCTCTTCTCTATAAATAAATTTAAAAAATACTGAGTGACCACTTAAGTACAAGATGAACTTAAAGCTGGAAGACACAGTGCAAACCAGTGCTATTCTACTTGTGGATGCTGAATTGTGTATAACATATACATGCTCTGGGAGGTGTTCCACTTACACCACCTTCTTAGATGTGTACTGACCGTTCCCTAGTCTTGGAATTCCCCATTCAACATCAGGCCTAATCTAGGCTCAGTGCTTCTCTCCACCTATGAAGGGTTGCTCTCCCCAGTCTATTAAGAACCAGTATTTTGGGGGTACCTGGCGGCTCAAGTCAGTTGAGCATCTGACTCTTGATTTCAGCTCAGATCATGATCTCAAGGTGGTAACTGAGTCCCAGTGTTGGGGTCCATGGTCAGTGGAGCCTGCTTAAGATTCTCTGTCTCTGCGCCCCTCCCACTTCCTGCTCGTGTGCACTCTCTCTCTCAAAACCCAAAAACGAAGAAAAAGGACCAGGGGAGCAGACCTACAAAACAAGCCCTAATTCATTAGATTCTAGACATAAAATTGCCAAATTGGTGTGTGCTAATTCTTAGTCCACATTTTCTTTGCATTTCTCTCATTACAGACAGGTTAAGAGTTTAACTTGCTTCAGTCCATGGAACACTGCTGGACAGCCTGGCTCTAGCTATAAAATATGGGACTGCAAGTCAAGAATTAGTGTCACAAGGCTAAAAAATTTTAAAAAAAGGCTGATGCCCTGTGACTTGAAGTCACATGAAGACTCATAAAACCCTCTCTAGGCTGTACTCCAATACTCCTAACACCTGAAAGTCCTTCTGTGCTCTCCTAGAAATATCATATTTTATTATTGCTGGTCTGTCTTCATACCAGAAGAAAATTCTCAAAGCTAGGGACCATATCTTGTTCACCTTTATACCCAGCGCCTATGCTTCAGAAAAAAATCAACACACAGCAGGTGCTCAACTTTTGTTTAATAAAAAGAAATCTGCAAATTAAATTAGCCAAATTCTGGTTAAAAAAAAATTAGAAGACCTTTGGTTTCTTAAATCTGGTCTCTTCACCTCACCAAAAAAATGTGAAACACTTTATACCCCATACTAACATTACCACCAAACCTTTCTGAATTCAAATTCAAGTATTCTCAAGTCAAATCTTTACCCTTCAGCTGTATTTCACGGACCACGTGAATAAAATGAACATGTCAACTTCATTCCACAATCAGGTTTAGAGTAAAGTGAATACCTGCAACGTACAGAGAGGGTTTGCTATTCTACAGAAAAGCTAAGCATACTTGATAGATTTTAACGGCACCAATACTACAACTTTATAGACACTTATTCCTATAAAACCTGATGTTTGTTCAGACTGCTGTAACAAAATACCATAGACTGAGTAGCTTATAAACAGAAGTTTATTTCTCACAGTTCTGGAAGCTATTAAGTCCAAGATCAAGACACTAGCAAGGCTGAGTGAGGGCCCTTCCCCAAGTTCCTTACTGCCAACCTGTGTTGTCCTTACAAAGTGGAAAGGGGCAAGCAAGCTCTCTGGGGCCTCTTTTAATAAAGGAACTAATGCCATTCATGAGATTCTGCCCTCATGACCAAAGCACCTTCCAAAGGCCCTACCACTCAACATCTTTGGGGGTCAGGTTTTCAACATTAATTTGGGGAGGTGGGGGGAGGACACAAACATTCAGACCACAGTATCTAACAAGTGCCAGACATCTATCAATGGCGGGGGGAGGGACAGATGGTGAGGTGTTAAGTGAGGTGGTCATTTGAAAATGCCCATAAATTTGCAACTTCTCACTTCAAGAGGTAGAGCTTAATTCCTCTTACCACTGAACTAGACTTAGTAACTCCCTTCTAACAAACAGAATAGGGTAAAAACAACAGCATGTTCCAAAGTCAGATCATAAAAAGGCATGTGGCTGCCTCTTTTGGATCACTCTAGGGAAGGCAGCTGCTATGCATGACGACACTCATGCTGCCCTTGTAAAGGCCCACAAGGAGAGAGGAACAGAGGCCTCCAGGTAATGGTCATGTGAACGAGCCTGGACGCCAGCCCCAACCAAACCTTCAGATGGCTGCAGCTCCAGCCAAAATCTTGAGACACCCTAAGCCAGAACCACCAGCTAAGATGCTCCTAAATTCCTAAGCCAGAAAACCATGAAATAAATGTTTGTTGTTTCAAGACACTAAATTAGCCTTCTGAGAGTTTAAGTGGAGACATCATGCCTGGAGAACAGGGTAAGGCCAAGGAAAGCAAATGGGTATAAACCAAAGAGCAGATGGTGCCTTGCTCAAGAAGTGCTTAAGTTGAGAATTGAACAAGCAAATGCTGTAATGTAAGATTGTCTATTAAATTCCACAGGCATTCTACTAGCTCCTTCTACGCATCTAGCATGAAAGGGTGAAAGTCCAAAATTGTTAATAGCAACTTTATTGTTCCACTGGTGCAAAAAAAAAAAAAAAATCATAATTGTATGATGCATTTCCCCTTAAATTTACAATAATGAAAGTTATACATAAATTATATCAATCACAAATTTCCTATTTTATACTATTTAGAACAAAATTATTTTGATAAATATGCCCAGAGGACAACATAGGTTCTTAACTGATGACTGAATCCAAATATGCAAAATAGAGCTTTTGGTGTTGACCATGGTGTTTTAAAATTCTCAAACATGCACTAATATATTCTAGTTTTAGGGAAAATATTACACATGGCCTTATCTTGCAATTAGGGAAAAGCCCAAGCTGAATTTCACATACAGTATCCCTTTCCTCTAAATTAATCGCAAATTGGACTAGAAAACAGAGAGACAGACACTTTCAAGTTAGTACTCCCAAGTAATGAAGGAAATTACACAACCAACAAAACGGAATAAAGGAAGAAGAGCTTCATTAGTAGCTGAGATAAGTGGTGGTTTGTTTCTGCTTTTTTATTTTAATAGACCACGTGAGTTTTAAATAGCAGATCAATCATGCTACCTGGGGTGATCAGACAGACTGAACACTTAGGAAATGAATAACTTTATTAAGGTCCTGAAGGTGTCTGGAGGTGCTGGGTAAAACACATCACAGGTAAGAACAGGAAACCTACCTCAGCATTTCTGAAAGGCACAATCTATGGAAGGGAAACCTAGTATAATAAAACCCTTACTGGATGTACATGGAAAAGAGTATGGTGAGCCTGTTTCCTTTTTAAAGGATGAGACCTTCATAAATTGGCCCCTCAGATTCTGGTGATTCCCGCCTCAAACGCAAATGCTCCAGTGTGTTATGAAAATGTTTGTTAATCTGCTCTGTTTCTTCACTGGACTCAAGATTTGGAAGATCTTCTCGAATCTTTTGGATAAGCTGGTTCAAAACCTGAATTGTGACCTACAAGAGAATATGTACAGTTACATAATCAAGCACGTAGCATATAAAAAATATAATTCAACAAAAATGTTTTGAGACCCTTGTGTTACTCTCAACAGTCACCAAAGTAATTATAAAAAGAGAGATGAAAACATCATTCCTGGTTTGAGCAACTACTGGCAATTCACCGAAAAAAACAAAAACAAAAACAACAAAAAGAAAAAACAAACAAAAACAATAAAAAACAGAGCATCATGAACCAATAAAAGAAAAGCAGTACTTTATTTAACCAACAAATCTTGACCAACACTGTATTAATGCTAAAAGGATATTCCATTTAGGAATTATTCTAAATTTGTACCTGATAACCAATCAGCCTATTGTGTGTTTTTCAAACAGACAGTGACTATTTTTTATAAAATATTCATGAGCAAAAGAGATGAGAATTTTCTTACACACAATGAGTTCTTCTCTTAGAGAGATACATCTATAGACAGAAAAGGATACTAGAGAATGAAATTACCAAGATGATAAACTTTTCTATATATCATCTGAAGAGCAGGATGGGAAAATATTATCTCACTAACAATATTTTATTATAGTTTACTTACCGCATCATTTTCCTTTTCATAAAAATAGATATATCTATTCAGAATTTCTATAAAAAGTTGCACTTGTAAAGAGGGGTCCATGCACTGATTTGCTATTTTCAGAGCTTTTTTAAGGCATTCCATTACCCTCTTGCCTCCATGAAGCTAGAATAAAAGAGTGAGGGGGTTAAGGATGGGGTGAGAGAGTCTATTAAAGAGATTAATGAATTATAAATGTCCCACTTCACACAAAGACATAAACATAACCCTACAGTGGCTCTTAAGGCATAAAACAAATTTAAATCCACTTCATTTTTTTTAAAGCGCACACAGCTACACTTTACAATTGTAATTTGTTTTTACATATTTATATGTTAAATGTTTTATGTTTATTACATATACTTTTTAAAGGCGGTGGTATAAACTTGCTATATTACCATATACTCAAAGTGGGGCTTCACCACAGGATGTTGACTCTCTATACATTATACATTACTGTCCATTTTATTTCTTTTAATTAACAAAGCTATTTCCTTTGTCCAAATGTTTCACCTCTAGCACACAAGGGCCATGGCAGCTATTCCCTCTTAACAATCCCCTTTCCTATAACATGGTCAGGAATGACCTCCCTCCTTACCTCCTCTCCATTTTTGTCTGTGTTTCTGCCAGACCAGAAGAGATGTGCACAGGTGCTCACAGCTCGGCCCTGGTCAGGTTTCTTCAGAAGTTTGGATGCAGCAAGTGCACACTGAGTCCTCAAAGGTTCATGATTCTCTTCACTGAAGCACTTCATCCTCTCAAAAGTACCAATGATCAAGGTGATGGCAGCCAGCTGTGCTTTGGAATCACTGATTTCATCTTCATACAGAGAAAATGCCTGGTGAATAAGAAGAGACCTTTACTACCATCTATTGGAGCACTTTCTAAAGTACCGCCCACCAAAATCCCCATCTTGTGAGATCCTCTGCAGTCTCTTCATATCACAACATGCTGACCCCTCCCATGGAGAGGAAAAAGACAGCTGATAAAGGAAAGAAACTGACAACCTGCAACAAGGAAACTTGTTTTTTCTTTTGTTTAACCCAGAGTTCTCAAACTGAAATTAATAAAGGAACTCTTCACTCCATGAAACACTTATACCAAGACCCACCTGGAAATCTTAAATCTCTTTATAGCACCTAGTAACTGATCTATTTTCCTGCTCCAAACCAATCAATATAGTATTAAGTATTATAGTATTAAGGAGTTCCAAGATAGTGGGAAAGGAGTAGTTACAAATTCAGTGAAGAGAAAATCCATGTGCACTACCACTGTAAGTGCAACAGGAGACTGAACACAGCAAAACTGATTAAATGACACAGAAAGGAGAAAAGACCATCACCTGGGACATAAATTCATACGCCACTGTTTCATGATTTTCAAAACCAATTTCTCCAGCAGCTAGAGCCCCTTGAAGAAAAAGTCTTAAGGGTAATTCTGCCAGCTCTGCTTTGATCAAAGCACTAATAGTCTGGTGAGCAAATGAAAAAATCTTCTGGCATTTCTTTTCCCATTTGTCATCCTAAAAGAGAAAAAGTAGTTTCAATTACCTTAATTTCAAGATTAACTTGCTCAAGAATATTCATTTTATGTGAAACTTCTATAGAACAAACAGGAAAAGCAGGAAAGCTGAGCTCAAGGTTCCACCATCCTCCTCCTCCATTTCATTTATGAAGCACACAAGTGAATCAAGCACATATTCACTTGTGCTTACTGGCTTTGTAATTTTTGTATATTTGGCATTTTGTTTTTTTCTCATCAGAAAATCAACACATATCCCAACTGCACAGAATTAGGAAAATAAATAAATTTTAAAAACTGTAATCATCCCTAAATCTACTACCCAGCAATAATCACTAATAACATTCTGATGTTAACACCTTTTTCCTATGCAAATGTAATGTAACTGAGATGTCTATTCTGGTTTTGTTTTCTACTTTGTAGTAACTCACCAGAAGCGTTAAATTGGGTTCATGCTGCATATATTTGCATCGAATTTCTTTTTCTTCTCTTATTTTGTCTTAACAATTTTCCTCATGATACTAAGTTACTGGAAATCACTTTAATGACTAGAAAATACTTCACACACTGAATACAGCATATTTTACTTAACTATTTCCTTTTGGACATAATCTGTAATACCAATGAATACTAATGCTCTATACACACACAGTTTACTGAATCCCTAATTATGTCTTAGTATAAATTCTTAGAAGTGGAATTATTAGTTCTTTTAAGGCTCTACTTACACACTGACAGTTTTTTAGAAAAACTGTAGTATTTCACATGTCCGCCACTACTAGTTGAGAATGAATCCCCATTACACCACTGCCACTGCAAACCTTCTTTTTCTTTTCTCTTTACCACTATGATTTCTAAAACAGAGGTTCATTGTTGAAATTACTAGTGAGGTTAAAGTTTATCCATGTTTGACCATCCAAATTTCTTATTAAAGCAATCAGTTCTTTTCATTTTTAAAAGAGGGTAATCATTATAGACTTGCTGCAAGGATTAAATGCAATAATCCAAGTATATAGATAGTCTTTGGCACAGTATATGGCACACAGTGAATGCTAGTTGCTATTTCCATTGTTATCAAAATCTATACAGAATGCTAGAAAAGGGACTACATGAGCAGGCGGCATAATATAAATTGGCCAAAAGCTCCTGTGTCAAGCTGGCAGGTATATGGTTCTCTATTATTGGAAAAGTAAGTTTACTGAGGTTTATTCGTTAACACTATCCTGACTGTCCAAATTTCAGGTACATCAGATTAAAGTAATTTCTATAAAACTATTGAAGACTTAAGCCATGATTCTGCTTAAAGAGTAAGTGCATAAAAATATACACAATTCATAAAATTATTCAATTTCAGGGTTTTGGAGAAAGGTTATAATGCAATGCTAGGCACTTTCATGAGTCAAAACTACCTTGAATTAGATCTCACCTGTTATGTACTTGCAACCTCTGCATGAAATTACTGTATCATTTAGAATTGGTAAAGACTCTAAGAAAGTAAAATCATTCTTAAACTGAGGCAGTCTGAGCCAATTCTGTCATAAACTTAACAATGTTTCACAAATAATCTTTATTTTTTTATTTTAAGATTTTCAAGAACTTATGCATTCGAGACAGAAAGAAAGAGTGCATGCATGCACATGAGCAGGGGAGAGAGGGAGAGGGAGAGGCAGACTCCCCGTTGGGCCAGAAGACCCCTCTCACCACCCCCACCCCCGTGTAGGACTCAATCCCAGGACCCTAGATCACGGCCTGAGTTGAAGGCAGAGGCTCAACCATCTGAGCCACCCAGGTACCCCTCAAGTAATCTTTAAATTACAGGAAAACTTTTGGCAGAAATCTGAACTGTTTTAATCTTTCATTTCTAAGTGTTTTTATGTGATCCCTCAGCTAGTATATGCAATCTACCAACACCATTAGGAAAACTTAATACAAGATGTATAATGAACGATTTATTGAAAATGGAATTTTATTATACCACTATTTTTGAATTTTTGAAATTTTCTATAATAAATAACATACACACAGAAGAAGAAAAAAGAAAACAAAGTAGTGACATACTTAAAAGTAAACCCACCACTTTAGAATTCTCTTTGTAGCGAAACGCCAGCTGATAAGCTGCAAATACCAAGGGTGGCAGTGTGAAGCGAATCCGCTGATTTCCACCAGCTCCAAAATGTTTTCGTGCTGTGTTTAAAATCTGACAAAAAAAAAAAAAAAAAAAACCCTAAACATTAATCTTTCCTACACTATGATTAATCATTTATAAAATCAAATGAGGGCTCTAAACACTGTTATTCCTAACATTTTTTTACTACATCTGATGTAGCAGGCTTTGCAGTAGATGCTTTGTATTTTATAATCTCATGGAGTCAATGTAATTGACATCACAACCGAGACAGACAGTAACCCCATTTTACCAATAAAGAAGGCTGAGGTTCAAAGAGGCTGCATAATGTGTTCAGGGTTACACAACTAGGCAAGGGCAGAGACAGACAGTAACACTTTGTCATACACACTTGTACAAAGTCTGCTATGTTGACAGAGATTGCAGACTCTGAAGACAGACCTATTTAAAAGTAAATTCTAACACCTACTGCCTGAGTGACCCTGAGCAAATTATTTACCTTCTCTTAGCAGTAAAAGTTTCATTTGAAAAGCGCAGTGGTGGTGGTTATTGTTGTTGGGAAGATCAAGTAAGGCAAGTGAAGACTTATAACACCTGACACAGGAAAGGGCGCAAGGGCTCAGAAAATGTTCGTTATTACTAGGATGCAAAATAGCTATGTATGTATTGCTGGTATGTCTTACCTCCTGATTCAGAAAAAAAAAATGACCATTAAAGTAAAAGGAAATGGCAATATACTTTAGAAGAGCCATTGTGAAATAAACGTCAGATTGTTTAAGAAAAACCACAAGGATTCATGAAATACTTTTTAATATGTGTGACACAACGTGTGACATATTCAGGTTTTGTGAAATTCTCTAACATAATAGATGAGAACGCATTCCCCCTTGGGGAAATCAAAGCTAATGATCCTCCCTTAAAGGTCGTTCAGTGCACAGGTACAATCAATTGGCTACACGTGGAAGGCATACTTCCAAGCAACAAAAAAAGAAAACAAACGTAGGCACAGAAACATAAGGGAATCAGTTAAAATATCTGAACACTCAGCCAATCACTGCGTACAGATCACACACAGTGCACCGAGTGGGACACTGGAGTGCCCAGAATGTTTGTCAGGCAAGTCAAAGACTATCACTGCCAGAAGAAGTCAGCTTCTTTTTCACCCTGCTTATGAAGGAGTACAAGAGTGTCCTATAACAAAGTCAACAGGAGAAAATCAGGACTCAACTTCAAATACAAATGTTCCTCATTATATAAGCCTATGAATCCAACAAGTTAAACTACACTTTGCCCAAACAATAATTAGACTGCCATCTGTCCTACCTTTCATTAAAATAAATCATCCAGATCAGTCACCAACATTTCTACGCAGGCAACATGTTTTCATTTCACAAATATTTACTGAGACTAATGATAAAGAAAGGGAAAACCTCAACTGGTTGTTCTTTACCATGAAAAAAAGGTTAAGAAAAAGACCATTTGATTCAAGTCTTTTCATATATTTTCAATGTGGCAAACACATACAACTTTTATTTTCAAACCTTGGAAACATAAATACAACTGAATATAAGGACTGTTGCTTATACTTTAAATTTTATTATGATAAGCAACTGGACAATTCTAAAAGCAGCATAGTTCAAAAAGAAAATGAACATGGAATGAGTACTGAACATCCAACTAAAGGAAAATCGGTTTTCTGCAATTCTTAAGAAGTCTTGAAAGAAACTAGAGCAACCAACTTGTTTCCAATAAGCTCACAATTATGTATTTCTATATAAAGTAAAACTCCATGAATATCACTTATCTCATTCAGTTGCAATTTTTTCAAAACCTTCTAAGACCATAGGGGCGTAAGACCACTTGAGGCACATCTACATGGTTTCTCTAAAGCTATGAAGGTGTATGATAACTGAGTTAACTCATACCAAGTACTGCTGGTCGGGGTCCTCAGACCGCAGAAGATGAATGAATCTGCCTACAAGGCTCTGCTCATCAGCAAAGTCTTCAGGATCAGGGTCTTCTATGGGCTGATCTGGCTGGTCCTGAATCAACGTGGATACCAAATTCATTATGGAATCCACCTGTAACATAAGAGAGGCAGAAATCCACTGAGGTGAGACCATCAGCATGTAAAGTCACTATTAAGTGTTTCCAGTTAAAGACCCTAGATGTCCATCAACAGATTCGGGGGTGTGTGTGTGTGTGTGTGTGTGTGTGTGTGTGTATAAAATGGAATACTATGCAGCCATCAAAAGAAATGAAATCTTGCCATTTGCAATGACGTGGATGGAACTAGAGGGTATTGTGCTTAGCAAAATAAGTCAATCGTACAAAAACAACGATCATATGATCTCCCTGATATGAGGAAGTGGAGATGCAATGTGGGGGGTTGGGGGGTAGGGAAAGAATAAATGAAACAAGATGAGATCGGGAGGGAGACAAACTGTAAGAGACTCTTAATCTCACAAAACAAACTGAGGGTTGCGGGGGGGGGGGGATGCTGCGGAGAGGGGGTAGGGAGAGGGTGGTGGGGTTATGGACATTGGGGAAGGTATATGCTATGGTGAGTGCTGTGAAATATGTAAACCTGGCGATACACAAACCTGTACTCCTGGGGCTAATAATACATTATATGTTAACAGAAAAATTAATTTTAAAAAAAAGGGTTTCCAGTTATGTAAAGTTAACCAGTATTAACATAATTCCTCTTATTTTAAGGTTTATGTATGCTAATACACATACAGACAAGAGTCTAGAAAGATACACCAAATATTAATTAATAGTAGTTATTCTCTTTCTGGTAGGATTATAGTTTTATAATTTCCTCTTTATAGACCTCTAATTTACTTTTTTATAGCCCACACTTATTTTTTACTTTATTAACATATAATGCATTTTTGTTTTGGGGTACAGGTCTGTGATCCATCAGTCTTACACAATTCACAGTGCTTACCATAGCACATACCCTCCTCAATGTCCATCACCCAGCCACCCTATCCCTACCACCCCCCTCCACTCCAGCAATCCTCAGTTTGCTTCCTGAGATAGTCTCTTATGGTATGTCTCTATACACTTCTAATTTCTAATTTATATAATGAGTAAGCTCATCGTAACCTTTTTAAATTTTTATTATCCTTTTTTTAAGATCTTATTTGACAGAGAGAGCACGCACATGCAGGGTGAAGAGCAGGCAGAGGAAGAAGCAGGCTCCCCGCCAAGCAGGAAGCCTGACATGAGGCTGGATCCCAGGACTCTGGGATCATGCCCTGAGCTAAAGGCAGATGCTTAACTGACTCAGCCACCCAGGCACCCCATAATCTCTTTTTTTAATATTAAATTACACTCTTCTTCTGTTTAATGTGTGAGTCTCAGGATCTAAAATCATTACTACGTTGTCTCAGTTTTCCTAATATATAGCACATTGGTATTCTCTTACCTGGTCTTGAGAGACAATTTCTGTGTTATAATCCAGAACATTACTAAGCACATAACAACTCATGCTTTTTCTGGACTCATAGTCAAAGTACTCAAAAAGTGGGTGAAAATGTTTTAATTTCAAGACTGTTAAAATATTGTTGTAAGTGTCAACAGGTATCTTCAAAAGTCTGGTGAGCTCCTTTGAAACTGCACTACTGGTAGCAATACTACAAAAAGAAAAACAACAGCTCTTTAATGAGTAAAATTAACTTTCTCTATATACAAACATACTGATTGCATAGAAACTTGAAGGTTTTCATTTATACATTAAAACAAAGAGGTCAGGTAAATCACACCATCTCAAAATACTCCAATGACCTTCTGAGAAGATGAAGATGCCTATCTAAACACAAACACATACTCACCTCTTAATATTCTGTTAATACAAAATAAGATGTAACAACATCTTACCAGTTGTACAGCTGGAGTTAAAATGACTGTCTAGAATTTGACATTTTTAGGAAAGCATTTTAAGTGGCAGTTAGGTTGCTAGGCAGCCAATCAACACTGTATATTCATGATGAAAATAAGTAGGGAGAAAAATCCATGCAAAACTAGCAACTCCACAAAACAGAAAAAAAACTGCTTCTTTTGCATCAGATGCTGGCACTCAAGGAAAAGCAGGCTGAATTTAAAGTAGCAGCTCACAGGAGCATTCTGTGGAGATGAGGCATACCTGGGCATTTATAAGATCTTTAGAGGTAGGGATTTCTAATTCTTTGTCTAATTTTACTTTAAAACTTACTTGGTGGGAGAAGATACCAACACATGATTTAATTTTCTCTCACATTTAACATTCGAGATCTGGAATGTTTTTCAGTTCACAAAAAATGGAAGTAACCAAAAGGCGGTGGGATGGTGAATAAAAAGAGTTATAGGGAAATAAGAAATCCTCCTAATGTGGCTCAACCACAAGAAGGGAGATGAAAAAGAAAAAGATTATATGAGGCAAAATTATGGATAACAACGATAAGGGGAAAGGGACTACCTTGACCCCATGTTCAGATGCAATACAAGACAGACAACGAGGGGACTGCTGAGGAAAAGATAAAGGGATCAGAATTACACACAGTGGCCACTAGAGGATGCCACAGACTAGGACAGCACCTTGAGGCTCTCAATTAGCAACAAAATAGACTATTTTCCTCGATGGTATCAAAATTAAAGGTCAAATAGAGAAGTATTTTAAGCCAATTTAATTTCCACACCTTAAATATACATATGCTCCTAATTTTTAAAAACATACTCATCTCTAGGAAAACACTTCCTATAGAAACACCACTTAACATAAACACAGCTGACCCATGAATATGGATTTGAGTAGTGCAGGCTGACTTATACATGAATATTTTTCTACAAATACAGTACAATAAAATGTATTTTCTCTTCCTGTAGTATTTTAAAAATTTTCTTTTCTCTAGTTTACTTAATTGTATGAATACAGTATATACTATGTAGAATGTACAAAATATGTGTTAATTGACTGTTACTGATAAGACTTCTGGTCAACAGTAGGCTATCAGTAGCTAAGTTTTAGGTAGTTAAAAGTTATAAGCAGTTTTTCAATTGCACAGAAGGTCAGTGCCCCTAACCCCAACATTGTTCTAAGGTCAACTATTAACTTCCTTACTAGTTTGAAAACTAACTCATTCATATATCAAAGGGGTTTGAAACGGAGAGACTCTGGTCCATAGACTACTTCTAGTCCTTGAGTGCCACTACTTGATCAAGGAATACAACCAAGAAATTGATTGCTACTTTCTGCACTGATTAACACCAAGCATACCAATCTAACAAATGCTAACATTTCAAAAAGCAATTAAGAAACACAAGTCTAGGATTAAAAAGTGCTTGATGAGGGTTTTTATAAAAATACAACTTTGACTTACTGTTCAAGGTTGAGCTTATTAAATATTTCCACTGTAGTTTCTAGAACTTTATCAACATAGTCCACACGATCAGGGTAACACTTCATAGCAAGATTAATGAGAGAAACTTGTAAAGATACAACATCCTCTGAAGGCATGTCTTGTCTAGACTGAAATGTTGAGAAAACCACAAAATTTATCTTAATCACAAAAGGATCTACCAGCTCAGAAGTTTCAAAATTTTGAGAACGTAGGAGAAAAGCAATACAAACCTGTATTACTGTAGCCACCTGCTGTGAAAATATGTCAAAAAGTTTAATATCTGCTGGGATTCCAGGTCCATCTTCACGGTGGGCAAACAATGCTAATCTGAAAAAGAAAATAATCTTTATTTCAACAAATACAGGGATTTAGGTAGTGGGATTATGGATGACATTTATTCTTTACACTTTTCTGTCTTTTCTACAAGGTATTTCTCCTACAACATTAAAAAAGATTTTTAAAAAGGACACGGAATGGAGCTCATCATTCCCCCAATTCATTTTTTTAATAAGTTTTTAATTCCATTAGAGTTAACAGTGTTATGTTAGTTTCAGGTGTACAATACAGTGATTCAACACTTCCACACATCACCCATTGCTCATCATGACAAGTGCACTACTTAATCCCCATCACCTATTCCCCCATATCCCGCACTGACTTTCCCTCTGGTAACCATCAGTTTGTTCCCTAGAGTTAAGAGTCTGTTCCTTGGTTTGTCTCTTTTTTTTTTCCCTTTGTTCATTTGTTTCTTAAATTCCACATGAGTGAAATCATATGGTATTTGTCTTTCACTGTCTTACTTAGCTCAGCACAATACTCTCTAACTCCATCCATGTCACTGAAAATAGCAAGATTTCATTCTTTTTATGGCTGAATAACATCCCATTACTTATAAACCATGTCTTCTTTATCCATTCATCTATCCACAGACACTTGGGCTTCTTCCATAATTTGGCTTTTGTAGGGAATGCTGATTTTAACACAGGGTTGCATGTATTCCTTTGAATTAGTGTTTTTGTGTTTTCTGGGTAGATATCAAGTAGTGTGATTGCTGAATCATAGGGTAGTTCCATTTTTAAGTTTCTCAGGAACCTCTACACTGCTTTCCACAATGGCTATACCAGTCTGCATTCTCACCAACAGTGAAAGAGGGTTCCTTTTTATCCACATCCTCGACAACACTTGTTATTTGTGTTTTTCATTTTAGCTATGCTGACAGGTATGAAGAGATAGAACTATTTTAGTTTTGATTTGCATTTCCCCTGATGATAAGTGATGTTGAGCATCTTTTCATGTGTCTGTAGGCCATCTGGATGACTTCTCTGGAGAAATGTCTATTCATGTTTTCTGCCCATTTTTAAGTCAGATTATTTGGTTTTGGGGTATTGAGTTTTATCAGCTTTTTATATACTCTGGATACTAACCATTTATCAGATATGTCATCGCAAATTATCTTCTCTCATTCAGTAGGTTGCCTCTTAGTTTTGTTGATTGCTTCCTTCATTGTGAAGAAACTTTTTATTTTGATGTAGCCCCAATAGTTTATTTTTGCTTTTATTTCCCTTGCCTCAGGAGACATCTAAGAAAATGTTGCTATGACCAATGTCAGAGAAATTACTGCCTGTGCTCTCTTCTAGGATTTTTATGGTTTCAGGTCTCACATTGAGGTCTTTAATCCATTTTGAGTTTATTTTTGTGTATGGTATAAGTGGTCAATTCATTTTAAACTGAACAGTTTTGTCAATGATGTCGTATTTCACTGAATTCTTACTATATGCCATATTTTAAACCATACATAAGATTTTTAACAGCCTGATTTTGCCATAGTCTTTGAAACTTAATCAAGTAGATCACAGATAAAAATGCATTAAAGGGACAAACATATTTGACAACCATGACTTTAAAGAGAAATTTTTAAAAGATAAATCCCCTTATAGCTTCCATTAAGAGTATGCCCAATTCAGGGGCACTTGGGTAGCTCAGTCAGTGAAGCATCTGCCTTCCCCTCAAGTCATGATCTCAGGGTGCTGCGACTGAGTCCCACATTGGGCTCTCCACTCAGCGGCGAGTCTGCTTCTCCCTCCCCCTCTGAGATCCTGCTCCCTCTTCGATCACTTTGCTCGCTCTCAAATAAATAAACAAAATCTTAAAAAAAAAAAAAAAAGAGTATACCCAATTCACATATAATTCTTGCTGTCCAGATTTAAACTAGTGATTTGGAGAATCTGCTACATCTTAGACTTTAATAGCTTAGGTATTTAAAATCTAAAAAAAAGGAGTGCCTGGGTAACTCAGTTGTTAAGTGTCTGCCTTCATCTCAGATCATGATCCCAGAGTCCTGGGATCGAGCCCTGAATCGGTCTCCCTGCTTGGCAGGGAGCCTGCTTCTCCCTCTCCCACTCCCTCTGCTTGTATTCCCTCTCTCGCTGTGTCTCTCAAATAAATAAAATCTTAAAAAATAATAATAATAATAAATATATATATATATATATATATATATATATATATGAAGGTATTTGCAGAAATAAATCTTCACTTGGGTTCCTGGTTTCATAAGGTCAATGATGTGTAAGCTAATGAGTAGGACACATGTTATATACAAGCACTCAGCACAGTTGCCAAGAAGACACTCTTTAGAGTCATTATCGAAAGCCAAGTTTAATATTTTTAACCAAGACCAATGCCGAAAGAAATAAAATTTAAACCTAAGGGGCATATACTAGACATATTTAATACTTCAAAACTCTTTTTTAAAAAAATATGATAGAATGATTACCTGAACATTCTTTTTTGTTAAAATTTTTTAAATTATTTACTTATTTATTTGAAAAAGAACGAACGAGCAAGAGAGAGCACAAGCCAGGGGAGGGGCTGAGGGAGAGGAAGGAGTAGATCCCTTGCTGAGCAGAAAGCCCGATGTGGGACTCAATCCCAGGACCCTGGGATCACAACCTGAGCTGAGGGCAGACCCTTAGCCGACTGAGCCACGCAGGTACCCTTACCTGAACATTCTTTTTAAAATTTTTTTTATATTTATTTGAAAGAGTGAGCAAGTGAGAGAACATGAGCAGGGGTAGGGGCAGAGGGAAAGAGAGAAGCAGACTCCTCGCTGAGCAGGGAGCCCGACAAGGAGGGGTTCAATCCTGGGACTCCAGGATCACGACCCAAGCCAAAGGCAGTCGTATAACAAACTAGTCACCCAGGTGCCCCTTTACCTGAACACTCTTAATCATGTGTTTCTAATGGCTACTTGATAAAAGAGACTCCAAATCAAATCAGTGCCCAATAAAAAGTAACTTTCATTACCGTAAAAAACAAATTTTGTTCTTTGCATATGTAAGAGTTAAATAATGGTTCTGTATGACATTGCCAACTAAATGTCTAGATTAAAAATATTCATTATCAGGTGCCTCGATGGCTCAGTTGGTTGAGAGACTGCCTTCAGCTGAGGTCATGATCCCATGGTCCCAGGATCAAGTCCCCCAGCCCTAGGACTGAGTCCCACATCAGGCTCCCTGCTCCGCAAGGAGTCTGCTTCTCTCTCTGCTCTGACCCTCCCCTCTCTTATGCTCTCTTTCTCTCAAATAAATAAAATCTTTAAAAAAAAAAAAAAAAAAGAATGTTTAGGGGCGCCTGGGTGGCTCAGTGCCTTAAGCCTCTGCCTTTGGCTCAGGTCATGATCTCAGGGTCATGGGATCGAGCCCCACATCAGGGAGCCTGCTTCCCCTTCTCTCTCTGCCTGCCTCTCTGCCTACTTGTGATCTCTGTATGTCAAATAAATAAATAAAATCTTTAAAAAAAATATATTCATTATCTCCATGCCTCCTGCTAAACCTCCTTCATGCCTAAGCTAGGCAAGCACCTGGTAGATACTCACACTTACAGAACCAAACTGTTCATAGTGTAACTGCCTTAAAATCATTAATATAATAAAGATGTAACAGAAGTAATTCACAAAAATGTTTTAAATTCATTAGTCCCTGGTCAGAACACTACCCTCCAATGTTGGAAGCACTTACCTATCAATTAAAGCAATGATTATGTTCTTCACATTTACATTTTGGTGTAACTCAGCACAGGCCCGGAGAAAAGGATTCAAAGTTTGAAGGTGGAATTCATCAGGGAAAACCTGAAAATCAAATAATAATTAACTGACACAAGTAAAAGTATTTCACATTATAATCTGTATGGTATCTTTATGGTAAATGTATCTGTATGTATCTTTATGGTAAAGTTCATATTTGTGGAAATAATCGTTTTAATCTTATACAACTAAATTCAAACCATGACTTTTGAGTCTCTTTAAACATTAAACCCAAGTAGAAATAATCCATTGGACAAACTACATCTACAATTAAACTAAAACTAGTGAGAACTAGAGAACTTGGAGGCCTCTCTTTCCCACATTTTGGGGGGAGAAAACATATCAATACAAAGACCAAGTTATCAGTAAGAGAAAATAGTTCTTTTTAATCAGGACAGCTTGTTTTTTTTCCTTTCTTTTCTTAAGATTTATTTATTTTAGGAAGAGTGAGTGAGTATGGGTGAGCATACACATGTGGGGGAGAGGGGCAGATGGAGAGGGAGACGAGCAGCCGACTCCCCACTGAACCAGGAGCCCCACGTAGGGCTTGATCCCAGGACTCCCAGATCCGAAATCGAGAGTCAGATGCTCAATCCACTGAGCCATCCAGGCACCTCAGGATAGCTTCTCTTCTATTCTATCAAGACTTCTTTTCAAAACAATGAAAATTAATGAAGGACAAAATGAGTTATTTATAAAATGAATGTCCTCACTTACCTGAATAATACACTCCATAAGATATTCTTGAGCCAATGCATCCCTACAATTCACAACTTGCTCCAATATGCCAGTCAAAACAATCTAAAAAAAAAGGTAAGAGTTAAAACATTATTTTTAAGTCCTAAGACACTCCTCTAATAACATATTTAAGCTATTAATTTGAGAATCTTATTTTAGATTTTTCCAACTCATACTTTTTAAATTAAACTTCAACATTTCACAGAAGCATTATTTTATTTTTTTGAAACAGAAGAATTTTTTTAAAAGGTTTAAATAAATTCTGGACTTCTACTTAGTAAGTCATTTAGGATGAAGTTTAGGAATTTTTTTTCTTTATGATTTGTGCCTTTTGCGCCCTAAGAAATCTTTGCCTAATCTAACATTATAAAGATATACTTTGTATTTTTTTCCTAAAAGTTTATAGTTTTAGGTTTTATATTTAGGTCTGTGATCCATTTTTTGAATTTTTCTGTATGGTAGGAGAACAGGTCATAGTTCAAGGGTCTTGTTTGCACACAGATGTCTAATTTTTCCAGAAACATTTGCTGAGAAGGTTAAGATTACACTTTTATCAAAAGTAACATACTATATGTATGTGAACCTAGTTTGGACTATCTTTTCCAGGGCTGACAAATCCAGTTCAATGTCTGCTTTTGTAACTGACTCCCATATTGTCTGTTACTGCTTTTCACTACAGCTGTTTACAGAGTTTACATAGTAGTTGCAGACAAAATCAAACATTTTTCTTTATAGGAAGAGTCCTTTATAGGAAGAGTTTGTCAATCTCTGCTTAACTCCCCCCCCACTGATCACATTCTTTTTTTTTTATTTATTTAACAGACAGAGACTACAAGCAGGCAGAGAGGCAGGCAGAGAGAGGGGGAGGCAGGCTCCCTGCTGAGCAGAGAGCGCGATGCGGGGCTTGATCCTAGGACCCTGGGATCATGATCTGAGCCGAAGGCAGAGGCTTTAACCCACTGAGCCACCCACGTCCCCCCCAATATCACATGCTTAATGCAGCTTTAGAGTAAATCTGGAGTAAAATACAGTCAATCTCAATTTAAGAAAAATTGGTATCTTAATAAAATATTGAGTCTTCCAATCCACAAACTGAAAATATATCTTTAAATTTACTTGTCTTTAATTTTAAAGTGGTTTTCAATGTAATATTATTTAATAAAAATATTTTAATTTTAAAAATCAGACTTCAATTTATATCTCATAGGAAAAGGTGACAAGTAAAAGGATATACACCTGTTTGTAACGTTCCACATTCACACCTTCCAACTGACTGAGGCGCACCAAATTTGTTCCCACCAAAATTCTCAGTTCTTGTCTTTCTCGTTCTCTTTTCTCTCTATCTCGGCTATGTCCCTGATGTTGCATTCGCACCCAGAGCTTGTTCATCTCTGCAAAGTTAAGTAGTACAAAATCCATGGAATCACTTATGTCGCCAGTTGTTTCTTCACTGCAAAGAGAGAGTTGAAACAATCTTTACATACACTATTTACACTAGAGCACCATCTTACTGTTTCTGTTCACCTTTGTGCGTTTCATTCTTGTCTCTTTAATACACCGATATTTCATAGAAGAAACTTTAAAATTCACTGGCTTAGTGTTCAATTTCAAGGGAAAGAGACTCAAGAGAAAAAAGATACCAGGGAAAGGACACAGAACAAGTGTAAAAGAACAAAAAACTTTCCCCCGTTCCCTATCCTAGGTCAACTTGTTCTCACAGCAATACATTAATTCAGAAAGCCTTTTAAAAAAATGACACTTAAAATGTACTGCTAACTAAATCTTTTTTTAAAAGATTTTATTTATTTATTTGACGAGAGAGAGAAGAGAGAGCGCACACTCGCGTGTGCACAAGCAGTGGGGAGGAAGGGCTGATGCAAAGGGACAAGCAGACTCCGTGGTGAGCACAGAGCCGGATGTGGGACTCAATACCAGGACCCTGGGATCATGACCTGAGCAGAAGGCAAACGCTTAACCTCTGAGCCACTCATGTGCCCAACTACATCATTTTACTGTTGAACATTTTATGTTTTCAATTGGAATATAAGCTTTGAGAGGGAAGAAACCATGTATTTCCTGCTTATTTTTCATCTCCTAGGATAGGGAACATAGTTTTCAAAAATTTGTAATGATTGCCTAATTAAATGCTTAGGATCTGCAGTCAAATCGTAATAAAACAAAGAACCTCACCATCTTCTCACATTGTTAAATTTTTACCTTTTCTATACCATTTAACTTTACATGCATGGTAAATTTTTGTATTTTTTCTCTTAAAAAGGAACTGATACAGAAATACTAAAAACTACTGAACTGTACACCTTAGAAATAAATGAATAAACGAACTTAAAGAAGGAGTGCCTGACTGGCTCAGTCACTAGGACATGGGACTCTTGATCTCAGGGTCCTAGGTTCGAGCCCCATGATGGATGTAGAGATCACTTAAAAAAAAAATTTTTTTTAAATAAATAAACTTAAACAAAAGGAATTAAGTTACTCTATCTAGGAACTCTGCACATAAAGAGTTCACCTAGTTGGTTGCAGACCAGCTAGCTGACCATCCACCCCTATGTGAAATACAAGTGCAATGGACGTGGATACTGGAACACTGGTCACACCAGAGACAGGGCTCTTATTCTGAAAGGCTTTTGCTTTTTCTGTTTTGGAGTTAATATGTAATTTGTGTATAGAGATAATTTAAACCACTTATATCCAGGGTATCTAGCAGTCCATAAATGAAAAAAACTGGTAAGACACATTCAAGAAACAACATGAAAATTAGCTAGTTCAGAGAGTAAGTTAAGGATATGTCACTATTCATCACAAATACAACTTCAAAATATAACCCATTTTAAAAAATCAAATCTTCAAAGAATACTTAATGTAATGGAAAAATGCTCTCATAAAATTATGTTTAATGAAAAAAGCAGGTTCTAATAATCTACAATTTTTAAAAGAGCACATTTTGCATCCTACCCCATATGCTGAAGAAAATATCTACATGAAATGCTACGTAAGTACCGGCTGTGGGTGGGAGAAATATTGATTTTTTTTTCTCCATACACTTTTCTATTCTTCTTATATATTCTACAACAAGAAGTATAACAACTAAATCAAAAGAGAAAATCACTTACTCTGTTGGCTCTCCTTCATCAGGCAAGATGTTTCTGGTACACTGAAGAAGATAGTTCCGAAGAAATAAACCTCTCAAAGGATGCTGCACACCCCGACACATTTCTACCAGGTCTTTCAAAATATCTTTCCTGGACTGAGGAAATGACTTGACATATACAACTCCAACTGTGATCAACAGATAACTAGGGGAATTATAAGAGAATATCTGATTAAAATATTAATAAATAAATAAATACTCAAGTCAAGAATTTGATTATGTCTAAACATACTGAATCCAAACATATTAAGCAAGACAGGGACCAGGTTTTCTTCTGCACAATGAAAAAATACCTAATTTAAAACATAACCACTCCCACTCACTGACCCTCCCCCAATCTATGTATGTATTTACATGCAAATTATATACATATATATTTATATACATATACAAATATATATGTACATACAAGTATATAAATATGTACACAAATACATATATACATACATAAGTATCATCATCACCTTTAAACATACTAGTAAGAGATGTCACATTAATTTCTCTAGTAGTCAAGGCATTAAACAAAATAGTATGTGTACTTTTTCTATTTCCAAAATTCCTCAATTATTCATATAAAAAGTAAAATTAATTATACCTTAAAACCTTTAAAGAAAACCCAGAATACCTACCAAAAAGTTACTCTCAACTTGTTAAGAAATTAAAGAATCTTAAAATTGGTTTTTAAAAATCAAAGTGGAAAATGCAGATATCCGATTCTCAATTACTTACAGCCTTGGGATAATGTTTCCAGCATACTGTACAAGTTCATAAAGATCTGCCACTTTTCTTCCTTTAGCAAATTCATCTGTCAGGTAGACTTCCAAGTAGTGTAATTCATCAGAAATAGCCATATCTTTTAATTATAATTAAGGACGCAAATAAAGCTAAGCCAACCTAGGCAATACTCTGAAACTTTTTGGAGTCATTACACTATTGGGTAGGTATCTTAAATGTTAGTCCTTTAAGAGAACATGTTTAAATGAAGAAAGAATTTCATTTAGGCTTTCCTTATTTTAAAATAAGTGTTTTTATTCACTTACATGCAGAATTTAAGAAACAAAACAAATGAGCAAAGAGAAAAAAAAAAGAGAAACAAACCAAGAAAGAAACTCTTAACTATAGAGAACAAACTGATGGGAGGGGAGGTCAGCAGGGGATGGATGAAATAGGTAATGGGGAATAAGGAGGGCATTTGTGATGAGCACCAGGTGATCCAAATAAAAAAACTTAAAAAACAAATAAATGGAATAAAATAAAATGCTTAAAAAACTGATTAAGGGTTTTTAAAGATGTCCAGTAAAGCGAAGCAGTAAAAATAAGGATTACCCATCAGACTACTAGAGGGTTGTTGGGTTTTTCTAAGATTTTATTTATGTATTTGACACAGTGAGACAGTAAGACAGGCAGAAGGAGCGGGAGAAGCAGGCTTCCTGCTGAGCAGGGAGCTAGATGCAGAGCTTGATCACAGGACCCTAGGATCATGACCTGAGGCGAAGAGAAACACTTATGGACTGAGCCACCCAGGTGCCCCAACAAGAGGGTTCTGAAATGGCAAATCACTGAATTCATTTTCATTTTGGAGTTCTGCATGACAAATATCTAAGCATTAAAGAACCAACTGCCTAAAAGCCTCAATATCCTTCATGAAGGGAATAAAAATTAAAACATAGTAACAAAGAAGCTTAAACATAGAAAAACGGTTTCTGTTATTAAGTTTTTCTTTCTCATAAAACTTACATAGAGGAGTACTATTTGGTTTAGACAATGAAAAATAATGTAACAGCAGAAAAACACAAGAAGAAATAAAATATGGCCTCATCAAGAAAAAAGTATGATCAAAATGGTCTTCAACATTCAAAAGATACAAAGTTCATAGTAGCTCTTTGGTGATAACATAGAAGTCCGGAGTTCACCAAGCATATTAGAAGCATGTTTCAGAGCATCCATAAGCTTGTTTTTGTCCTACAGAAATACCAAGAGAATTGATGGGAATGTTTAATTTAAGTAAACATTTAACTTGGATTTGTTACACAGTATATAGCACTTAAATTATTTTAATCACAAAACAATCAGGTTTAGTTTCACCTTGACTTCTCTATAAAGAAAAAGATTCAAGGTTCCTCATCCAGACTGCAAAGCTTAGCAAGTCTTATGTAACTAGGACTATAAACTTCCTGGTTTAACTCTAATCTTTTAAATCTCTAGTGACTATAAAAGTAACTCCATTAATTCACACTTACCTGCAATCAAGGCAGCTGGCATATTAATTCTTTTAAAGCAAGCTACTATCCTGACAATGGCTTTGTCATAGGTAAAGACTCCTCAGAGTTGTCTGAATTGACCATCCCTGTCTCTAAGTATGCTTTCCTCCTCACAATGCCCATGTGTCCCACTGAACACATATCTGAAGACAATGCCTTTAAATACAGGAAACAATATTCATACTCAGAAAGAGACAGAAACAAGCAATAACCAAGTTCCATACCCACTCATTTTCTCCATTCCAAGACATTTTTTTGCAAGGAAAAAAATACAATACATATAATTGGTTAAAACAGCATATTACAAAGCTTTAGAAATTGTGAGACATTTTACAAAGGTTAAGATATCATCATCAGAGCAACTTATAACTTGAAGTACCAGCCTATTTGGTTCTATTTCTTAAATTTTAATGCAGGGATTCTATAGTTTCTACACAGATTACTTCCTACCCTGTCTTTTAGAATATGACAACACAGAAATTGGTGTAAGTATAATTTTCAAGCCAGTTGCTGTAATATATATATATATATATATTCAGGATGGAAACAACAGACTTCAAGATAGAAAAAAGCCAAAAAATCCAAAATGAAGGCATTTAAATACATTCATTCAACAAATATTAGGGGCTCATTATATGTCAAGTACTTCTCAGGTTTGAGGTATAGAAGCAATGACACTAGTAACTGAATCAGATAATTGGTATGTTGATAAAAGGTAGGGTCTCTTGTCCTCGGGGAGCTTCCATTCTGGTAGGGAAGACAGACATTCCCAAATCATAAATGCAAATGCAAGTAAACAGGGCTCTGTGCTGGAACTATTCCATGCAGTGCTTGAAGGAGGTGAGATGCAAGATGTATGCCAGAAGACACTGAAGATTACATTTAGTAGAGCACTGGTGCTATACAACCTTACAAAACATACAGATTGTATTTTGCCTCCCATATTGACATTCTTACCAGGCATCTCTTCATCTGGAATGACTGGACCTTCACAGCCTGTATGGCTTCATCCAAGAGCTTTTCCTGCTCATCCTGAGGTGACTGCTGTGTTGTAGGCTGAAAAATAAAAAAATACTCCCAACTAATGTCTCATTAGCACTCTCTTCTAAAATAATCCGTTATTTCTGTACTTCTAGATATAGCCCTTCTCCAAGGCTTTCATAAAAGGCACATTCCAGTTCCAGATCTCAAACCCGTTTATTTATTTTTGATGATTATTGAACGAGAGCTATACCCAGTCACCCAAGTTAATAGCATAATAATCCTGAAGGGAACAGTAACATGTAGAGAATCTCTACTCTCTCAGAAACTGATCAACATTCTTGTAGCAGGTTGGCCTCAAAAAACATGTGGTGTTAGTGTGAATCCAACAACAATCCTTATGATAGGTATAGTTTATCCAAATTTCTAAATGCCTCTTTTTTCTCTATACTACTTTTCAGCTGCATTTTAGTCTAGTCTTAGATCAAGAAACCAATTTATGAAACACTACATTTCTAAGGCAATATGTAACAAGACACTAAAGAACTTAGAAATAAAATCACTGAAATTATTAATAGTGACTGATAGTAGAAAACCATTAAGGCATACTCTCCTCAAGTACCTACCTTATCACTTCAAACTGAGAAATCTACAGCTATAATGGACAAAACATATCTTGATATTCTTCTCTTTGTTATCAGCGAGACACCACTTGCAAAATTAATTAGATCTTCTGGTCAAACAGAATTAACCACTTGACCCTTTACATGTATAAACACTGTTTACACCTCTACTGCAGCATGCATTATATTGTAATTATAAATGATAGCCATTTCGATATCCTTGGGACCCAACACATTGCCTGACACATAACAGCTGCTTCATAAACGTTCACTGTATGAACGAATGAGCTGGTTTTAGAATGTTTAGGTCATATATTTAATTTTTAAAATGCCTAAAGAATTAACAGGTAAGAGTATCTGGGTGGCTTAATCAGTTAAGTATCTACCTTTGCCTCAGGTCATGATCTCAGGGTCCTGGGATCGAGCCCTGCAACAGGTTCCCTGCTCAGCAGGGAGTCCACTTCTCTCTGCCCCTCCCCCCACTCATTCATTCTCTCTCTCTCTCTCTCTCTCAAATACATAAAATCTTAAAAAAAAAAAAGAATCAACAGATGAATGGTTAAGTTGTGGTATACACATATATATAAATACATATACCGGAATATTATTCAATCATAAAAAGGAACGAAGTAGTGATATATGTGACATGAATGAAACTAAAAAACATTATGCTAAGTGAAAGAAACCAGACACAAAAGACCATGTATTGTATGAGTCCATATGAAATATCCAGAATATGCAAATCATCCACAGAAACAGAAAACAGATTTTGGTTCCCAGAAGAGAGAGTGGGGTAATAACTACTTAATGAGTACAGGTTTTCCTCTGGAAGTGATAAAAATGTTTTGGAATTGGACAGAAATGGTGGTTGTATAACACTGCAAAAGTACTAAATGCCACTGAATTGCTCACTTTTAAATGGTAAATCTTGGGGTACCTGGGTAGCTCGGTTGGTTGAGCAGCCAGCTCTTGATATCAGTTCAGGTCAGGATATCAGTGTCCTGGGATAGGACTCATGGTATCAGAGTCCTGGGATAAGGCCCTGAGTTGGGCTTCATGCTCAGCAGAAGTCTGCTTGAGCAGTCTCTCTGGCTCTGCCCCTCCCCCCACTGGTTCTGAACCCCTTCTAAAATAAGTAAATAAATCTTAAATGATTAAAGGTAAAATGCCTCTTACACAATGAGATGGAAAGGAAAAAGGCAAAGAATTACATATAAACATAAAAGTTAAACCTGTTCAATCATCTAAGACAATCAAAACAGCACTGAATTTGAGATTAACAAAAAACACACAAAACCCATTTTTTAATTAGAATCACTTATAAAAATGGAAAACTTTTTCTTCACCTAATTTTGGAAAAAGAAATAACATTAGTAATATGAAATTCCAAGTATCTTTATTTTTTTTCCTACAGCAAATCTAATAACCTGTGCTTCCTTGTGACCACCCTTCTTCCCAAGCATATACGAACTTCAAAGAAAAAGTTATGTCATTTAAACTAATCTTAAAGGGAATCTTCATTTACATAGCAGAACTATTAGTGTAAAATATTGGTCTTTGAGGCAAAGACAACACCAGCATCTGAGGATTCTGACTTAATGAAATTCACTAGCCATCCTGGGCTAGTCCTCTGAGAACTTCAGTGACACCAAGCTATGGTTTGGATTTCTTCAGCTCTTTATCTCTAGATGCAAAAGATTTAACAATTATTAGAATCAATGGATTTCATTAAGTTCAGATGACCAACTTAGAGATAAATATTGATACATCAGGAAATTTTTACACTTTGTCATTGTGGTAAAATAACATAATTTGCCATTTTAATCATTTTTAAATGTGCAGTTCAGTGGCACTAGGTACATTCACATTGTTGTATGGTCATCACCACCACTCATCTCCAGTATCCTTTCATCGTTCTCAAAGGAAACTCTGTACCCATAAAACAACAACCTGCCATTCTCTACTGCTACCCCAGGCAACCACCATTTTACTTTGTCTAGGAATCGGACTTCTCTAGGTACCTCACGTAAGTAGAATCACACACTTTTGTGTCTGGACATTTCAACTTAGCACAATGTCTTCAAGGTTCATCCATGTTGTACCATTTGTCAGAATTCCCTTTCTTTTTTTAGGGCTAAATAATAGTCTATCGTATCTATTTACCATGTTTTGTTTATCTATTCTTCTACTGATGGGAAACTTGGGTTGCTTCCACTTTCTGGCTATTGCGTAGAATAACATTAATATAGCAAATAAAACTGTGATTACAAAGATACTAAAAAGAGATGCCTGGGAGGCTCAGTCACTTAAGCATCTGCCTTCAGCACAGGTCATGATCCCACGACCCTGGGACTGAGTCCAACATCCAGCTCCTTGCTCAGTAGGGAGCCTACTTCTCCCCCTCTGCCTGCTGCTACCCCTGCTTGTGCTCTCTCTCCCTCCCTCTCTGGCAAATAAATAAATAACATCTAAAAAACAAAAACAAAACAAAGAGACTACAAACAATTCTAAAAATATTTGTATAGAATCCAATAGATTCTCTGATCTATAAACAAAACTGTAGCAAAATTCTATTTTGTATCAACTGGGTTTAAAATAGAAACAAATACAAAATATAGAAAATTACAGCCTTATTACAAGGTAAGCTATAAATGAAGAACTAAAGCTGTAATAAATGTATTTTTAGATATTACTCCCAAGACAATGTAGTTATTATATAAATGTAGCCATTATGTGGCCATTTTAAGAGAGTGTCTTGATGCCTTTCCTGGGAAGTGTCACATAGAATAAGAACAGTAAGAACTGTTACGAGCATGCTTTCATTAAACACAAGCCAGGTAATCCATGTCTCCTAACTTATGGAAGTAGTCCTCCATCTACAAATGACTTTGTATTTATCAGTTACATGGCTAAGAGAAAAATGGAAACACTAAAGAACCAAGATCAAATTAACGTTTTAATTAGGCTAACATTAGCCTGAGACCCAGGTCAAAGAGCCCCCCCCCCCAAGTTCATATAATTGTAAAGTTCAGAGAAAGTAATCCATCATAGATCACTTATAAAACCACTTATTCAAACAACATGCATTCGTTTCCTCTTCTACTAAACAGGGCAATAAGAGTACTTATATTACTATTATGAGGAATAAATAAGATGACCCAGAGCTCAGGACATGCTTAGTAATATGCACTTTGTAAGTGTTACCATTATTATTATACACCCTTATATATAAGCAATTACCTCCACCCATCCTAGCAACTTAGTTGCTGATCCATCTCTTCACTGATACGCTGCAGCTGTAATCTAATAACACAATTATATCAACTATAAAACAAAAATAAACAACCTCACAAAGATACAGTATTTCAACACATTTAATGAAAGTACTATTTTTAAAATTATAAGGCACAAAATTACAATTGAAGTAGGGAGCATTAAGGATGATGAGGGCTTGGGAACTTCAAAATACAATCTGAACACAAAACGGGCTCCAACTTCATTTACCAATACATTTCCCCAGGAATTCTATGGTACACACCATGAATATTTACTTCTCCCAGCTTCATCTCCAGGCAACACTTTTTCTTCTCCACCTGGAGAATTTTTTTCTTTTTAAAATTTTATTTACTGACAGGTGCCTCCTTAGCGCAGTAGGCAGAGCGTCAGTCTCATAAAATTTTATTTATTTATTTGAGAGAGAGAGAATGCACACACAAGCAAGGGTAGGGGAAGAGGGACAAGTAGACTCCCCATTGAGCAGGAAGCCCAACTCAGGGCTCAATCCCAGGACCCCTGGATCATGAGGTGGGTCAAAGGCAGATGCTTACCCGACTGAGCCAGCCAGGCACCCCTCCACCTGAAGAATTTCTGCTTGCCTTCCTCACTGTATCAGTTCACATGTTACTTTCTGCAGTCTTTTTCAAGCCCCCTGTGCAGAACTCTCTCCCTCCATGACCCCAAAACACTGAACTGACAGTGCTAATAAAGCAATCCTCAGACTGTATTAAGTTCCACAAGCATATCTCCCTCCATAGACTCTTAAGCTATTTGACAGCAAGAACTATGTTTGTTTCCAGTGACCAGCACAGTCCGTGATATTAGAAGGCATACAAGATGTTTGATGAATTGGATCCCAGAATATTAGGACTGGGAAGGGCCAAAGAAGCCAACAGTTGTTTTCAGATGCAAAAGTGAGACTCACAGAAGACTGAATGACCTGCCCAAGTCACAGAAACAGTGACTGTGACAAGACCGATAATCAAGTTTCCTTTCTCAAAAATGTTCATGAGGACAGGACTGCTCATTGCTCCAAATTAATTCATCCAGCACAGAACAGGTGTATGGCAGATCAGTTAAGTGCTTTCCGTTATAAAATACTGCAAATATCAATTCATAAATGTAGAGCAACAGACAAAACCTAGTTAAATTTTTACATTGTCCTTGTATCACTTCCCAGTCGTAAAAATTCTGAGAAATAAAATCATCCTGTATGGCAATATAGTATATGAAGTAATACATGTCAAATATTTAATTCTACTTTCTGGCATTAACACACCTAAAGTGAAGCCTGTTTCCAGACTTACAGATTTATAGAAGTGAATAAGGAGATAATTAAAACTGCCATACAGTACACCAACATTCAAAAACATTACTTATACACTGCAGACTATGTCAAAAGCCAACGAAATGCAAGTGACAACTGCCTTTGTGGAAACTCGGCAGGCACATGGATTCACATTTTGAGGAAGTTCAAGTTTACAGGCCAACAGCCACACCACGATTTGCTGCCATCACGAAGAGGCACTAAAAGAACGAATGCCTACTTCAAGCAAATAAAATACCTGGATTTCATCAATGGGGAGACAAATAAGAGAACCAGGGTGTCCAATGAACAAATATTAAAGGAAACAAAGTCTGCTTTCTCTCTGTCAGAATTCATGGATATCAAATAGCCTAAGTACTTCCAGGAAATTCACATAAGCGAGTCCTTAGAATTCGCTGACAAACACCGCTATGGAAGGGGACTATGAGGCCGAAAAAGACCAGGGCACCATTTGGACCCTCCAGCAGGTATTTCTTGCACAAGAAAAGGGCGTGGGGCCAATAGAGCACTATCAAGCACAAAGGTGGAAACGCACGCTGACGAGAGAGCAACCCGTGGGCGGGTCCCGACGCCACCCCGAGTCTCAGGCCCTCCGCACGCCCCCGGACCCAGCCTGACTCTCAGACCCGTCCCCTCAAGGCGCGGCGGTGGCCGACTCCACTCACAGGCGGCGGCAGGCCTCCACCGACTTCAACGCCTACAGGCCGAGACACCCCCTCAGAAAGGCCATCCCATTCCTGGGCAACCGCCGCGATCAGGAGCCGCCGCCCACCCCGATCTCGGATCAGCCCGCCTGCGGCCTTCCCCGGCCTGTCCTCAACCCGCAGGCCAAGCCCGGCTGGTCTTAGTCCCGATTGGGCCTCGGGGCACCAACTCCACCCGCAAGGCTCCAGGACGGTGGCAGAGCGCAAGGGTTGGGAGAAGGGTCGGCCCAGGACCCGCAGCACCTCAACACTCACCATGGCGACTCCCCTAAGCCTGCAGCAAGCAGCACCCACCCCGCGCGGAGCCTCCCGCGGTCAGGTGACGCTGCGGCCTCTTCAAACCCCGCCCTCCTTAGCCCCGCCCTCGGAACCCGCTGGGGGCTCTTCGATTGGCCTGCTTCTAGGAACTCAAGTCTCGCGTGTTTATTGGCTCTTGCCACTTATCCGTGGACTGACGGACCTGGGTGCCATTCAGTCTCTCCCCAGTGTGTGAGAGAGGACGATAAGGTGCAGAGTAGTGGGGTATCTCTCGGCGACAGGATAGAGCCAACAGGAAGTAAAGACATCGTTTGAGGACTCTATCAAGACGGGAGAAATGGAAGAAGGGGGAGCCGCTAGTCCGAGTTCACCTGCCGAGGAGCGTGCGGTCGTGGTGCGCATGAGCAAAAAGAAGACTAGGCTTGATTTGCGCAGCAGTCGCGGCTTCTCGTCCCAGCCAATCCAGATGCAGCAGAGGGGTGGGGCCTGGCCCTCACTGGCCGGCGCGGCATTTGCGCGCGGGTTTCGTCGCGCTGCAGCGGTTCGCGCGGGTACTTCTCCGTGCTATGGAGTCGGGGCTGATCCGGCGTCTAGCTGCACGCTTGGGTATCGCGGAGCCATATGTGTTGAGGTGGGTCTGGCGGCGCAGGCCTCATCGGCCTTGGACTCCTCAGGCGAGGCCCGCGTGACGTGCGGCGGCGCCGAGTGAGGGGGGACGCCGGAGCCCGGTGGGATCAGGCCCTATTTCAGGAAGAACGTCCCGGCAGTGGGTTTATCTGAACTGGCAAGAAGGGGTGATTGTAGACGTCCCTGGGGACGTCTGGCTCTGTGGGATGCACTGTGGTGGGACGAGGAAAGTCGAAATTCCGGTCGTTTCGCGGATACTTCCTGAGGGTCTCTTTACAGTGGTGAACCACACAGACTGGATACAGACCTTCTTGGAGGTCACTATGCAGTAAACACACGCCAAGAAGTAGGAGGGAAACGAAACTAGGTGGTGTGCCGAGTCGAGGGAGGGAGGCAAGTTCTGGCGTCTGCTTTTCCTTAAAAACAACCACCTCCTAGATATATGTTAACTAATTAGAATTTAAGTAAATTTTTGAAAAAAAAATCTTAGAAAGGCCTCGGAGGGGGCTGCCGCTTGTGCTGAGACCCGATTGATAGAAGGTGCCAGCCATGGGAAGATGTGGGAAGAGCGATAGCTTGTGCATAATAAGCCCTTTGCATAATCCAGGGTTAGAAATAAAGCTATTGTGGCTGAAGTGTGGACAAGACTAGGCCCATGCCTTGCTGCTCAGTTAAATGACGGAAGGGAAGGAAAGGACTTGTTGAAAGAGTTGAAGTAAAGAGCTCCTGAACGCCGTAATCATATAGAACAGCCGTTCTCGAAGTGTGGTTGGTTCCTGGACCAGCAACATCACTCGTTAAAAATGCAAATTCTTGGGTCCCACTTCACGCCTACTGATCAGAAACTCTGAGAATAGGACTCAGCAATCTCTTTATACAAACCCCAAGGTGATTATCTTGTACCTCAAAGTTTGAGTACCACTGATTTAGAGGAAAGGATAAAGAAAGGAAGAAGGAACCCTGGTATAACTGCCAGCATCTGATAGTTTATGTTCGTCCCAGTAATGATGGAAGGATGAAAGCAGGTGTTTTTTTGTTTTAAGAAATTGAAGAACTGGGGCACCTGGGCTCAGTCCTTAAAGCATCTGCCTTCTGCTCAGGTCATGATCCCAGGATTCTGGGATTGAGTCCCGCATTCTGCTCCCTGCTCAGGGGGAAGCCTGCTTCTTCCTCTCCCATTCCCCTGCTTGTGTTCCCTCTCTCACTCTCTGTGTCAAATAAATAAAATCTTTTAAAAAAGAAAGAAAGAAATTGAATGACTTACTTTTCTTAAATGTAGTTGGGCACAGTGGAATCTGAAGTCAGGGCTGGTTCTGTGTTAGAAAACATTGTTCCACATCCCCAAAGGATGTGCTTCTTGTTGGGATCCCCACATAAACTTGCCTAGGAATTAGGCCCAGAATGAAATCGACCCTGCTGTATTCATTGTTGACCAAATGTTAGGCAAACGTCTGGAAAAGTTTGAGTGAGCATGTTGCCCTTATAACCAGGAAAGCTGAGGAGTACTTGCGACTGTCCCAGGTGAACTGTAATGGCCTGTCTGCACATACCACAGAAACCAGCAATGCAGTCATGTGTCTGGACCTTGCAGCTTCCTGTATGAAGTGCCCCTTGGACAGAGTAAGTAGGTCCCATTAATGTCTAAATATTAGACAACTTTAATGTCTAAATATTCTGCAACTTTGAAACTTAATTATACCTTTTAATTTCTGGTTGGACTAGACTCAAAACTCTTGTGTTTTAGAATTTTCCTGGCTATTGTCCTATATAATCTAGATGAATTTTAAAATCATTTTTATCGAGTTGCAGAAAATTACCTTTACTATCTCGTTTCCTTGGCCACCTCTTTCTTTACTCAAGACCATCTTTCATGCTGCTGCTAGCATCTTCCTAAAGTGCCTGCTTTTAAACTAATGTGTGTTTTTCTTCTAGTATCAGAGTGGTTGAGAGCACAAGCTAGGAGTCAAGAACAGTTAGATGTTAAGACCAGATTTTAATATCCCTAGTTACTAGCTCTGTGAGCTTGGATTCCTCATTCATAAAGTGGGGATAAGAATATCCATTTCACTAGATTGTGAGGATTAAACCATATACTGTATGTAACACACTTAACAGTGCATATCCCATTAAATGATGGCATTAAAAACACCATTAGCTCCCAATGGGTTGACTCCCCATTACTGTCAGCTTCTCCAGCTTCTCTTGAACACTAACCTCAAGCTACACTATTTACTTAACAGACCATGAACTTTAATGACTTATAGCTTTGTAAATGCAACAACATTTTTCTTTACCTGCATTTCTTTTCCCATAAGCTCCTATTTGTCTTACATGATCCTGCCTTGCCGTTACATCCCTTATGAAGATTTCCTTGACTCTCCCAGGCAGTGTTGCTTCCCCTCAGTTGTTGATCCTTCTGTTTCCCAGTTTCCCTCTCTCCCTTTTCCTGTACACATTCATCCTTCCCACCTCTACTCCCTACTTCCCTCCTTCCTTTTCCCAGTGAATTGCACATTGACATTTTCAGTGAAAAACAGATGACCATGTATGTGTTTCCTGGGTTTTTATTCACAGCTTGGCTGTAGTAACACTTGTTTTTAAATTATCTGTGCTTATGCATGACTGTCTAGTATGAGCCCCTTGAGAGCAGTACTCAGCTCTGCTTGGTGGGATTACTGACTTGACTAAATGAAGCTAAATGTTTAGATAGAGCCACTTGCCACAGAATTAATTAATTTTGGAAAAGTTGACTTACTAAACAAGTGTTTAAGGGCACCAATATATAGAATGATTGTGATTATGATTTTTATGATTGGAGCATTTTTTTCTTTCAAAGGATTATTTAATTAAACTTTCTGGTTTGAACAAGAAGATGTATCAGAGCTGTCTTAAATCTTTTGAGTGTTTACTGGGCCTGAAATCAAATATTGGAATAAGAGACCTAGCTGTACAGTTTAGCTGTACAGAAGCAGTGAACATGGCTTCAAAGATACTGCAAAGGTATGAAGCATAAAGAACCTTAATTGAAAATTTATACTGACACATAAAGCAGAATTATCTGATGTTTTATTTTCAGTCTTAAAAAATAACTAATATGGTAAGGTGACATAATGCATTATTCCATACATTTAAATAGCTTATAAATTCTGATTTACATTTTCAGTCTCTTTGAAATAATTTTTAACAATTCTGCAAACACTGCTTTCCCTTAGCTATGAATCCAGTCTTCCACAAACACAGCAGTTGGATCTCGACTTATCCAGGCCACTTTTCACCACTGCTGCATTACTTTCAGCATGCAAGTAAGTATGCCTTTCAACATTGAGAAAAGTCCACAATTTAAAAATAGATTTCTCTTTCCCAAAGAGGACTTCTACTTAGTTTATTTCAACTCAGAGTGTATTTTCCTATATAAATAATATTAGAGGGGCGCCTGGGTGGCTCAGTGGGTTAAGCCTCTGCCTTCACCTCAGGTCGTGATCTTCAGGGTCCTGGGATTGAGCCCTGCATTGGGCTTTCTGCTCAGCAGGGAGCCTGCTTCCTCCTCTCTCTCTGCCTACCTCTCTGTCTACTAATGATCTCTCTCTCTCTCAAATAAATAAATAAAATATTTTAAAAAAAAAATATTAGAAACAGTGGCCAATGACCAGATTTTGTTTATCCCACAATATAGCTGATAATTTGGAACCCCTATCGCCAAAGTCTGCTTGCCAAATGGCATTTGTATATATAAGTGGGGTATTCTGTTTTCAGGGTCCACCTTTTTTTATTTTTATGTTTTATTTTCATTAGTAATTTGTATACCCAGTGTAAGGCTTGTAAGGCTCAAACTCACAACCCTGAGATGAAGAATCTCATGCTCTTAGTCTGAGCCAGCCAGGCACCCCTAGGCTCCACCTTTTATAAATGATAAAATCTATCATTGAAACTGTAGTTTGTGATTTTTCCAGTTATATATTTTCTTAAGTACTAATTGCAACTATGTTTCAAATAACTTACGAAACACCAATGATAAATTCTAAAATCTGGATCTAAAATTTGGTGTTATCTTTTTACATACTGAAATGTTACCTTGGAAATATTAATAATTGTTATTTTTCTCTAAAGTTGTCTTGTTTTATCTTGCTGAAAAACTTCTTATAGAATGTAGGGGTGCCAGGGAGGCTCAGCTCGGATAGTTCAACATCTGCCTTCGGCTCAGGTCACAATTCCAGGGTCCTGGGATGAAGCCCCACATCTGGCTCCCTGCTCCACAGGGAGCCTTCTTTTCCCTCTCCCTCTTCCTACCACTCCCCTGCTTGCTCTCTGTCAAATAAATAAATAAAACCTTTAAAAAAAATAAAATAAAATGTAGTTGGCCCTTAAAGAATGGGTTTCTTACTACCCAGCCTATTTTGTTTTTTTAGCTCTCTTAGCCACATACCTAGAAGCAATTAATTGACATTCATAGAAAATGTCCCCATGATTCAACAAAGATATGTATATAGAGAGGAGTGTGGCTGCTGTTGGAAAAAACAATATTGACAACTCCACTTTGAATTATGCTGAACAAAGAAAGGTTTGACTAGATCTATTATCCTAAATAACAGACAAGAAGTCTGTTTTGTATATTTCATCAGTAGTTGTTGTGGAGTGGTAATTAGGGGTTTTGGAGAGGGGAAAGTAGTTTACATCCCTGTAGTACAGATGTAGGCTTCATGGATTAAAATGAGCTGAATATTTAAAAATGCTATGATTGTCATTCAGCAAATCAGTAACCTCTGAGATTTAATAGGAATTCTTTGAGGCATGAAACACCAGAGCAAATGTCTTCTATGATTTCCTTTTATTATATAACAGATCTCATGTATATTTTTGACTCAGTCCCATAAACAGCTAAATAAATAAATTCAAAAGGCAGATTTACATAGTTATAGCTAATAATATATGTGTGGAATAAAGGGAAAACTAAACAGTTGGGAATTCTTAATAAAACATGGGCAGAAAGGAAATAAGTTAATAATCTGGTTGGCCAGAGAAGACAACTATATTGGTCTTAAGAACAGTAATTTTTCAAATTCTTTTGTAGGATTCTAAAGCTAAAGGTGGATAAAAATAAAATGGTAGCCACATCTGGTGTAAAAAAAGCCATATTTGATCGACTATGTAAACAATTAGAGAAGATTGGACAGCAGGCTGATAGTGAGTATTCGTACTGTATTTCAAGAGTGTGTCATTTGAAAATGTAAACCAGCTGGTAAAAGTCTAATATTTTCAAACTTGCAAAATGGCTGCTCTCTGAATTCTGTATTTAATGTGGACTAGGTAAGTTTTTAGTGGAAAATTTTTTTGTTTTTCAAATAAAGTAACTTAATAACCTTTAAAACAGCTGTGACTATATGACTCCTTGCCTGAAAAATAGTTTCTCTGTTAACATGCTCCAGTGTTAAATGCCAGTCTCCATATACATAAACTTGAATAGAAAAGATTCTTCAGTCTGACAAGAGAAACCAAGGAAGGGAAGGCATTTGCCTTCTCCTTATCCTTATATTTGGTCAGTCAAGGTGTCTTATTTTTGTGTGTGTGTAATCCAAAATAAGCTCAACTACTAAAATTGAGAACAGGCAAAAATTTAGCCCTGATGACACTTTTGTGTTGTTGTTTTTTTTTTTTTTTTTTTTTAAAGGAGAGGCTGGAGATTCAGCTACTCCACCACAGAAGAAAAAGAAAACAATGGCTGAACCTCTAGCAAAGGGTAAGGCATACTGACACTGGACAAAGTTTGAAATTAGTGCAATGGGATTAGTGTACAGTGGGTTTAATGCAGTGACTAGTCCTGTGCTACTTGTATGACAAGAGTTAGGTTTTAAATAAATCTGGAAAATCATTTGATAAGATCAGTTTTCCAAGCAGTCATTACAGAAGTTAATAGAACTACTATGTAAGAAAACATCTAAAGCCAAACTGCTTAGGTTCAACTCCTGCCTTACCACCCACGGGCTCCATAACTTTAGGAAAGTCACTTAATTTCTATAAGCCTCAATTTCCTAATCTATAAAGTTGTACTTAATATTAGCACCCACTCATAGAATTGTGGTGAGAGCTGAGTGAGATGATGCCATTGAAATGATTGGTACAGCATCTTGAAGCACAAGGTAAGTGTTTAATGAATGCTAACTACAGAATGTTGTGAAGTGCTTGGAGTTTAAAAGCAAAAAACTGATGTGTTAGCTGCTGTTTCCACTTTTCATTTTAGCATGATAGTACCTATTTTTAATTAATTAGATACTTCAAATAAGTTTACTTGTCAGTATAAGAATTTTGAAACACTTTGAAAATTTTCTCTCACAGAAACAGAGAATGTAGTAGAAAGCTCACATAAACTGCAAAAAGATGAAGATCTGACACAGGATTATGAAGAATGGAAAAGGAAAATTTTGGAAAATGCTGCCAAAGCACAAAAGGCTACAGCAGAATGATATCAGCTTCTGGACTACCTTGGATTGTAAACCAACAGTACACATGCCACCTCAATGAAGATATGAGAGCTTTAGAATTTTGTTTAACTTTTATAACGAGGATCCTAAGACTGTTGCCTTAATAACGAAGAAGCCAGCACTGGGGCTGAGCTCAGACTGGCTGGTGACATGGGCAACAAATTCTTTAGGTCAGGCACAGTGCCTGGTTGGCACGGCCTTGGCTCCCCACAGGTCTGCATTCCTACAAAATGGAATTGAAGCAATTTTGCTCTTTTGTTTTTAAGCAAAAGACCGTTTCCTGTCCTATCCAGAATATCAAATACAGGCTGAATGGAGTCTTAAGGATTTTACTTGGATTTTTGTGTAAGTTTCTTGGTTTGACTAAATCAGTATGTGGTACAACCTAAGTTAATAAATGTTATTTTTAAATACATTCAGGTTGCTCTTGTCATCAGTTTGTGGGGTCATTGCTATGCCAAAAGCTAGTAGAAAAAAGCCATATGCTGAACCATGCTGCTCACCACACCACAAACTCTGAAATCAGACTTCCTGGGTTTAAAACCCCACTCAGTGACTTACTACCTGTCAAACCTTGAGCAAATTAATTAGCTTCTTTATGCCTCTTCTATAAGTAGGACTAAAAATGGTATCTACTTCATAGAATCATTTGAAGGTGCATCGGAGCTGATACACGTAAGACATTTAGCACAGTACCTGGAATAAATATTTAGCAAATGTTAGACTAGAGAGAGAAAAATTCACATATAAATGCCTCATGTAATGAATTACACATTAGCAGCATATTAAAAAGTTGGATGGACTGAGGGTTATTTTCTTTGATGTCCACATCCTAAAGAATGTAACCTTATTAAATACTCCTTATTTTAAAACTAGAGGAAAGGGCCTTTATAGAAGATATGTTGCTAGGGGATCTGAGGCATGCCAGGCATGATTTTAACTAAGATTAAGAATACGTGGTCTAATTAAATATTTCCGTACTGTAAAGAGGGGCGCCTGGGTGGCTCAATGGGTTAAGCCTCTGCCTTCAGCTCGGGTCATGATCCCAGGGTCCTAGGATCAAGCCCTACATCGGGCTCTCTGCTCAGCACGGAGCCTGCTTTCCCCTCTCTCTCTCTGCCTGCCTCTCTGCCTACTTGTGATCTCTCTCTTTCTGTCAAATAAATAAAATCTGTAAAAAAAACCAAAACTTCCGTAAAGAATGTAATAGAGACTACATCCAAATTTTAAAAACCTATTTAGAATGGTATCAGTAGTACTAGTGGTTGCATTTTATCTGCTCAAAGTAAGGCATAATACCTGCTGCATAGACCTGGAGTGCTAAACAAGTAATTTCTCTTCTCCCCTGCCTTTGTAAATTCTAGATATTTAGCAGCTAAGGTCAAAGAAATGCCACAGTCAAATGATCCCAACACAGGCTTAATGTCCAGCAAGCCCTATGGTAGAGGGGAATAAACCTGAAAGCAATTACAGTGCATTTAAATTCTGACTCTGCCACTTCCACCCTAGGGAAATTTCAAAACCTTAAAGAGTCTCGGTTTCCTAATTTATAAAGTAGAGACGCTTTCTACCTTGTGAGGATTAAAGGTAATATTTCTCAAGTAAGTGGCACTTAGAAGGTGTTCACTAAACAGTAGGTCTTGTTACTACTTTGATCTGAAATGGGTAAGTGAGGTTTTTCTTCATTTATTTATTAAGATTTTATTTATTTGAGAAAGAGTGCAAGGGTTGGGGGTTTAGGGGACGCAGGGGGAAGAGCTGAAGGAGAGGGGAAGCAGACTCTGTGGAGCCCTTCATGGCACAGGGTTCAATCCCACAACTCAGAGATCATGACCTGATCCCAAATCAAGAGTCAGACACTTAACCAACTGAGCCACACAGGAGCCCCTTTCCTCATTTTATTTTAAGAAAGTGTATAATTTTTTTTATTTGGTGCCAGTATTTCGATTTCTGGCTTTGGGTCAAAGCAGTCTATTCATTACCAAGTAAAATTAGGCACATTCACTTTTTCTTTTATTACTGTAAAATGCACCTAACAAAATTTATCATCTTATCATTTTTTTTAAAGATTTTATTTATTTGACACAGAGAGGGGACACAAGCAGGCAGAGTGGCAGGCAGAGGAAGAGAGAGAAGCACACTTCCCACCAAGCAAGGAGCCTGATGTAGGACTCGATCCCAGGACCCCGGGATCATGACCTGAGCTGAAGGCATCCGCTTAATGACTGAACCACCCAGGTGTCCCTACTATTTTACCATTTTTAAGTGTGTATAGTTCAGGAGTGTGAAGTACATTCATATTCTTACACAACCAATCTCTGGAGCTCTTTCATCTTGCATAGCTGACTGCAGCCATTAAACAACTCTACCTCCCTCCCCTAACCCTTGGCAATCACCATACTGTTTATGTCTGAATTTGTCTATTCTAGATTGGTTCCTCATATGAATGGAATCATGTCCCTTATGCTTATTTCACTTAGCATTATTCCTTGAGGTTCATTCTTATAGCATGTGTCAGAATTTCCTTCCTTTTTAAGGCTGAATAGTAGTCCATTGTAAAGATAGACCACATTTTATTCATACATCTGTAAATGGATACTTGATTTGCTTCCACTTTTTGGCTATTCTGAATAATGCTGCTATGAACATGGATGTACAACATCTCTTTGAGACCCTGCTTTCAATTCTTTTGGATGGATGTATACTCAGAAGTGGGATTGCTGGAACATGTGCTAATGCTATTTTTAAATTTTTTTTTTAGATTTTATTTATTTATTTGACAGAGATCACAAGTAGGCAGAGAGACAGAGAGAGAGGAAGGGAAGCAGGCTCCCTGCCGAGCAGAGTCCAACGCAGGGCTCAATCCCAGGACCCTGGGATCATGACCTGAGCTGAAGGCAGAGGCTTTAACCCACTGAGCCACCCAGGTGCCCCAGGAATTCTTTATATAGTCTAGATAATAACCTTTTAGCAGATACATGCTAGCAAATATTTTCCTCCACTTCTTAGATTGCCTTTTCACTGTTGATTCCGTAAGAGTAAATGTAAATTATGTTTGTGACTTTTTCCTCCTTTATCCTTAAAAGCAGGTAATGGTTATTATTTTGATTATCTGGAACATAGTTATTTCTTATATGGCTATTTTTTTTAAAGATTTTATTTATTTATTTGACAGAGATTACAAGTAGGCAGAGAGGCAGGCAGAGAGAGAGAGGAGGAAGCAGGCTCCCTGCTGAGCAGAGAGCCCTATCCGGCCTCCATCCCAGGACCCTGAGATCATGACCTGAGCCGAAGGCAGCAGCTTAACGCACTGAGCCACCCAGGCGCCCTCTTATATGGTTATTTCTTAAGTTAACTGGAGTCGGGGAGTAGGCATTGCCTTAAAGCAATTCTTTCAAAACAACAATTTTCCAGCACACTTATATTTCCAGTGGTGGATGCTTACTACCTAGTGAGTACATTTCAGTGCTACTTTGTGAAGACTTTGTGGAAGCTCACTTCTTTAACACTGTCTCATTGTATTCATTTAAGTGATTTAAAAAACTCTTTATCATGAAAATTCTCAAGTGAAAATATAATGAAACCCTGTATTGATCATTCAGACCCAATAGTTAACAAAGATTTTGCCACATTTGCGTAACTGTATCCATTTTTCCTAGTCATTTAACCTACATTATTACTGCATTGCCATTATCATAACTCTCAAAATTAATAGAAATTCTATGTATTATTTTTTCAAGGTTTATTTCTTTTAGGGAGAGAGAAGTAGCATTAACAGGAGAGGGAGAGGCAAAGAAAATCTCAAGCAGGCGCCCCTGAAATTCTATGTATTATTGAATATGCAATTTAGCATTTTATTTTCCTGGATGCCTCTAAAATATCCTTTTATTGTTTGTTCAAATCAAGGTCAGAGCAAGGTCCACAATTGACATTGCATTGCTCATTTTTTATTATAAAAGCAATACATGCTCATTGTAAAAACAAAATTTCAAATTATTCAGAAAGTTATAAAGTGAAAAGTGGAACTGCCCCTTCTCCCCATCACCCATACTCCACACCCCACTGCTAAGTTTCTTGCATATCCTGGAAATTTTTAATGCAGGTATAAGCATATGTCTCTCCACAAATGAGATGATACTCTCTCTCTCTCTCTCTCTCTATATATATATATATATACACACATATATATATTCTATAATTTTCCTATAATAAAAGGTGGTGGTCAGTACATCTCAATCTATGTTTAACAGCTACAAAGTATTTCCCTATATGAATGTGGCAAAATTTATTTAACTAAATTCATACTGATAAGCATATGAGGTTGTTTTCATTCAGCCATTAGCAGCAGTGCTACAGTAAACATTTTGCATAAATCTCAGTCCACTTGTTCAAGTATTGCTGAGGGATAAATTTCTAGAAATAAAATTGCTGGGTGAAAGTGTGGATATGACTTTTATTTGGACACATACCCAACGAAAGTGGAAGAATTCCATTTCCCCATTTCACCCCCACAAGCACACCAATCTAACAGGTGAAAAAAGTGGGTCCTATCTTTTAGAGTTTCTCTGCCAAGCAGTTTCCAATGACTATTCAAATGGAAAATCCATTAGAAATAGTTGATACGAGCACAGTTGCAATCTAAAAATACCAGCAAAGTAGAGAACTAAAAATATCTGAAAAATTTAGAGCTTTGAAAGTTCCCTTGAATTTCAGATAAGAGAGGCTAAAATCACATTACTTCTCACTTGTGTGGGATTGACCTAAACAAAGCCCTCCTGAGGGGATTCTAGGTAAAGAATAACAGCATACAGGGGGGGGAAAAATAAAATCTGATAAGTAAAGGATTCTCTCTCTCTCTGCCCTGTCCAATGTAGAAGCAACTAACCACATGTGGCTAATTTATGGCTAATGCAACTCTAGGACCGAATTCCTGTTTTTATTTAAGTTAAATGTGAAAATGGATAACCTCATTATTAGAAAACCTTTGAGGTGTTTCAAACAACTTGAGTATGTGAGTATATGTTTCCACAGTAAATTTCATGAAATCTAAATACAAACTAAGCATGTCTGATGAAAACCTCTTGTCTGAATTGAAATATATTTTAAGTGTAAAATACATACCAGATTTTGGAGATTTGTGTGAAGAAAAAATATAAAATATCTCATTAATAGTTTCTATGTTGATTATAAATTGAAGTGTTTTTGATCTTACTGTGTTAAATTATTAATTTTACCTGTTTCTTTAGGGGAGCTATTAGAAATTTTTTAAGTGATGTATATGGTTTGTATAATATTTCTGTCAGTGGTGCTCTAGATCAAGCAAGGTAGCTAACTTCATTTTTCTGGGGAGAAGATTCATAGCATTCCCAAGAGTCAGAAATCCCAAGGGATGTAAGAATCACAGTACCTGACAGAATTATAAGGTAACTCTGGCTCCTTCTGGAGGTTGCCTTCCTAAAACCTTTTCAGAGAAGTAGCTTGTTTTAAAATAAGGCATTATCTTAAATCAGATTACTCTCCCATGAAAGAGAGATTTTCAGCAGCTCTCTGTTCTGATGTTCATCCACTAGCTGGGCAGCTTGGAGCAGGCCTGGATACGCTGGTACTGAAAAATCTTAGTTCTCAACAAGAGTTAGCCTTCTGGAGAAAAGTTACAACTTGAGAACTGCAGCAGTAGGAGTCCCCTCGCCTCCTTCTGCCTCCCTCCCGACACCCACGCCCTCTGCCAAAAAAAGCAGGGTCTTTATTTGAACAAAAATCCTGAAAGGCTGTGAAACTGTTGCATGGCTAATTAAAAACTTAAAATAAAAAAAAACACAAAGAAAAAAACTAAGCTAAAGGTAATTAAAACTGCTGACCTGAGAAGTTCATGAGGATAGCACAAAAATCAGGTTAGAAGCAAGGAAATTAAAAGCATTTGTTACTTTCAAATAATAAAGTACTTCTTGTTACTAATTTTATAGGTTAAATGACAACACTGAAAGTGGCATATCCTTTTTTTTTTAAGGATTTTATTTATTTATTTGACAGAGTTCACAAGTAGGCTGGGGGGTGGGGTAGAGCAGGCTCCTGCTGAGCAGAGAGCCCCACGCAATGGGGGGACTTGATCCCAGGACCCTGAGATCATGACCTGAGCTGAAGGCAGAGGCTGAAGGCAGAGGCTTAACCCACTGAGCCTCCCAGGCACCCCTGAAAGTGGTATATCCTTAATAAAGCTGTAGAAGAGCAGTTTATTGTCCCATGATATACCATTTGTGTTTCTCTCAGAAAGCTGAACACCATTACACTCTTATCCCTCTTTTACATATTGCCTGTCAATTCCAGATTTACTAGACCCTAAGCTCATAACTGAAGAAGGGAGTTCAGGAGTGAGACTACCAATTAGGAGAGGGTGGAGGTATGTATAGATTTAAAAAGCACATTCAAAATAATCATAGTTCTGATTTAGCCAGGATAGGTGGTATATTTTGAAGTTTCAAAGAATATTAAAGGATGCATGGTTTGATTCTCAAAAGAGAAAACAAGTTAAAACAAGTGTGAGGATCATTGCCCTAAATCCACATTGCTTTCCACAAGAGCAGGGTAGTATAGTAACATGTCAGCTCACTCTCGAGCAAATCAAAATTCTAAGAATTCTTTGTACTGGAGGGAATAACACTGAATAACATGCCCCGTGTAATAGTCTATTTAGTTCTTTAATCAGAGTAAGTTTAGACTTCAGATTTAACATATACAAAGTAGAAGCTTTCCTACGTACCTAAAGCATTGCCTACGCTTATCACCCAAAGTAGTTATACTTGAAAAGTAAACACAGCATATCAACATAGTATGATCTTATAAGGCAGAAAAAAAGTTTTTAGGTCACTTTCCTTACAGCCACTTTTCATCCAGAAGGAAGGCAACAGCCATAACCTTTCTTTACAAAATAAGAGGAATCAATATTAGTACAAGACTGAATTATTACAAATCTTGAGTCATCACTTCATCACCAGTCTCAATAATTTCTGGGCCCATGGGAGCAGCAGTGTTGAGAATTAGGGACTAGTTGGAAATTTCCTTAGCCTGTTGGCAGCTGTCACCACGTAGAAATGTTTCTTGACGTTAAGGAGAGAAAAGAAGAAAAAAATATATTTTTAGACCAATTGCTTTAAGAACAATAAAAGGACTTAAAGTTTAGCTACTTGGGCTTGTTCAAAACTGAGAACTTAATGGAGAAAACAAATTTGTGGCAAACTTCTAGCAGAAGCATGATTTTGGGGCATTCTGGAGCAAGTATGAAGTGAAAAAATAGGTTATCCTGCCCTTTTCACATGAAAAATGGAGTCCATTGGAATACTGGTTTTCAAGTTGTAATTCACAGTCCACCACTGGGGCATGAAGTCAAATTGGTGGGTTATGACCCGCACTTTTTTGAATGAAAACAAATACCACAGAATAGAAAATATCTGAGTGCATCACACTCTGTTTAGCCAATGTTGGGGTACTTTTATTTCATAGCGTATGTATGTGTATGTGTATTTGTATACTGGCTGGCTTTCTAGGTAAAGGCTTTTGTTTTTTGTTCTTTAGTGAGGATCTGAGTTGATATCAAGATGCAGGAAAGCCACTTTCCTGGAGGACAAATGTTTTTGAGACAGATTTTAAGTCCATAGAACCAAAGAGTTCTGTTTGTAAACAAAATTATGAAGCTTTTAAAACCTAATAGGGTTTCTCAGCCCTTCTTCCTGAAACATGCAGGAATCAGATCTCAAGCTGCAGGCAGTAAGTTCCAGGCACTTCACTACTATTGTCGTTGGGAACATATGCTCAAACTTCATTCTGTCATTACAAGTGTCCACCTAAGTATGAACTTAATGCCACTTTTATGCCAGATGGTTTTGGTAGGTGGCATTTTTAATCAAGATAACAGGTTTTGACATAAGACACTTTTTTTCTCCTAAATCTATTTAGAATAAAAATGTAAGTAAAGGGACGCCTGGGTGGCGCAGTTGGTTGGACGACTGCCTTCGGCTCAGGGCGTGATCCTGGAGTCCCGGGATCGAGTCCCACATCAGGCTCCCAGCTCCATGGGGAGTCTGCTTCGCTCTCTGACCTTCTCCTCGCTCATTCTCTCTCTCACACTCTCTCTCTCAAATAAATAAATAAAATCTTTAAAAAAATGTAAGTAAAAACAGCTACATTTCTCTCAAAGGACACATTAAAGACACATTCTGCCTTCCTAAGAAAAAACAGATACCTTCCATTTTCTCTGAGCCATGTATTTCTGCAGTAATAACTGGGATTTGAGACGAACTTTGGATTTTGAAGCTTTGGCAGGCAAATTATTCAACCACTCATGTTTCAGGCACTGTGTGGCACTCATTCTGCAGCTGTGAAATCAAAGAGAAGTTGAAACTTTTAGTTAGGGTTGCCTTTTCTGGTTGTCCAGAAGATAGTTCAGCTGGCTAAGAAGTCTGAGTCAATGGGACAGATTAGTCATTCGGGCAGATTTGTGCCACGTACTAAAAAGGAACTCCTCATGCCTAAAATTCCCCTCCTTAGAAGTATGAGAAAGTCTTCGGCAAAATGCCCCTGCCCTCCTTAAGTGGGTAGGAGAAGAATCCATGAAACAAGATGGGATAGGGAGGGAGACAAACCATAAGTGACTCTTAATCTCACGAAACAAACTGTGGGTTGCTGGGGGGAGGGGGGTTGGGAGAAGGGGGGTAGGGTTATGGACATTGGGGAGGGTATGTGCTTTTGGGTAAATTGGAAGGGGAGGTGAACCATGAGAGACTATGGACTCTGAAAAACAATCTGAGGGGTTTGAAGTGGTGGGGGGGGTGGGAGGTTGGGGTACCAGGTGGTGGGTATTATAGAGGGCACAGCTTGCATGGAGCACTGGGTGTGGTGAAAAAATAATGAATACTGTTTTTCTGAAAATAAATAAATTGGAAAAAAAATGCCCCTGCCCTCTACAGAGGGAAAGTAGCCCAGTGATTAATCACCTCTTTCAGAGGGAGTTGGGGAATCAAGGCAGGGAGTAGAAAGGCCAGCTGGGCCTGGAATTGCTCTTAAGAAGTTGCTCTTAAGAACATGAGCCTTGAAAGAAGCTTGTCTCTCCTTCCAGAGAAAAATGTCAGTTTTGTTCATCTGAACTAAAAATATTTTTTCTCTCATAACTTTTCACAATCGGAAAGAATCAAATAGGAAAGGCCAAGGAACTATGGGCTGTCTCAGAGCTCAGATTCTTGGACCTCGCCCTGGGTTGTTTGCAATTATTTCTTAGTGTCTGATTATCAGAAAACTCCATGGTTCCACCCATGAATTGGATAGGGCTGCTGAAAACGAAGTCGGCCTTCATTATCAACAAAAGGTTTTCTGGCCTTTATTCTGGGGAATAACATCTGCATGTCTCAACTTTCTTTCAACATTAACCCATTAGAAGTGCTAACTTAGTAGTAGGACTAATTTATATGTGTGGTCCTTTCTAAAACTCCGTCTAGATTTTATGCTCCTAGTTGCTTATTTTTTTAATGATTTCCTTCATCTCTTCCCCTGCTACTTGTTTAGCTCCAATGGAGTGGCAAACTAAGAAATCTTGGACAGAATTGGTCCAGAGGAAACCCCAGCATCAGCCTGACCTTCACAGCACCCAGACGGGTGGTCATGGTCAGAATGGCTTCAGAATGATAAGCAATGAAGGGTACCTCTTCTCTTTGACGAGCAGACGGGAAACAAAGTCTTTGGCCTCCTCCGACAGCCCTTCAAAGGTATCAGCGTCAAAGTCCCAGCTACAGTTCACAATGAAATTCATGGTCTCTGCATCTGTTTCCCCTAGAAATGGGGACAAACCACTGAGTCTACAGAGGAGAGAAAGAACCATCAGTGTGTAGAAGCCATATATGCCAACACTCAACAAGAGTGTAGAGGTCTTACAAGGTTCAAGACCATTAGCCAGAACCAAGAGGCTCCCCCATTTCTTCTCTACAGGAGATAGTCCAGTGTGTTCTGTTAGGGGAACAAGCGGCAGGACTGAAAATTTAGAGGCATGAAGAGGGTTTGAATAAATCCCCAGTCATGCTCACCTATTTTCCTTTAAGCCTGAAGTGAAGAATAAACTGAGACCCAGTCCAGTATGTCCATTTATCAGGTACATATTGACTTAATTTTAAAATACCTTAGCATGTCTCCGAGACAGCCTGGTGAGCTTAGAGACTACCCCAGGCCTTGGGGCCCAAAGGAAAACTGGCTCATTATGCCCCTCTAGAGTGAGGGCAGAGGGACAGGACACTCTAACTTGCTGGCCTTGGGCCTCAAATTCCCCCCATCTGATGCAGTACACCCAAACAAAGTGTGGGGATGCACAGTAGCAACTGCACTGTAATGATAAGTCTGGGAGCAAAGCATGACTTGATTGGGCCTTGGAGGAAAAGCCAAGGAAGGTCACAGAGATGAGAATGCTTAGTACACATAATCTCATCTCAGTCCCTCCTAACTCTGCTTTCCTCAGTCCAGAGAAAACAGTGCAGGGCAGGAAGGACAAGGTTAGATGATGCAGGAGCCCATGTCCTGCCATGTGCATCTCCTCTCCTTAGGACTCTGTTGTACTGCAGCACCTGCATTTCCTTGCCAGAGAGCTTTCTCTCCAGTGGAAGCTGCTTTATCCGCCCAGAAGTTTCAGGGAACCAAGGTCCTCGGCATCAGCACACAAGCAACGACTGGTAAGAGTTGGTGTATAAATACCCTAAGTCCCTCCCCCCTCAGACAGAGTAATTGTGAAGGGCTGTTCCACGATGGGAGCCAGGCTCCTGGGCACTCACAACATGTAGGTAATGACTCCCACACTCCACATGTCCGTAGGGAAGGACACAAATTCATAGTTGACCACTTCCGGGGCCAGGAACTCTGGAGTGCCGAAGTTCACCTTCAGCTTCTCCCGAGGCTTGTACCTGGCGAAGAGAAGGTGCAAAGGACCATGGGAGTGAGCCCGGAGAGAAGATGTGGAGGCTGGGACTAATTCCAGGTGGGAGCCAGACATTCCCAGCCCTTCCTGTCTGCCATGTTGTCTAGACCTCACATATCACCACGTAATCATCATAACTCTGCCCCAACTTCAGACTTTCCTAAGTCACTAGGGAGAATCAGAAAACCACAGCACTCTTCCTCCAGGCAACTGCAACGTGAAAAGGAGAGAAGATCAATATATCTTATTCGTCATGCAGCCACACGAAGAAGCACAAATTGGAGAGCAGCTGTCTGGGGAGGCCTGCTCTTGTGGTGCGAGCCGTTTGGTTGGTGAGATGACGGTAAGAATTAGAAAAAGCAAATGTGCTCAATATCACTAATCATCAGGAAACTACAACTCAAGACTACAAGGAGATAACACTGCATATCATGACTACTATAAAACAAGCAAAGAAACGAAAGACCAGAAAATAGCAAGAGTTGGCTAGGATATAGAGAAACTGGAACCCTTGCTGGTGGGAATGTAAAATGGTGCGGTTGCTATGGAAACAGTATGGCAGCTCCTAAAAAAATAAAAAATAAAAATAGAACTACCATATGATCCAGCAATCCCACTCCTACATATATATCCAAAAGAACTGAAAGCAGAAACTTGAGGAGATATTCATACACCCATATTCATAGCAGCATTATTCATAACAGCCAAATGGAGGAAATAAAGTAAGTGTCTACTGATGGCTGACTGCAAAAGTAAAATGCGGTAGACACATACAGTGGAATATTCTTCGACCTTACGATATAAGGCAATTCTGACTCGTGCTACTATATGGGTGAACCTCCAGGACGTTCTGCTAAGTGAAACAAGTCGTCACAAAAGACAAATGCTTTTGTCTTTTGGTATCGTTCCACCTAGAAAAGGCACCTAGACTAGCCACAGTCAGAGACAGTGGGTAGAATGGTGGTTTCCAGGGGCTGGAGGTAGGGGGAAAGTGACCTGTTACTGTTTAACAGGTATAGAATTTAAGTTTTGCAAGATGAAAAGGGTTCTAGAGATCGGTTGCACAACAATGAGTAATACTTAACACTAATGAATTAATTCAAAAACAGTTAAGATGATAAGTTTCATGTATGTTTTACATAATTACAAAAAGAATAAGAATGAGAAAAAAGGTTCTGGGGCGGCTGGGTGGCTCAGTCAGTTAAGCAGATGCCTTTGGCTCAGGTCATGATCCCAGGGGCCTAGGACTGAGCCTCAGATGGGCTCCCAGCTCAGCGAGGAGTCTGCTTCTCCCTCTCCCTCTGCCCCTACCTCCTGCTCATGCTGTCCCTCTCTCTCTCAAATAAATCCATAAAACCTAAAGATCGTATTGATTTATTTGAGAGAGAGACAGAGAGACAGAGAACACTTGCGGAATGAGAGAGAGCGCACAAGCAGGGGGAGGGGAAGGGCAGAGGGAGAAGCAGGCTGACTCGGGGCCTGATCCCAGGATATTGGGATCATGACCTGGGCTGAAGGCAAATGCCCGACTGAGACACCCAGGCACCCCCAATAAATAAAATCTTTAAAAACAGAAAAGAGAAAAATGGTTCTGAATAGGAAGATTAATAAAGGTTAGGAAGAGAGTTGATGGATGAATGGGGAAGGGGGTGGCCAAAGGTGGTTTTTAGAATTTGTGAACTTTGAGAAAGTCTTTAGCTAAGATGTAATGAGCAACATCAAAGATGGCCTTTAGTAGGTGAGTAGATAAATAAACTGTGGTACATCCAGACAATGAAGTAGTACTCAAAGCTAAAAAATGAATTATCAAGCCATGAAAAGATATAGAGGAAACAAGCCCACACTACTAAGTGAAAGAAGCCAGTCTGAATGGGCTACATACTGTATGAGTCTAATGTCATTCCAAAAAAAGCAAAACTATGGAGACCTATGGATAGTATATATATGGAGAAATATGGATAGTATATTAAAAAGATCAGTGGGGGCCAGGGGTTGGGGTGGGGAGAGGAAAGGAGGGATAAAGAGGTGAGAGAACAATGGATTTGTAGGGCTTAGAAATACTCCATATGATACCAAAATGATGAATACATGTCATTTCACATTTTTCCAAACCCAAGAGTGAATGGTAATGTAAAGTATGGACTTTGAGTGATAATATGTCAGTGTAGGTTCATCATTGGTAGCAAATGTACTGCCCTGTACTACCCTGGTCGGGGTCGGGGGGGCTTGACTGGGAGTAAGGAGTATATGGGAAATCTCTGCACCTTCCCTTCAATTTTATTGTGAACCTAAGATTGTTCCTAAAAAAAAGAAAATAAAGTATTAATTTTTTATGATTTTATTCATTCATTTGACAGACAGAGATTACAAGTAGGCAGAGAGACAGGCAGAGAGAGGAGGAAGCAGACTCCCTGCTGAGCAGAGAGCCCGATGCAGGGCTCCATCCCAGGACCCTGGGATCATGACCTGAGCTGAAGGCAGAGGCTTTAACCTACTGAACCACACAGACGCCCCTAAAGTATTAATTTATAAAATATAATGGGCACATCCTATTTGCCAGGGTAAAGGCTTTCCATATATATAATCTCTTCTCATTCTTACAATAGCCCCATGAAGTCTCTAAGATTACCCTCCTCATCCTACAGATAAGGCAATTGAGAATAAAATGAAAATCCTGCCAATGTGTCTTGCTTCCCTTAAACCAGGGAGGTGACTTGTCAAAGAGCTTTCTCTTCCAAATTTACTGAGAGCCAGATAAACGCAGACTTGTGCCAACACAGCCTACCTTCATCCAGTAAAGGAGCTACAAGGATCATCTTGGTAGCCTCATTGAGCGCGAAGCAAGGAGAGAGCAGGATCCCCCCTCTGGCAGACCCTGGCAACTGAGTCAGGGCCAAGGAGCCGAGCTGTAAGGGACATCTTTCCTCTGGACAACAAGCAGCTACTCTGCTCAGACAAGTCCCCAGGGAATGCCACAGCGTTGTCCAGCATCTCAGGACCGATAAGAAGAAGAGGACAATACAGTATTTGATTCATTGTGTAGGGAAAAAATCTTTTGTTAAGAAAATGGATCCAGAAGCCTTGATGAAGATCTTAATTGTGGTTTTGTTGTCAAACAGTGTGTTGTTTTCTTTTGAAAATGTACAAAATATCTATCATATTAATAGACTGATAGTCTATTAATATTTGTATAGAAATCGGTTTGTCTTGCATACTAGTGTAGATACACACATTCTAGCAAATGTATTTGCAACTATGATGTGGTCAGGGTTTTGTGATATAAATATACGTTTTTAAGTGTACTTTCGCTTTTAAAATGCATGTTTGGTGTTTCACAATAAAAGATCTGAAACCTCCCTCCCTCCCTCGCATAAAAGGAGAGAAGAAAAGAGAGAGGAACGAACACCCAGGCTCTCAGCCCCTAGAAGCCACTTTCCCAGAGGCTGCCTTGTTCTCACTGCTTCATCTCGCCCCGAGCCACATCCTGTGTCCTGTGACTTTGTCGCTCACTCGCCCCACCCCACTGACACTGGCTCGGCCACGTGAGATGCAGGGGGTATGATAGCGGGGCCCATCCAAGCTAGACCGTAATAGCTTGCCTCCTGGTTCCTCCGCCACCACCATGAGGAGAGAACGGGAGACACATAGAGCAGATCTGCCCTCACTGACCTGCGTCTTAGATCCAAGCCCGAGTCCGCTTGGTGGTCAGGAATCAGTGATTCCCAACCATTGGCCCATGGGTAAATGTTTAACAACCAGCTATCTGATTAAGAAAAAAAAAAAAAAAAGTCCTGATTTGCAGCATTTGCCATTTGCAGTGGTATAAATACTGATTTAATGATGGTTGATTTCAAACATGATGAATGTCTGGATGCAGAGTTGGGAAGCGACGTGCTGTAGCGAGCCATCCCATGGTCTTTCAACAAGCACCAATAATTGCAGGAGCAGTAAAATAATTAGGAAGTGAGAACGTTTGAAAACATAAGTTCTTTAATTGTAAGTTCATACAATTTAATCATGAATTAATGGTACGTCTTAACAACTGTTTACAAGGTTCCTTATCTTGAGCGGCTATGAGTGGGTCCAGCATACCACACCCCCAGATGACTCGCAAATGAGTGGATGAGAATAAATGACAGCTTTAAGTCTCTGCAGTTTGGGGGGGTTTGTCACACAGCAGTACTGTGGCAGTTAACTAACACCAAAGCTGTTTCAATATATCCACCAGGACCTCCTCTCCAAATTCCTAAGGCACTCTGTGACTATAAGGTCACATAAGAGGTTGCAGCCTCACGGAGGCTGGGGCGGGCACTTCCTTGCCGTGCCAAAGGATCTGATGAAATAGGTTTGTATTTCAATCTGAGCACTGGACTGGTAGTCAGGAAGCCTAACCCTGCACCCAACATTCTGGAGACCAAACTTAAACAAGATACTTCCCATCCTGCCCCCATCCTTGACCTGTAGGCCCCTACTTCGACCCACTGATGGGTCTCACTGCCCACTGGTATAACACTGGTCCCTCTGGATGGATGTTTTGGCCTCTGAAGATCTGTGTGTGCCAACCCCCCAGACCCCTACCCCTGCCTACATGATGGCCACCATCACCTCAGCATCTTTAATAGCTCCACCCAGAAATACCACTTTACTTCCTACAGTTTGTATTTTAGGGGGAAATTGGCTTTTCCTTCCTCTCTACAAACATTGCTTCTTCTGGCATATAAAATATGCTCTCTCAACCTGCACATTCCCCCCACAGATTCCTCCTCTTAGAAGGACATGCAGGCCAATCTGGCAAAATCCAACTTGCCAAATAATCCTTTTGCCCAATGGCCAGCTTGCCAGACTGCTGAGGAAGTTTCCAATGTTTTCCTTTTACCTCCCAGCTGGAGCCAGTGCCTCTGTCAGCCCATCTCTGCTGAGTGCGGTTTCCTGAGCACCACGTGTTTTAGACACCTGCATTTCCCCCGTGCCCAGCAGTTTCACGTGGGTGGCCTTCTCTTCAATGTGGTTCCCCGAGTTTATTGTCTTGAACTTGCCTTGCCCTCCGCCTCTGGGCCATCAGCAAAATTATTGTCATCAGTGCCTTTGACCAGGTTAATGAATTTATCTGACAGTTTGAGATGGACTGCCTGAGAGTTTGGGGATAGATTTGGACTGACATGTTTGGTAGGCTGTCCTACAGCCTTTTTCACCTCCCCACTAGGTAACTCGATGCCTGATAGGATAATGTTCCAATATCTTAGCAGGACATTCAGGACTCCCTAGTAACACCCTCATCTCCACTGTATCTGCCTCCCCCCGTCCCACCCCAGCTCCTCCCTTCCTGTGTGGGCCTGGTGTACATCCTCTACCAGCCCCCATCATCCACACACCCCCACCACTCCCACCCCCACCCCCGTGTGCTGGAGCTGGTTCTCAAGAGTACAGGAGAGTCCGTTGTCCACATCTCCTCCCAATATGCATTCAGTGATGTTGTGTTGGTAGGTTGAACTCAGCTGAAATTAGCTAAGGCTACAAGTCGAACCCCATCTCCATCCAGGCCCCCAGAGCTGATAAACATTTGCCAGCATACTACTGCCTGCAGATTAACAACACCCTGTCCATCCCTCCCTGCCAGCTGCTCAGAGAAGACTTCCCAGAATCCAGTTGCCTCAACTGGTAAATCCTTGCTCTGAATTCAGTTTGTCACTGTAAATACTCATTTGGCAGTCGGACATCTGGCAGTTGGGAGGGTACCACATACACACTGCGGGAGGCTGTGCATCCTCAGTTTGCCCCACTTACGTGAGCGTTGGTTCCTGGAAGGGCAATGTTTTGTGGCTCTCCAAAGGGCTATGATACATAAACAGATACAAAGGACAACTGCAGCATTTACTTCCATGAGGAGGGGGGCCTGATGCTTAGGAAAGAAATGTCTAAAAAGACTCTTTGGAAGGCAGGCGATGATAATAAAAAAATAGATTCAGAGACATTGCTATAGCATTTAAGACACGCAAGCGTGTAAGATGTATCCCAACTTGATAAGACATTATTTAGGAAAATATTAAGTAATTTTTTACATCATGGATTGAATGTGATTTTGAAGCATTTGGGTTGGGGGCTTTGGCATATCGTTCATGAAAAACAGTACACAGTGTAATAGGGATCCTATTCAGTAGGAATATATGAATATATGAATTTTCCTCTGCTATTACTCTCACAACATCACCCTTGGCCTCATCCATCATGTTGGCATTGAAAAATGCATCTTTTGCGCCTGCAAAAGAAGCAAAGTTATCACTTCACCAATGGGGAGGGACCTAGGAAGAGGCCACTGTGGTTTTGACTACTACTTCTGGGAGGCAGGTCTGGACAGCCGAGGCTGAGCTCAGGCAAATGGCTCTGTCTCCGTGGGGACAAGGTTTTGCTTTTCTTCCCCTGGTGGTGGATGGAGTGGAGGACACTGTTAGGTTTATAAAGGGGCAAAAACAACTTCTTTGTGATAAATGTCCAGCAGGATGAGGGAAAATTTGAAGAGTTGAAAATTCAGCTGCACTGTAGAGACCTACCTAAAAAAATATATGATTCCCAGGGAAATGTGATTCCTGGTGGAAAAAGAATTCTGGAGGAAGTAGACTGTGGGTGCTTGAGGGTTTGGGGGACAGCCCTACCCAATGCCATAGTTAGGAACCCATATACCCAGCTGTGTGTGCCAGGGGCCAGAGTGTTCATCACACATTTGACTGGACAGGATCATAAAAGTACTTATGGATAAACCATCCTTCACTAGGCTTTAGGCATTTTAAGGGATTTTAAGATTTTTTTTTAAGATTTTATTTATTTATTTGTCAGAGAGAGAGAGAGAGAGGGAGAGCAAGCACAGGCAGACAGAGTGGCAGGCAGAGGCAGAGGGAGAAGCAGGCTCCCTGCAGAGCAAGGAGCCCGATGTGGGACTCGATCCCAGGACGCTGGGATCATGACCTGAGCCGAAGGCAGCTGCTTAACCAACTGAGCCACCCAGGTGTCCCCAAAGATATTTTTTAAGTTACATGTTTACTTTGTGTAGTCAAACTGGAGAACCTAGCCACCCTCCTAGGCTGGGTCTGCCCTGTCGACATATTATTCCATTTAACCTTCAAAACTGCCCCATGTCAGCAGGCATTTCATTTTATCATCATTTTACGAAGATTTAACTCAGTCTTGAGAGGCCCAGAACCACTCAGCCGGACACCAGCCTACACTGGGACATACGCATCCTCTTATTTAAACTACTCACTTCCCAGAGGGCAGGGATGGTTCTGGATACCTCATACAGCTCAGCACATCCTAGCTCCAGGTCTGGGGGATGAATAGAACTGATCTGACCCCCCACCCCCCCGCACCCATGCAGTGGTCCTCTTTTAACCTGTCACACGCTCTCTGTTCAGACAGGGGGACTGAAATAAAATGAATCCCGCAGCCTTTTAAGGAGAAACAGAGTCTGAAGCATGAAGCCACCCCCCTAGCCCCCTGGGTAGTAACAAGGCCTATCTCTGCACAATCAAAGTCTACCAGCCTGTCAGGGACAGAGCTTTCTGTGTCAGTTCCAAAACTCAAAAATCAGAGAGGATGGGGGTGCCTGGGTGGCTCAGTGGGTTAAAGCCTCTGCCTTCGGCTCAGGTCATGATCCCAGGATTCTGGGATCGAGCCCCACATCAGGTTCTCTGCTCAGCAGGGAGCCTGCTTCCTCCTTTCTCTCTCTCTGCCTGCCTCTCTGCCTACTTGTGATCTCGCTCTCTGTCAAATAAATAAATAAAATCTTAAAAAAATTTTTTTAAAAAATCAGAGAGGATGAATACCCAACTTTTATATCAACATGGGTGGGACTGGAAGAGATTATGCTGAGTGAAATAAGTCAAGCAGGGAGAGTCAATTATCATATGGTTTCACTTACTTGTGGAGCATAAGGAATAACATGGAGAACATGGGGAGAAAAAGAGGAGAAATGAGTTGGGGGAAATCAGATTAGGGAGACGAACCATGAGAGACTGTGGACTCTGAGAAACAAACGGAGGGTTTTGGAGGGGAGAGGGGTGGGGGGATGGGAGAGGCTAGTGGTAGGTATTAAGGGGGGCATGTATTGCATGGAGCACTGGGTGTGGTGCATAAACAATGAATCTTGGGACACTGAAGAGAAATAAAATTTTAAAAAATGAAAAAAATAAAAATAATGCTAGCACACACACACACACAAAGGCTGAACTGTGGGTAACCACGTCCAAAAGAGCCATAAGCAGTCCCCCAGGAGTTTTGTCAAAGTGCCAAAATATAACTGTCTTACCTTCTGGCCAGCCCAAAGTCAATGATCTTAATTTGATGTCCTGTTTGACTGACACACAGTATGTTCTCTGGCTGGGAAAGAAAGAGAGGTCTGCTTAGCTCAATCAGCAGCCAAGAAGGTGCGCAACTCCCACACTTACGTCAACAGGCCTCAGATTCCCAGCTTCGAAGAGAACGAATGGGTCAGGACAGTGCTCCTACAGGAATATGTAGATCACAAAAACGAAGTGGACTAGCGTGAGATAATAAGGGGTGGTATGGATTGTAGGGAACTGGGGGACTTCTGCCCTGTGTAAAGCAGCTCCAGCCACTGGTCACCATGCAGGAATGCAGGCCCAGTTGCTCAAGAGAAGCCAGAGTATATATCTTTATGTGAAAATTCCATGCTTTTAAATATTGACAACTCAAGTTTAAAACATACGTCCCTGTGCGGGAGTTAAGTAGAACACCTTTGTGATGCAGGCTTGACCCATAGGCTGCTTGTTTGAGACTGCTGGCCTGGGGTCATGGTTCTAAACCCTGGCTTTTCTTTAGAATGATCGGGCAAACTCTCAAAAGTCCTAAGGTCTAGGCTCCAACACTGACTAATTACATCACAGAATCTCAAGGATAGGGACCAAAGCTTCAGTAGTCTGTTCAAGATCAGAGCTGCTCAACGTCAATCTCCCATTTTGTGGTGATAGCTGTGACCCATGGGATGGAGGTGGTGGTCTTGACAGGCCTCTCCTCTCAAGTTCTTCAGATCAACTCTGAGGCCCAGAGGGAGCATGGAATGATGCTTGCTGCTTGTGCAAAACAAATTTGGATGGGGTGGGGGCGGGTGCACGTGGAGGGTTTATGATAGAACATCCCTGGAAACCCAAAGCCTAGTAGATGAGGTGTAGGGGTCTATTATCTAGGTCTGTGTCCCTAGGTGAGTCCCTTCTCATTCCTGAAACCTCAGTGTTTCCTTCTATAAAATGGGAATGATAACCACTTCCTGCCTTCCTCCTGGGAAGGTATGAGAATCAAATCACATAACATGAATAAAAACACCGTACAGCTTTCCAAGAAAATACCAGGTTCTGTATCGCCCAACAGAAGGTTTTATTGTTATTTATGGTAAAATGGAGTCATACAAGTTCTCAGATAGGAGCAGGAGAACGGTAATTTAAAGTCTCCATGTCTTCTTTATAAAGTCTAGAACAACACTGCCTGATAGAACCATAATGTGTAAACTACATATATAATTTATAAAATTTTCTAGTAACCACAATAAAAAGGTAAGAAGAAATAAGTGAACTTAATTTTTATAACAGCATTATTGAAATATAAATAATAATGATGATATCATAAAATTCATCATTTTAAAGTGTGCAATTCTATAGGTTTTTGTGTATTCAGAGAGTTACGTAATGATTATCACTATCTAATTTTAGAACATTTTTATCTCTTCCAAAAGAACACAACTCATACCCATCTGCAGTCACTCTCCATTCTCTCCCACCCCTAAATCTTATAACTATTAACCTATTTTCTGTCACTTTGGATTTGCCTATTCTGGACATTTCATATAAAGGAATCATACAAACGCCAACCTTTTTGCACCTGACTTCTCTCATTTAGCACTGTGTCCTTCCAGTTCATCCATATTGTAGTATGTATCAGTACCTCCCTTATTCCTTTTCAGAGCTGAATAATATTCCATTGTATGGATATACCATATTTGTTTATCTGTTCATCTGCTAGAGAATATTCAGGTTGTTTTCACTTTGGGGCTATTATGCATAATGCTGCTAAGAGCATTTATGTACAAGTTTTGGTGTCGACTTATGTTTTTGATATTCTTGAGCACATACCTGGAGGTAAAATTACCAGGTCATGTGGTAACTCTGCATTTAACACTTTAGGAACTGCCAAACTGTTTTCTAAAGTGGATGCACAATCTCATCAACAATGTATGAGAGTTCCAGGGCGCCTGAGTGGCTCAGTTGGTTAAGCAACTGCCTTTGGCTCAGGTCATGATCCTGGAGCCCCGGGATCAAGTCCCACATTGGGCTCCCTCCTTGGCAGGGAGTCTGCTTCTCCCTCTGACCTCTCACGTCTCATGGTCTTTCTCTCTCATTCTCTCTCTCTCTCAAATAAGTAAATAAAATCTTTTAAAAAAAAAAAAAGTATGAGAGTTCCAATTTCTCCACATCATAGCCAACACTTCTTATTGTCTGTCGGTTTTATTTTTTATTTTAGCTTAGTCTAATGGGTGTGAAACAGTATCTCACTATAGTTTTGATTTGTATTTCTCTAATGACTAATGATGTTGTGAATTTTTTCATGTACTTATTGTCCATTTGTATATCTTTATTGGATAAATGTCTATTTAAATCCTTTGCCCATTCTAAAATTTGTCTTTCAATTACTGAGTTGTAAGATCTCTTTACATATTATAGATACAAGTCCCTTATCAGAGATATTGTTTGGAAATATTTCTCCCATTCTGTGGGCTGTCATTTCACTTTCATGATGATATCCCTTGAAGCACAAAGGTTTTTAATTTTGATTCAGTCTAATTTATCCATTTTTCTTTTCTAGCTTTTGCTTTTGAGTCATTTCTAAGAAATCACTGCCTAATAATACAAGGTCACAAAGATTTAATCCTATGTTTTCTTCTAACGATTTTATAATTTTAGGTCTTACATTTAAGTCACAATCCATTTTTTGTGTATAGTAGGAGTGTATTATTTTGCATGTGGGTACAAGCATGGTGTCCATTGAAAAGATTATCCTTTCCTCATTGAATCGTCATGGCACAGTTTTCAAAAAATCAATTGGCCACAAATATAAAGTTTTGGTTCTGGACTCTCAGTTGTATACAATTGAGCTATCTATTCATCCTCATACATATAACCCATTGTTTTTGTTGCTGTCGCTTAGCTGTAAATTTTGAAATTGGGAAATGTGCATCCTTCAACTTTGTTCTTCTTTCTCAAGATTGTTTTTTGCTGTTTTGCCACAGAAGAGCAGGAACCCTGTCCCCCCCACACCACCACCACCACCACAAGCCCAGGTGGAGCCTGACCTTGAGGTCCAGGTGCAGGATGTAGTGTTGATGGAGGTAATGCACCCCCTCGCAGATCTGCTTGGTGAACAAGATCACATCCAGTTCGGTCAGCTGGTACTTCTCCTCTGTGATCCGGTCAAAGAGTTCACCCCCATCCACACTGCCAGGACAAAGAGAGAGGCAAGCACTGGCCTAAGGAAGGCTCTCAGAGGAGTTGTCCACTCTGATCACCAAGAGTCAAAAGAGGCCAACCCAGAAAAGCCTGAAGCCACTGCCATCTTGGATTTCATGGAGATCTTTGTTCTAGGCCTATTCTCAGCTCAGAGGGCAGGAGGTAAAAAGGAATTGATGGGCCAAAAGGAAGACTGGGAATTGTCTTCAGTGTTGATAATCCAGGCTCACTCTGGATACTCTAAGTCAAGGTAATAAACTCATTTGCCTACAGGAGCCAATTAGTACTTACATGGCAAGAACCCAAAACGAGCAAAAAAGACCAGATCTGAGTCAAAAGTTTCTATAAAATACAGCCCCTTAGTCTATCTTTGTTTTTTCACTCATGGTAGAGACATGACATGATAAACCTTACCAGAAGGAAAATAGCAACACAAGCACAAAAATAAATGGCCTCTGAGCCCCTGGCCTCAGCTTCAGGGGTAGTTGGGAATGGTGGGGACTGTGACAAATGAGACAATGGTTGCCCTGTCTACAAAGATCAGCCATTAGGAGCTCTAGCACACCATTTCTAGCTGGAAACACAGGTCTAGAATTACTAGCTCTTTCACATTTTTAAGAAAAAACAAGATAGCTGGGTTTCCATGTGAAATTTCCCAATTTCCAATTGCTAACACCTAAATCAAAATTACTGAAAACTGTAGGCCAAACTGACATATATCTGAGTGAGTGAATCAGGTTTACTGCTGGTTTACAGAAAATGGCTTTGTCCTCCATGCTCCATATTGGAGGTGATGATATTCCCTACATAACCCAGAGAGGGCAAGGGGAAGAGGAAGGGAGAGTTTTGCCTAGAACTATGGCTCCAAGCCCCAGTCCTGAGTCCTGGCTCACAGAGAAGTCACTACTCCACCTCCCAAGATACTCACTACTCCATGATGAGTGTATAGCTGTTCTTGCTCTCAAAGGCATCATAGAGCTGGATCAAGTTCACGTGGCTGAGCTGGTTCATGATGTTGACCTCATTCTTCACATCCTCCTTGCAGAGTCAGATAGGAGAGGAGTTTCCAAGAAATGGGTCAGAAAGATGAGCCAGCTGTGCTTCCCAGGACACATGCATGCCCACCTCCTCCTTTTCTGCTCTCACATCAGGTCTCCAACTCATGACCCAAACCAGTTCTTAGAACAGAAGGGACTTTACTTCAATCCCCCATTCCACATATAGGGAACCTGAGACCCAAGAAGGAAGCTTGGAAGTCCAGAGGGACCCTGCTGCCCAGGGCATGAGGTGATGTGCTGAGAAGAGTGTGGGAAACATGGAAAAGAGACAGGGAAGTTGACAGGGTTCCTGATCAGCATTCAGGGGTCTGGGGAAGCATGGGGCCAGGGAGCCAAGAAGGAAGTATAGGAGCCCCGAACATGGCCCAAGGTACTAGCTAGCCCAGGGCAGATGCCTCACCCGGTCCTTGGCACTTTTCACTTTGATGATCTTGGCTGCCAGCGAGAGCCCTGTGGACTTCTCTGTGCACCTGTGGACCTGGCCAAACCGGCCTCTGCAGAGACATGATGGTAAGGCAGGCTGAGAGCCCAAGGTGAGCCATCCTGTATCCCTGGCTTTCTGGTCCTGCCCTTTGTTCATAAACACCATGGGGATTACCCTGCACCCCGGAGGCACTATAACCATCACCCCTACACCATATGGGTTATTCTCCAACCTAGAGAAGATCTTCACCCTATTGTAAGTGGTCTATGCCATACCCCAGGGAACTACTGCCCTCACTCCACACCACCCAGACCACCCTACCACCTCCAGCATATGGCTCCCACCCATGCCCATATACCATGTGGGTTCCCCTGCACTCACCTACTCTCTGTAGGCTAGCCAGTCACTAGCACGCTCTGTACTCTATCCCACCCTGGGCCTTGGCTCTCGACCAACCCCCTCCCAAGAAGCATCCAGCAGCATGCCAGCTCAGGTGTCCAAGTGTCTCTGCCCCCATCCCTCCTGCTCCTGCCCCTCATCAAGGCAGAAGCCCACCTACCCTCCCAAGACATCATGCTGACACACTGTGTAACCTGCCGAGGTCGAGGTCTCCTTGACACTCACCACCCGGTGTTCAAAGGGGGCTGGTGGGGCTGGGCTGTCATCTGTTTGGGAGACAATAGGATGTGAGCCTCTAAGTGCAGCCTGCCCCACTCAGTCACCCGCTTGGGTCAAGTGACAAGCCCCTCGCCCTTCTCAAGGATCACCTCATTGGAGTCACCCATATGGCAGAGGAGCTAGCTGAATTTCAGAGAGGTGAGGTGACTGGCCCCACGGGCACACAGTGAGTCAGTGACAGACGGGAGTCAAACCCAAATCTCCTGTCACCTACAATGGTGCTCTTTGCAAGGTGGAGAAGCTCTACCCAGTCTGTTCACTGACGTTGAGAGGGGATCCAGGGTGGATCTGTGCAGCCAGCAGGAAACGGAAGGCACCCTTGAACAGGGTGATCAAGCAGAATTTAATGATGGAACTATATTTGAAGGCACAGGCTGCAGACCCCCGCCAGGGTGGTGTGACAGGGAGGCAGCTGGAGAAATAAACACGCTCCCTTCCTCCCTCCCTCCCTCTCTCCCTCGGCACCCTCTGATCTCACAGGGCGAACAGCCCTCGAGGTAGCCCACAGCGGGTCAGCTTCGGGGGAGGTGGGCTGTGTAAGTCAAAAGAGCCAAGGACGAGGATGCCCCCCAGAGATGGAAGCCACAGATGATGGACCCCGCTGATCGTGGACTAAAGCTAAGACTCAAAAGACTATGAGTTTATTGTTGTTCCTATTGTTACCTGTTTGTGTATTGTTGCTCCTATGTTACCTGTTTATGTAAAGTATAGGTGGGAAATTAGATGAATGGAATTAGGAAAAATGGAAAAGGTTATACAAAGCGGTGAATGGCTAACTCATCACCCGACCGTGCTTTAACCTAACATTAGTAACCCTAACGTTACTTTTTGGCTCCTGCATTATAAACGTCCTAATGTCATTTGTAAATGTTAGTCTTACATGCTCAATATAACCCCTTACAACAGAACATAGAACTGGCTGAAAAGTCAAAGATTTGACTAATCTCCAAAGAAAAGGGGGGAATGCAAGGGCCTACTTAGCCAGAGGGAGCCATTTTGTTGTTTATACAGTGAACTTAGATTGACCCTATGCAGTAAACTTAGATTGACCCTATGCTGTAAACTTAGATTGACCCTGCCCTTCCCAGAGGAACTTACTTGCAAAGCCCAGATAAAAGAGCAGGTCAGGCCAGGTGGAGACATCCAAACAGTGGAGCGTGCATACTGTCTTCCTAGCTACCAGGGAGAGTGGGCCCCGCCTTTTGGGCGCCAATTCTGACCAAGGTGATAGGCTAGGGTAAATTGTAATCTCATTGGCCACCTGTGTGTAGCCAGGCTCAACCACATGGCCTTTGCTCTATAAAAGCTAGTCCGTGAGGTGGGGAAGGGTCGCCTCTTTGTAGGAGACGGCCCTGACCAGTCAGTTTGATTCTCCACGCTTGGCGAGAAATAAAGCTTTGCTTGACCTTCGCTTTGTATCAGTCTCGTTCCTTTGACCATGGACCCAACAGGCTGGAAGTGGACAGTGGGCCTGGAGGGGAAACCAAGGACACCAGCATTTGGAAAAATAAAAATAGTCTAAGGTTTTGGGAAAAATCTCACACTTCAGAGGTAGTATCAACCTAGAAATGTTGCCTGAAATAAAGGACTAAAACAGAACACCAAACACAATGACTTGAGCTGGTTTGCATATTAAGGATTGGGCGACTCCATGGCGGGCAGTCAGCAGCTTGCATTGGGTTTCTCGGGCTTGTTATGGTTCACTCAGAGTGTTCTACCTACAATCTCCTGCCTCTGAAACCATATAACCCCTGCCGTGAAAACATGGCTATTTGCTCTTAGTTCATCTTTTTTTTTTTTTTAAGATTTTATTTATTTGACAGAGATCACAAGTAGGCAGAGAGGCAGGCAGAGAGAGAGAGGGAAGCAGGCTCCTCACTGAGCAGAGAGCCCGATGTGGGGCTCGATCCCAGGACCCTGGGATCATGACCTGAGCCGAAGGCAGAGGCTTCAACCCACTGAGCCACCCAGGTGCCCCGCTCTTAGTTCATCTTAATAAAAGCAGTTTTTGCTCCCCAAAGTAGTAGCTTGAATTTGCCTCAAGAGAATATTGCTCCTTCCTTTTTGTATCTGCAAAAGCAAGCCCTGAGCCCCGGATCACAAAGGTAACAAATATGGGCTGTTTCTCCTGCTGCTGCTGTTTTCCTGGGATCTAGAAAGGCTGAGAGAGCCTGGATGCTGAGTGTGTGCCACAGAGATTCCAAATCTAGAATTTGGCTTGAAGTTTCCTTTGCTGCTCACTCTGGGCCTTCTGTTCTGAGGGGCCGTAGAGCCACAAGGTTTCTACACAGCTTCTGGAGCCAGACAGGGCAGCACTGTCTCCGTGGCCCTGAGCGTGTTCCTTGACCTCCCCTGTGTTTCTTTTTTTTTTTTTTTTCCCCAATTTATTTATTTTCAGAAAAACAGTATTCATTATTTTTTCACCACACCCAGTGCTCCATGCAAGCTGTGCCCTCTATAATACCCACCACCTGGTACCCCAACCTCCCACCCACCCCCGCCACTTCAAACCCCTCAGATTGTTTTTCAGAGTCCATAGTCTCTCATGGTTCACCTCCCCTTCCAATTTACCCAAAAGCACATACCCTCCCCAATGTCCATAACCCTACCCCCCTTCTCCCAACCCCCCTCCCTCCCCTGTGTTTCTATTTATCCCCCCTCCACCAGCCCATGGGGGGAAACACCAGCAAAAAGTCACGTAGCTTGGTACACTGAGAACCCTAAGTTCACGTTGGCTTTATCACCACTCCAAGCCCCAGAAAGGACTCTGGAGTCTCCGCTTGGTTTCAGTGGTGTTTTAGGAACGAAAGGAGGCCTTTGTCCACACTTGGACCGAGCCATACAGGTGAAGAGGAAGCAGCTGGAGATATCACTATGACAGGGCAACTGCAGAGCCCAGAAGCGGCAAGGGGCCCCAGGATGACCTGCAGAACACACAGCCCTTCCTTGGGGACTTCCTGTAATCCCAGAGCAGGAAATCAGCCTTCCTGCCGCCACATGGGATGAGGGCTCAGACCAAGGGGAGTGTGGCCCTAAGGGCTGGAGGAGTTGAGGACATTTGGGTCACAAGAGCACAAGGATCCCTCCCACCACCACTGGGACAGAAAGCAGGTCAGCAGCCCCAGCACACCCTTCTGTACCCCAGGACGAGAACTCGCTCACTGGGTGCGGTGGCAAATATTGACATCAGTTAATAGAAGTTTTTTTTAGCAAGAGCCTTCTCTGGCTCAATCCAGAATGCCACCCATGGTGGAGAGTTCAGTCAGGCTAGTGACTTTGAGAAATCCACATGGGCTCCTTCCTCCCCTGCTGTTATAGTCACCCCAAACTCAGCCCACTGCATCTCCAGGCCTTGTTCTCCAGCCCCAGCAGGTACTGGTAGGCTGTTCCAAGCCGTGGACTCTCCCAGACCTCCCTGGAAGCTGCAAGAAGGCACCCTTGGAGTAGGCCCCACCCAAACTCACTCACCTTGGGGCACCAGCAATGGGTTCACTTACCCAGAACCACACTCCCAGCTTCAGCTCCAAGGGGCAACCTCCTTCCTGCTTCAGCTCTGCCTGCACCTCCGGCTGTGCAGTCCTTCCCGGGTTCAGGATTTCCTGCTCCCATGCCTTTGTCCTGCTGCCAGCCTGTGGCTCCAGCATCACTTCCTTTGTCCCTCCTGGCCCCGCTTGGTCCCGTGGTGGACTCAGCCCCAGGCCCCTGCTCCTCCTCTGTCTTTATTCCCTCGTGGCTGTTCTGTTTCTGCAGTGGGGAAATCTTGCTGGCTCCTTTCGGGATCTGTTCTTCTGACTTGGTTGCAGGGGTCTGGGGCGTGGGCCCAGATGGGTACTGCTCGCCTGGATGGGCAGCCGTGGGAGCCTCCACAGGGGGCGTAGGTCTGAGGCTGTCCCCTCGTGTCACAAGCATCTCCCCAGGGTTATCTGTCTCCTGTACATGGATGGAGATCCTGGGGCAGAGAAAAAATACGGCCTTAAAACCAAGGACTTTCGAGTCACCCCTGACCTGGGTTCAGATGCCTGCTGCTGCCCCTCAATGATCATGGCTTATTGGCCTCAGTTTCTCATCCAGAAAAAGGGTCCTTGCATTAATTATAATAGTAAGGTAGGTTGTGTTTAGAACCAGAAGACTCCAATACCTGACTACCTCTGCCCTGACAGGACACCAGGGAGAGGCTGGATTCAGTGAGATGGTACTCTCTGCTCTCAGGATTCCAGGGGATAAGCGGTCAAGGAAGGCTGAAGTAAGCTGTGATGGACACTGGTGGGCACCAGATGTCTATGAAGGCCTTAGAAACCTGCTTCGGCCCCAGGAGGACTGTGGCCTGGAGGCAGGATATCTGGGCTCCCCTCTCTAGACCTCAATCTCCCTTTCAGTTAAGTGAAGAAAGGGTGAACCAAGCCAACTAGCCCACGGGAAACCCCAGGTCAGGCATATTTTATTAAAATCAGGCAAGAGCAGGAGCCCCGGATGGTTCAGTTGTTAAACATCCAACACTTGATTTTAGCTCGGGTCATTATCTCAGGGTTGTGGGATCAAGGCCTGTGTGAGGTTTCCCCAGTCAGTGGGGAGTCTGCTTACAACACTCTGCCTCACCTCTTCGACCTCAACCGCAGCAACTTCTTCCTAGGAACATCGCCAAAGGCAAGGGAAGCAAGGGCAAAAATGAACTGTTGGGACTTCATCAAGATCAAAAGCTTTTGCACGGCAAAGGAAACAGTTAACAAAACCAAAAGACAACTGACAGAATGGGAGAAGATATTTGCAAACGACATATCAGATAAAGGGCTAGTATCCAAAATCTATAAAGAACTTATCAAACTCAACACCCAAAGAACAAATAATTCAATCAAGAAATGGGCAGAGGATGTGAACAGACATTTCTGCAAAGAAGACATCCAGATGGCCAACAGACACATGAAAAAATGCTCCACATCTCTGGGCATCAGGGAAATACAAATCAAAACCACAATGAGATACCACCTCACACCAGTCAGAATGGCTAAAATTAACAAGTCAGGAAATGACAGATGCTGGCAAGGATGCGGAGAAAGGGGAGCCCTCCTACACTGTTGGTGGGAATGCAAGCTGGTGCAACCACTCTGGAAAACAGCATGGAGGTGCCTCAAAAAGTTGAAAATAGAGCTACCCTATGACCCAGCAATTGCACTACTAGGTATTTACCCTAAAGATAAAAATGAAGTGATCCGAAGAGGCACGTGTGCCCGAATGTTTATAGCAGCAATGTCCACAGTAGCCAAACTATGGAAAGAACCTAGATGTCCATCAACAGATGAATGGAAAAAGAAGATGTGGTATATATATACAACAGAATACTATGCAGCCATCAAAAGAAATGAAATCTTGCCATTTGTGATGACATGGATGGAACTAGAGGATATCATGCTTAGCGAAATAAGTCAATCAGAGAAAGACAACTATCATATGATCTCCCTGATATGAGGAAGCTGAGAGGCAACGTGGGAGGTTTGGGGGGGTAGGAAAAGAATAAATGAAACAAGATGGGATCGGGAGGGAGACAAACCATAAGAGAGTCTTAATGTCACAAAACAAACTGAGGGCTGCTGGGGGGAGGGCGATAGGGAGAGGGTGGTGGGTTATGGACATTGGGGAAGGTATGTGCTATGAAGTGTGTAAACCTGGTGATTCACAGACCTGTACCTGCTAATAATACATTATATGTTAATAAAAAAATTTAAAAATTAAAAAAAAAACACTCTGCCTCTTCCTCTGCCCCTCCCCCCCTCTCTCTCTCCCTCCCAGATAAATAAATAAATAAAATCTTTTTTTAAAAAAATCAGCAACTAGTCATAGAGACTAGACTTCTCGTTTCTCTTGAACAAATAGGTCTGGCTGTGTTGGGCATGTCTGCATAACCGAGAAGCAGCTCCCCTTCCTGACAGACCGTGCTGTACCCTGGCAACGCCACTGGGCCCACTTCACATCCATTTTCATTACCCAGACGTTGCGACATAGGGTTTGGAACCCCAGCCAGAGGTCGGGAAGGCCTTCTGAGCCCTGCTGACGTTCAGAGGAAAGGACTTGACCCCGGGAGCCATTACCCCCAAGGGTTTAACACTTGTCCCTGCTGTGACTGCTCTTTACAACCCCACTGCTGGGGTCTATGTGTATTGGGGTTGGGGTGAGGAGGTGAGTGTCTGGCATGGACTGAGTCTCACAAGGGAGCCCAGCAGCCTCCTCTCTGGTCTTAGCTCTGGACCGTGTTGCGGGACAACTTTGGACAAGGCCAGCATCAGCTCCCTCTTCTGTCAAACAGAGACATTAATACCTCACAGGAGTGCTGAGAGGCCACGAATCGGGGAAAGCCCCAGGGGTCCCAAAATGAGGCTCAAGACGGTGCAGCTGCTATGGAAAACCCGCTGATGGTTCCTCAAAAATTTAAAAATAGGACTACCCTATGACCCAGCAATTTCACTTCTTAAAAAAAGTATCTAGAAGAATTTATAACACAGTCTCAAAGAGATAACTTGTACACCTGTGTTCATAGCAGCATTGTTCACAACAACCAAATGTGGAAGCGGCCCACAAGTCCATCGAGGGATGAATGGATAAGCAAAATGTATAATATCTATACAATGGAACATTATTCAGCCTTAAAGAGGAAGGAAATCCTGTTACATGCTACCACCTGGGTGAACCTCAAGGACATTATGCTAAGTGAAATAAGCCAGTCACAAAAAAAAAAAAAAAAAGAAAAAGAAAAGAGAAAAATCCTGAGTCCATTTGTACAATTCCACTTTTATGCAGTACCTACAGTAGTCAAATTCAGAGGCAGAAAGTGCAGTGGTGGTGGCCAGATCTGGGGGATGGGCACGATGGGAGTTGTTTGATGGTTACAGAGTTTCAGATTTGCAAGATGAAAGATATTCAACCCTCCTGCACTGTACACTTATAAACGGTTCAGTTGGTAAATGTTAGTTTATGTGTTTTTTCACCATGACCACCAAAAAAAAAAAAAAAAAAGTGAGGCTTTTCCCCAGCCGTTGAAGGCCCAGCCGCCTCCCTGAGCTGCAGCCAGCCCTCTGAAAGCAGCACCTCTTCCTGGATGCCCCTGACTCGCTACAAGCCTGTCCACAGCCAGCCTTGGGCAGGAGGCAGCCGAAGCCACACACCCCACAGCCCTGCACCCCTCGGGAGGAGGGAGTGTGGGTGGGTGATGACAGGGTAGGTGCGAAGGGTGGCATCCAAGCCTGGCTCGGGCCTCGTCTCTGCTGAGGCCATGGGAACTGCAGTTGCTGGAAGAGTATCCAGGTGGTCAGGTGACCGGCTGATCAAGCCAAGAGTCACTGCTGTCCCACTTGGTCTTCACACCGAGCCGGGCACAGGATGACCCCAACGCACGGCCACGCATTCCCATGCCCTCGAGCGCCCAAGGCTTTCCCTCCCGCTGCTGCGCTGTGCACCCGGGGCAGACGCCGCTGACCACTTCCAGCACTGTGCTCCTCCACCCGCTGCTCGGGCCTCAGCAGCCTCGACACGGGCAGCCACGGCCCATCAGAGTGGATGCTTGACTTGAAACTCATCTTCTCAAAATATACTCATGGGCTAGCTGAGGACAGGCAGGTAGTGATCCCTCCACTTCCTGAGCCCGGTGGCCGGTCTAGTGCGCCTGAAATTCAGAGATCGGCTAAAACTGACATAGAGAACTTTCCCCTCATGCAGAATCTTTTGGGGGCCCCTAACAAGTTCATGGAAAGTCCACCCCTATCCCTAGAGTCCATGTTTACAGCCTGGACCAGGATCCGGGGAAGCCTACCAGGAATCCCTCCTTTTAGTTGGTTAAGCTCTCCCAGAGGCTCTCATTTCCTTCCAGAACGAAGGCAGACAAATGATCGGGGCTTTTCTGCCAGTGGCCCTAGCACACAGACATCAGCCCCCCCTCCCTGCAGCAGGCCTAGAGCAGGGATGGGGCTGTGTTACAGATAAGGACAACCCTGGGCAGGCGCAGGAGGGCACCAGACCCTCTTAAGACAGGGAAGCACAATATACTTCCGTGGGACGCCCTGGGGGCCCAATGCACTGTTCCACAGGGCTGAGGAACATAGGACTAGAGAGAGCTTGGCAGTCAGCAGCCTCTGGCTCTTCATTATCCTGCCCTGTGTCTGCTGAGGGCCGAGCGCTGGTCCGGAGGCTGTGTTCCGAGGGCACAATCCCACCTTCAGGACCCCAGGTATAATCGTCTTGAAAGCCCTACTGGATGGACTCAGCCTATTCCAGCCTCCCTGTGCATCCCCATCCTTCTCTCCCCAACTTAGTCTTTGGGGCCTAATTACATGCTGACCTGAGGAGGCAGGGTGGTAGGTACAGTGGCTGGGAGCAGATTCTGGAGTCCAGAAACCTGGATTCAGATTTCAACTTTGTGAATCCCTAGCTGTACGGCCGCTCTCAGCCCATTTCCTCATTTTCCTCACTTGCCTCCTGGGATGTTGTGAGAATACAGCAAGACGTGGTCTGTGAAATCTGTGGCCAGTGCCAGCTCCTAGGATTGCGCCGTGAGCCCCAGCTTGTAGCTATCATAACTACTCTGAGAGCTGGTGGTTCTCAGCCCTGCTCTGTATAGGAATCACCCAAGGAGCTTGTAAAAAAAAAAAGACAGAAAGAAAGAGAGAGGGAGGAAGGGAGGGAAGGAAGAAGGAAGGAAGGAAGCGTCAGTGAGCTGCACTCCAGACTGAATAAATCAGACTCTCTGGGCATTGGTATTTTAAAAAATTGGTTTCAGGCAATTCGAATGGGCACCAGGTGAGAAAGAGAGCTTTAAATTCCCAAAAGCAGTGCCTACACCTTCTCCTGTCTTGCCCTTAAGAAGCTAGCCAGCGTGGCAGACAGTGGGCACTCCATCCCAGCACTAGCCCCTTGGTCGTGCTCCCGCTGAGGGGCTGCCGTTAATTCCCTCCCTGCCCAGCATGGAGGAGCACCCCTTACCTGGCAGGCGTTTCACCACCACCATGAGCTGCCTTGGCTTGAGCTGGCAGCCCTGGAGTGAGCTTCACGCCTGCCTCTGAGGGCTGCGGGTCAGGCCCGCTGAATGACGATCCTTGGTCTGTACTGGGTAAAGCTTCCTGGCTGGTGGGGGCTTCACTGACCCTGTTGGATGCTGCAGACAATTCCTGGCCAGTCCCAGGGCTCTCAGCGAATGCTCCAGGAGCTTTGGCTTCGACCTCTGTGTGCAGCGGCAGGAGGCCAGGGGGCACTTGGGCTGGGCCAGGAACTCCTTCTTCCTGCCCTAGTTGGGCCTCTGCTTGAGTGGGGAGGTCAGATCCTATCTCGGAAGCATTGACGGGGGTCAGCCTCTCCTCTGTCCCCTCTGGCAGGTTCGCCTTCTGGCTCTCTACAGGAAAATCAGCAGCATAAAAATGCATTTCTATGTGGATGAGTCCAGCCTAAAGATACTGCAAAGGATATGCAAAGGCCATGCAGGGACACATGTTTATAATAGGCAGACTGGAAACAACTCAAGTGACCAAGAGTAGGAGGCTGGTTGACTAAACTACGGACCAGCACCCAGACACTGCACAGCCATAGAAAATAGACACGAATATCTCCAGATGTGGGCATGGACTGATCTCAAGATGTACTGTAAGTGGAAAAGAGTCAGGTGGAGAAAAGTGGGTCTGGTGTGCTTCTGTTTCTCTAGGAAGGGAGGATGTGTGTGTGTGTGTGTGTGTGTGTGTGTGTGTACATGCAGGTGCATGTGTATAACCACTGATAACATGGCCTAAGGACACACAAAGAAAGACAAAAAATTTTGTGAATGGTTCCATGTGCAAGGGAGGAAAAAAGAAAAGCCAGACTTCTCTTAATACCCCTTGTTTTGTCAATATGACTTCAGAATCATGTCAATATTACCCAAAATTGTACAAGAAAATGAAACTTGAATAAAAGCAATCCACAAAGACGTAGAGCAAAGTGAACTAGACCTGAGATTCAAGTTGGTGGCATAGCTTACGCAGAAAAGAGTTCATCCAAGTGACTTAAAACAGCAATGTATAGTGGAATATATAGAAAAGATAAAAGAAAAATGAAAAAAAGGAAAAATAAATAAAGGAAATTTAAAAATTAATTAAATAGATTTAAAAAGGAAAAAATAAAAAATATATTTTTATTCTGAAACCATTTTGTGTGCAACATGCAACACAGCAAACAGGGCCCCACTCACCTTCCCAAGGCCCCCTGATCTCAGCTTGCACAGCTCTGGTGCTCAACGCATGCTTTGGCTTTGCTCCTTTTTCTTCCACTCGATCTTTGTTCTGAAAGAACAATCATCATCATCAACGTCATTGTTCAGGACACACACATTGGCTGAACACCTACCATGTGCTTGAGGTAGAAGTATTTAGATTATTTCACCTGGTCTCACGGTAATACTAGAGGATAGATATTGCTACTGCCATTCTAGAGATAAAGACACAGAGTCACAGATTCTTTCTAATGTGTCCTTACATTGCCAGTAAGGGAAAGACCTGACGCGGCTTCTTAATGGACTGGACGTCAAAATACTTAGACCAGGGATGGAAGATAAATTTAAAGTGTCAATTCAGATCATTCAGTCATGGCTATTACAGTGCTGGCTTGGCTTGGATTCTAAAGTCAGATTGACCCATGCCTGTTTAGGGGGCTAGGGGCAAGGAGGAGGGTTGGAAGAGTGCCCCCATCAATTAATAATGCCTGCCAGGGAGCTGGGTGCCTCCTACCGTCACCCCTTTACTGTGCAGTAGCGTGGCCGGAAGCACAGCCTCTCTTGACTCTGGAGCCAGACCCTGCTGGGTTTAAACCCCATCTTCACCCCTCAGCCTCCCTTTCCTCATCTGTGAAATGGGGAGAGTAATATTATCTGCTTCGTAGAGTGAGTAAGAGATTTGGGGGAGTTGATCTGTGGAATGTCCTGACTAATGTGCCCAGCGCATGGTAAGTGCTCGGTAGCTCTAGGGATTTTGTCACGCCTGAGACAGGGAGCACTCTGTCTTCAAGGAGCCAACGGACTGAGGGACGGATCAAATGTGTAAGGCCCAGAGAAGCTCTGGGCAGCTCTTCCTTTAACTCTGAGTGCTCTGTACCAGGCCAGTGCTCTTACTCCTGAAATGGTAGGAACATTCAGTATTTCTAAGTATAAATATTTCTATAGGACCTGACTCTCCTTGCTGGGTCCCTCTGGTGCTTCTAAAGGTTTTAAGACTTGGGGACAGCCCCTAAGACTCCTCCTGGTCCTTATCACAGCAGCAGGTCTGGTCAAGGCACTCACCCCTGAAGGCCCTTTCCCTGGCCTCACCCACAGATGCCCCAACTGGAGCCCAAATGAGCTTGAGACACATTTTGTTTGGACCACACAGCATTTTCAATTTTTAAATTTGTTATCAACACTTGAAATCTAGGAGACTTTTACATCAAAATTCTAAGTTCTCTTTCGGGGCTTAGGATTGTTCTCTATTCTCATTGTGGTGTATATACTTGTTGAACTGTGTACTCACACGTACTTTGTGTAGTGTGTGCCATTTATTGTATGTAAATTGTGCCTTAATAAAACTGATTAGAAACAATTCTAAGTTTTCTAAGATTCTCCTGAAAAAAAAATCTGAAGATCTGACAATGTTAAGCTCACGGCAAAAATCGGCTGGAGCAGTTCCCGCTAACTGGGGCACCCGTCCTCACAACTTCAGAGTGCCTCCCCAGCACTGAGAAGGGTTGGTTCCACTTTTTTTTCCTATGCTATACCCACTTCTCTCAATCCTACTACCTGCTCATCCCTTTGGGATTCCAGCACACCAAGTTCTGTCCTTTTGAGGGTAACAGCACATGGGAACACCTAGCCTTGCACCTGGCATGTGCTAGGCACTTAATAAATAAACACCAGCTGTTGTCATCGTGATTAACACAGCGCCATCAGGGTGACCCGGATCCCCTTACTCAGCAGAGACTGCTCCCTGGACCTCTTTCTGCAGACTCTGCCCTGCCACCCCCGGAGCTGGGGGAACTGGAAGCATTATCACGGGATGCCTCCTGTTTCACCCCGGTAGAGAGGGACTCGAACAAACTGTCCTTTGGCAGACCTTGTTGGGCTCAGCATGTCCTCTCCCTCCCTCTGCTCTTGGTGTAGGTAGACACACACACACACACACACACACACGCACGCACACACACACAAACACACACACACACAGCTGCGTCATGTCTTCATGGCTCATCCAGAGGAAGGAGAAGAGACCCTCGACACCATTCTAGAGGACTGGTGTCTTCTGAACAGCTTGCTTATGATTTGGGCCCAGGCCTGGCTGAGCCTGACCCTGTCCTTCAGGACAGAGCACCTAACTTTTAGTAATAATCTAATTCATTGTTACAACTAAAATGATATCCTGCTGGGCACTTCAGAAAACCCAAGGAGGACCTTCACAAACTCCCGACACCATTTTCTTTTCTTTCTTTTTTTTTTTTTTGACTTCTTAAACATTTTTTAATTCCAGTAGAGTTATTATACAGTGTTATGGGACACCTGGGTGGCTCAGTGGGTTAAGCCTCTGCCTTCAGCCCAGGTCATGATCTCAGGGTCCTGGGATCGAGCCCCACATCGGGCTCTCTGCTCAATGGGGAGCCTGTTTCCCCTCTCTCTCTCTGCCTGCCTCTCTGCCTACTTGTAATCTCTCTCTCTGTCAAATAAATAAATAAAATCTTAAAAAAATATATATAGTGTTATGTTAGTTTCAGGTGTACAATATAATGATTCAAGGGGTGCCTGGGTGGCTCACTTGGTTAATCGTCTGTCTTATGGATCATGATCCCAGGGTCCTGGGATCCAGCCCTGCATCGGGCACTCTGCTCAGTGGGGAACATGCTTCTCCCTCTCTCTGTCTCTGCCTGCCTCTCTGCCTGCTTGTGATCTCTGTCTGTCAAATAAATAAATAAAATCTTAAAAAAAAAACTACAAGGTATATCATTCTATCTATTTCTTGTTATGTTTGATATTTTCCATAATGAAGAGTTGTAAATTTTTATGAGTTAAAGAAAAAGAATTAGCACTAGAAGGCATATAATCAGTTGTCTTATTTGAATCTTGATTCAAATAAACAAACTATAAGGAAAATAAAGCATAAGACAATTAGGAAAATTCAAACACTGACTTTGGTAACATTAAATTACTGTTTACTTTTTAGTCATGATAATGGTATTGTAATTACATTTTTTAAAAGATGCCTTATCTTCTAGATATAAATGTTGATGTTTGTGGAGGAAATGATCCAATGTCTCAGATTGGCTTCAAAATAATCTAGAGACACGGAAGTCAGTGGGGAAGAGATGCAATAACATTGGCCTCCTGTTACAGGTTTATAGGGTTCATGATACTAATCTCTATTTTTATAAATGTTTGAAAATTTTCATATAAAAAATTCCTATTTTGAAAAAATTTTCAATGTGCTAAAAAAAAAACACATGCTCAGTAAGATCTCAGTTTTCTTTTTTTTTTTTTTTAAAGATTTTATTTATTTATTTGACAGACAGAAACTACAAGTAGGCAGAGAGGCAGGCAGAGAGAGAGAGGAAGCAGGCTCTCCGAGGAGCAGAGAGCCCGATGCAGGGCTCGATCCCAGGACCCTGAGATCACGACCTGAGCCGAAGGCAGAGGTTTTAACCCACTGAGCCACCCAGGCGCCCAAGATCTCAGTTTTTAATCACCACACAGGCAAAGAATTAAAAAGTTGGATAATGTGTTTTGTTAGCTAAATGGGAGGCAACAAGCACTCCCATATGCTACCAACAGGAGACTAAACTGAAATAACTCCTTTGAAGGTCAGTTTGGTTTTATGTACACAACCTTACCCTTTGGCTTCACCCTGCCACTTCTAGGAGAGATAAGCTCACACTTCTGTGGATATTCACTGCACCGTTATTTATAATAGCTAAAAATGACAAATAATATAGCCAAACAATGATGTGGGGCTGGTTAATAAATTAAGACACATCCCCCAACTGGGGCACACTACAACTTTAAGAACGAGGAAGTTTTCTATGTGTACATATGAAATAGTGCCCAAAACACATTAAGTTAAAAAAAAATCAAGGTCAGAATAAGGTGATTAATATTTGAGCTAAAATCAAGAGGTGGTGCTTACAGATAAACAGACTCTGTCTGGGAGGTTCTGCGGGAAACAGGCACCTCTAACTGCATGGGGAGGAGGGTGGTCCTGGGGCCTGGGGGCTGGAGTAGGAGGAACACATGCTCTTTATACCACACGAAGCAGGCGCTTAACTGCTTAGCCATTTGAGGCCCCCAGCAGCCCCCCATGAATGTCTTTTACCACATGCATAAATCATACCACAGTAATTTTCTTTAAAGCTGAGGTTGATGGGACGCCTGGGTGGTTCAGTCAGTTAAGCGTCTGACTCTTGATTTTGGCCCAGGTCATGATTTCAGGGTTGTAAGTTCAAGCTGGGTGTGAAGCCTGCTTAAAATTCTCTCTCTCTCTCTCTCTCTCTCTCTTTCTTTCAGGCCTCGGTGGCTCATTGGGTTAAACCTCTGCCTTCGGCCCAGGTCACCATCTCAGGATCCTGAAATCAAGCCCCTGCATCCAGCTGGTTCTCTGCTCAGCAGGGAGCCTACTTCCTCCTCTCTCTCAGCTTGCCTCTCTGCCTACTTGAGACCTCTCTCTCTCTGTGTCAAATAAATAAATTAAATCTTAAAAAAAAAATTCTCGGGGTGCCTGGGTGGCTCACTGGGTTAAAGCCTCTGCCTTCAGCTTGGATCCCAGGGTCCTGGGATGGAGCCCCACACAGGGCTCTCTGCTTGGCAGGTAGCCTGCTTCCTCCTCTCTGCCTGCCTCTCTGCCTACTTGTGATCACCGTCAGTCAAATAAATAAATAAAATCTTAAAAAAAAAAAAAAAAATTCTCTCTCTCCTCTGCCCCTCCCCCACCTCACCTTCTCCCCCTTTATTTATTTGCCAGAGAGAGAGAGAGACCAAGCGAGTACACACAAGCAGGCAGAGAGGCAGGCAGAGGTAGCGAGAGAAGCAGGTTTCCTGCCGAGCAAGGAGCCCGATGCGGGACTCGATCCCGTGACCCCAGGATCGTGACCTGAGCCAAGGGCAGCGGCTTAATGCACTGAGCCACCCAGGCACCCCCTTCTCCCCCTTTAAAAAAAAATAAATAAATATAAAGTCCAGGTTGCTTATCCACTGATAAGCAGAAGGTCACATCTCCCCTGCAGGCAAGACTCATAGGAGAGGTGCAGAAAGTGGGGAGCTGGGTGGGGGAGGGGCATACCTTGGCCAAGGCTGTAGGGCAGGGGTGGGGGAAGGGGTCAGCAGGGTGAGCTCTGGCCTGGCTGGGGATGAGGAAGGAAGGCACACTCCTGAAGCCTTGCTCCTGTGAAAGCCTCGGAGCTGACACAGAGTCCAGCACAGCCTCCTGTAGACCCCACCTTATCTCTTTCCAGAGGTTGGTGGATAACTACAGTGATCTGAAATGGTGGCTCCAGGCCGTCTGAGGGTTGCTAAGTGGCTGACTCTTAGCTGTTCCCTCCCAAACAGTATTGCCTCTATACACCACACACATAAACACACACACACACACACACACACACCAACCAAACTTCCATTAGCCAGCGGGTTTGATTATGCAATCCTAGGGAACAGCCGCTCCCAGAAATGCCACGCTCCACCCCCAGGCTCCGGCTCCTTCATGGCCTTTGTCCCCTGGGGGTCACTGTCAACACTCATCTTCCAACAAGCAGCTGCACACTCCGCCCACTCTGGGACCCAGCATAGGTTGGGGATAGGAAGGGGAGGGTTCTAAAAGGGGGGTTCTGTTGGGGCAAATTGGCTCCCACCTGTTTCTCACTCTAGGTGTGACAAAACAGAAAGGAGTAAAAAGAAGTCACTAGTACATCTAATAAGCTTCACTGTCCTCCTCTCCCTAATGACCCATTTACCCCCACTTCTAGTTGCTCTGAAGCTGCCCAAGGCCCCGCAGACCTCACTGAGGCACTGCTTCTTCCTTTCCCTAGGAAGAGCGGCCTGTCAATGACCTGTCTGGAAATCTACCTGTGACCATTAAGGTTCAGTCTCTCCTCTTCCCCATCAACAGGTCATGCAGATGGCACAGGAAGGGAACAAGAATTCCTAGTGCTTCTAAGCCTAGCCGTCTGGCTAGCGTCCCCACCAGGACCACGCTGTCTCCCTTTCAGCCAGAAGGGTACAGGGGTAAGGAAGCAGGAACCAACCTCCAAAGGGCCATCAGCCAGGCTTCCTTTCCTCCAGGGGACACTCCCTTGCATGATGAAATCCACCACCTTCGAGTTCTGGAACACGGCCCCCACCAAAGCTATGGCCTTGTCCACGGCCACTACCATCCTGAACAGGGCTTCAAGCCTGGCGCCATGCTGGGCAGCCTCCTGCCGCACAGCCCTCACCAGCTCCAGGACCTCCGGCCACCCAGCTTGTGAGTCAGCTGGAGGAGTGTGGTCAGACCCACCCGGGCCCAGAATCTGAGAGGTCTCCAGCCGGTGTAGGCCTTGCTCCAGGTGGCCCATTCCTTGGTACACACACTGCAGTTTCTCCGTGACATCTTCTTGGAAATGCAAGAGTTTGTCCACCTTCTCATTTAGCGTATTAAGCTTTTTGTCCATGGTGGTTAAGCAGGCCTTGCCTGACACCGGCAGCCCTCGGGTCTCCAGGCCCTCCTTGGAGGCTCCGGACATCCTGATGCGGGCTTGACAAGGGCGAGGATTCAGAAGAGCCTCAGACTCCTGGCTTTTACTTGGGCAGTGGTACCTGGCAGTTCATTGTTCTTGACAGCTAACAATCTCGCCCTGCAGCGCCAACCCACACAGATCCTCTGGGTGGTTTAGGGAGCCCAGGAAACCAGTCTCTCTCTGAGCCTTTGCCTTTGCTTATCTCCCACTCTGCCGTGGCCACGAGTGACAGGCTGGGTTTGGCAAGGCGCTTCTCCTTGGGGCCCTTTTGACATCACGGCAGCATTTGACATTCCTCTCTGAGAGGGTGCTGATGGGCAAATATTTTAAGAATCTGCCCAAGGCAGGCAGGGGTTTGGATAGTTGAAATGAAAGGTTAGAAGAAAGGGGGTCCTTTAGGTAATGAACCAGAATGCTGGACTTTACAAGGGGCCTCAGGGATCCCCGGGCAGGGTAAGACCTTCAGCGGTCCAAAGCTCTGTGGCGCACGCAGTATCCTGCCTGCCCCGAACACTGAATTCACAGAGAAATAAATAAATAAATAAATAAATGTGAGGCCATTCTGATTTTTGCCATGATAAAAGTGTTGATGCTTCTGCAAATTAAAATCAAATTTCTGGTGCCCCTACTTTGCAGGTGCCCCCAAATAAGTGTTTGGGCTGCCTGTGGGGTGTACCTTCAGGTCCCACCCCACAATGGGCCCTCAGTCACTAGCTGCTTGTACCTAAAAATAGAAGTGAGGGAAAATGGCTTAGGCTACTCGCCAGGTGCCATCCCTCAGGTCATGTTCTGCATAGATCCCTCTGGAGCATAGCTGCCAGGGGTCTCCTGCTACCCCCCACCCCACCCCACCCCCTACACTGCTCCTCAAGCACTGACTACACACGCAGGTGTGGGGCACCCAATTTCTCTACGCTTAAACAGACATAGTAGCAGCCTAGAGGGTACGGGGGTGGGGGCTGGTTTTCCTGTAGTTTCCATACGTTTTAGCTTCAAAACCCTTGGTTCAAATGGAACTGTTACAGAAGCATTGATAAATAAAGCAGACAAAGGGGATGCTCAGGCTGACACTGAGGTGGGGCACCAGGAGTCACCACAGAGTCCCTAGGCCGCTGGAGAGCCATTGACTGACACCAATTTCTTCCAGGTCCTCCCACAGAGAAACTTAAGGGAGAGGGAATTCGTCCAAGGTCACCCCAGCCCAAGGCCTCCTGAGGCTAGCAGCTTTGTCAATGCTGGCTGGCCTGGTGGTGTGGGGGCAGGGAGGTGTCTTTAGTGACCTGCTGAGTTTCCTCCTTCTGAATAAAAGCAATCATGAGAATAAACTTTGACCTGGAAATCTGACATCTGAAAACACCCTTAAGTCATTTTGCTATTTTAAGCTACAGGGGACTCGCAAGCACGGGGTGCCAGCTAGACAAGTGCAGCTTGACCACCCACCCCTCACTACCTGTAGCATTGCCGGGATAGCTGCCCTCAGCCGTCCGTGTAGAAATCCAGACCCATTTCTGGGGCACAGTCCTGGGTGTCAGTGGCAGAATGGCCTGGAGCTCAAAAGAACCTTGGTCTCTTAGAGAAATGTGATTTAAAACAAATACATAAACTCTCCTTGGAAAAAGAAATTTGGGGAACGCTGTGCTCCAGCTCCTCTCGGGGATTCACAATGCCCTTCCATGGACCTCATCTGCCAAAGAAAGAAACCAGCGCCTGACCAGGGAATCCCTCCTTCCCCTGCACTTATCTCCTCATACTGCTCTGTGGGACTAGGGGTCCCTGGATCACTCTTTGGGAAGCGGCGCCCTAGAGAAATCTCTGGGTCTAACACCAGTTCAATGTCTGCCCTACAGCAGGTAGGGGTAATTGAAAGAGACAGACCAGCTTCCAGAAAGGAGTTTCCACCAGCATGAACCACAGGCAGCTGCTGCAGGGACCTTCTGAGCAGCCTACATCCAGTCAAGCCTGGGCTTAATAAAGCCTGGACACAGATCTTGAAAGTCCAGCTGAACCCAAAGAAAAACAAATATCCCAGACACACATCTATATTGAAAGCTAATTATTTAAACTACAAAAAGATTTGTCCCAGGTCTCCCTGAAGCAACAAGGGGCTGCAAGTCAGCTGGTGTTGTAGAAATGTGCCTGCTGCATTCGCCACTGTTCTAGAACCCCCTGGAAGTTTCCTGAGCCCATAGCAGTCATTGGGCTTGCCTCAGTCCCCCAGTGCACCAACATGCCTGGCAAGTGCAGGGTATTCAATACAACCGTATGGAAGGAATGAGCTAAGGGGGGGGCCCCGGCTGAGCAGGAGGCTGGACTGAGTTTCGGGAGACTTGGGGAAGGGGGAGACTGCAGCTAGGGTTTCCCAGAACAAAAAAGTACAGGGCAGAACACCTTGACAATTCCCAGAAGTAAGCTCTGGGACCTTCTGAGGAAAAGTTCGAAATATGCCAACAGGTGAAATCCTTGAGGCTTCTTTGATGAAAAAGAGCAGCCAGGAGGACCAGCTTTGAATCCCTTACATTTCTCTGCTTAGAGGAGAAATGAGTTCTGTGAGGGCTGAGGCATGGCTTCTCTTCAACTCTTTCTGATGTACAGGACACAGCAAGAACCATGGGCAATTCTTTTGGGGGCAATGGTGCCTTCCCAGAGGAGAGGAGAGGCATTCCACCCCTCAAGCCAAGTGAACACAGACCAGAGAAGAGGCAGTCCTGCTGGATGGGTACAGAGTAGCAAATCCAATGACACTTCATCTTTCTTGGGTGAAGACAGGACAGCTGATGCACTCCCAGAAAAACACAGACTGACCTCTGTTTGCCATAGGGTGGGATCAGTCCGCACCAAACCCAAGACTCTTCCGTGGCCTTTCTGGTGATAGCCGGCTTTCCCTGTACAACCCTAGAGGCACTGTGGACCCTGAGGTCCCAGGTGGACTAAGAGGGGAGCAGAAATGCAAGGCTAAGGAGCCCATTCCAAAGCAGTGACTCTCCCCCTTCACCATCTCTGCACAGAACAGGCAGAGCCAAGAGAGGCCTCACTCTCCCTGGAGAAGAGAGGTCTGTTTCTGGAGAAATTCGATGGTCCATAATACAACAGTTCTATATGCTGGCACTGGCGATCCCTGGAATCCCCTCATCTGACCATCCTCAACAGGCCAGCCAGTCAACAAGCTTCAACCTCTCACCCAGTTTTTTGTGCCTTATTCTGAAATATGTCCAGATAAGAAAGGATCGCCAGGTAGTCAAACAAAGCCCCCGTGATGAAAAGGAGAGTCCCCCAAAACAGAAACATAACTTTGGAGAAAACCCAGAAAACAAGAAACAGCAGAAAGTTTCAAAAAGCCTGTCCTTAGTTGCCATGGGCAAGTGCAAAAGGCTATCCCACCCATTAAAAAAGAAGGTGTTATGGAGAAAGAACAGGCATAGAATAAAATTAAAAGTCTGTGGGTTAAAAAGTTTAAATCCAATACGGAGATGAGAAAATAAAGTTAAGATAATATCCCAGAAAGGAGAATTAAAAGATGGTGATGCCTACCTAGGGAGAGAAGAGATGACAGACAATGGACCTAACCCCACATTTCGTTCCCTGGAGTTTCAGAAGGAGAAATGAAAGCGGGAGGGAATTTATCAAAGAAATAGTACAGTCATTATGCAATTTGAGAACACAGGGATAAAGAGAAGATTACAAAGCTCCCCAAAACCTGAAAGTAAAAAAAAAATCACATCCCCAAGGAACTAGACTCAGGATGACATCAGACCTCTCATCCTAAAAACAACTGGCCTCTGGAATCCAGGCAGGATGTAGAATTCTAGGTTCAAGATTTGAAGACACTGCATCTTTGTCAGAGGACAGAAGGAAGCATTTTAAGACTTGCAAAGATGTAAAAAATGTAAGCGCTCTTTGAAAGAGGCCCTAAAGTGATTTATTTTTCAGTAAAGAGCATTCACGGAATATTGTTCACACTATGATGCCATAATGGGGTCAACGCTTCACGGGGTTAAAACAGTGATGTTGTTAGGATGGGGGGGGAGTGACAAAGCTGAATCGATTCTCTTCATAGGAAGCACACAGATCTGGTAGGAAACTGATGGGGAGGAACGCAGAGGCAAATGCAGGCAAATGCCAGGGAAAAGAGCTGAAAGGCGGTCGGTGTTTGCCGCTGGAAAGCAGGACGGGAAGCACGTTTTGCAGAGGTCCGGGTACTGCATGTGAGGGGATGTGAATATTTATAACAAGGTTGCAGCCTGCCACAGTGAGGGTCTTGTTCTAACAGAATCAGATATGACCATTTTCTGAGAGATGGAGGCCCGTGGCCTTCTCTACTTCCCATGAAACGGCTGTAGGGCCAGCTGCATACCTGGAACTTCCTTAACCTCTCTGAATGCAGCTTCCCTCATCTCGAAAGGGGGCACATGACGGTGCAGTAACCACGGGGCTGTTTGGGTCCCCATGTAAGTGAAACGCCTAGCACAGGGCCTGGCACATGGTAAGTCCATGAAAACAGGAGATAATCGAACTCACTAGCCCGTACTCATCCCCCACTCCAGATGGTCAGCTAATCAGCCAACAGGACAGCAGTGTGTAGAGCCACCTCACTGCGGGGTGGGGGCAAGGGGGGAAAGGAGGCATCTCCCCAGGCCTAATTCAGTCCCCAGGTGCCCGGCCCACCCAGGCCACCTCCCTTGTGGGCACCATCAGCTGATGTGCACTCACAAAGTGCCACCCTGTCCTCCATAAAGCCGAGCTTATTCAGAAAAGGAAATCAGAGATGAAACAGAACCCCAGAAAGCCTCACTGAGTTCAACGCAGACAACCTGGGGGTTAGCAACTGCCGGGCCTTGTGCGCCCACTACACCCTGTGTTATCTGGGGGGGGGGGGCCCGCACACTGACCATCCCCAGGCTGTACCCATCAACCAAAGCTTCCTGCTGACTGCAGTTCTTGGTCCAAGAGGACCTACGTCTGGGGGATAATTGTCACCAAGTCTCCCTTAGTCCCATGACCCTAACAATTGTCCCCGAGGGCTCCTACTTCAAAGCAGACCCGCCTGGAGCCGCGCTTACCGCAAATATCTGGATGTAATCTGACGCCCGCTGCTGGCCTCTGGCGCCGGGACTGTGAAGTACCGGAGTGGGGCACAGAGTCCCCATCCTGGGGCTGCGGCCACGGTGCCAACTCAGTGTTTACTCTGCCTGGAGATGCCCAGCAGCCTGGAGTGCTGGGAATGAGGTGGGCTGGCTGGCCAGGGAGATTTCTCCAGAACTCAGGCAGCAGCGATAAGCCTGGCATTTCCGCTTATCTCTGACCCTGCCCCAGGCCCCAGAGGCATCCAGAGGCTTCACTCAGTTATCTGGTTTGCGAGGCGGTATCTGCTTCCCAGGGGCCTACTTCCTGCATCACTTAGTGAAGTGTCCAGTTGTGAAACAAACACTGTGTGGTCCAAAGAAGGAGGAAAGAAGGGAGGGGGCCTAGGGCAGAACTGACCTGCTTTCAAAACCCAGAACCGTGGTATCAGAGCCCAGGAGATGAGCTGGGAATCACTGCCTTCAGGCAGCCCTCTGGGATAGAGGAAAGCCCCATCAGCCAGAATGGGCTGGCGGCCCGCGTTTCTTCCCTGGGGCTGCTGGCATGGCTGGGAACCTCGTCGGTCATCTCCAGGCCAGGAGGGTCCAGCCGTTGCCTCTGCAAGTAGGACTATTGAGGAAGCAACAAAGACACACTGTGCCCCAAGACTGCAGCATGTTGCAGTGAGGGAGAAGATAAGACCTACAGCTCCTGCCGGATGAGGTGCCGGCTCCAGCTCGGCTCTCTCCAGCCGGGGGAGGGGGGGGCGGGGGGGGCTTCCTGTTCAGATCTTCCCAGAGCACCACGTGAGAGGCTGAGCCCTCCATACACCTTGGCGCACACACACGCATACACAGACACACAGATGCTTGCACACACACACACACGCATACACAGACACACACAGATGCTTGCACATACCCATCACTTAGTGCTCCATGGGAGACTGAGCCCTCCACACACTGGCGCACACACATGCACACACACACACACACACAGATGCTTACACATACCCATCACTTGGGGACCTCCACTTACCTGCCCACACACACAGGAATCAGACAAGTGTCACACAATGCTTGTACTATTAGCTTCCTCGTCTGAGCGTAACCACAGACAGACCCTGTGCTGAGCATTTTTTTTTAAGATTTTATTTCTTTATTTGACACACAGAGATCACAAGCAGGCAGAGAGGCAGGCAGGGGCCGGGGGGAAGCAGGCTCCCTGCCGAGCAGAGAGCTCAATTCCAGGACCCTGAGATCATGACCTGAGCTGAAGGCAGAGGCTTTAACCCACTGAGCCACCCAGGAACCCTGTGCTGAGCATGTTTAGCTGCAGTATCTTACTTAAACTTCACTACATCCCTATAGGGTAGATTACTAGTTGTCATTCCCATTTTACAGAGGGGATTAATCTAGAAATTAAGTGGTTCACCCAAGGCCACCCAGAAAGCAATGGAGCCAGGATTGCAACCCTGTGGTTATAAGTCACACAATCCTGCCACTTTTGGAGATGGGAGGGATCTCAGAGACCACAAGGGTCAACTCCCTCAGTTTGAAGACAGAGAATTTGAAGCGCAGAGAGGGGAAGGGACGTTCTGAAGGTCACACAGTAAGTCAGTGGCAAAGACAGGACAGGATAGCAAAAACTGTCTTCCTCAGAGTGGCTGTGGAACTCCTGCCCCACTCTGTGGGTTTATGAGGGGTGTATGTGTGTGTGTGTGTGTGTGTGTGTGCATGTGTATGCTCATGCATGTGTGTGTACACGTATCAGTGTGTGTGTCATGCATATGTGTAGTCAGATTAGCTTCTGTCCCACAGGCTTGACTCTGTGGAAATGAGGAGGGGGTGAAGGGGCTCGGGCTCCCAGGTACCATATTGGATGCTTATTCTTTCATAGAAAAGTTTCTACAACTTGTCTCACCTGGCTGTCTAGAGAGATACTAAAACAACAGCCATCAGTCTGCCAAGATGAATCCAGGAACTGCGCTTAAGAACAAAACCAAAGTCAAGCTGGCCTCTCTGAAGAAGCAGAGAGGGAAATGACAGCTATGTGGAGCCTGGCCTGGGCCTGAGGGGTCCCCTGCAAGCTCTCAGGTGGCCAGTAGGTTTGCCCCCGACATGTCCCTATCTTCTGTGGCCGACTTTCCTACCCTGGCTTGAAACCCTTCTATTTGGTCAATTCCTTTCCCCCGTCCCTAGTCAACATTGCTCCCTGCCTAAACAAGGGACCAGCCTGAAAACACTAGAGAAGAACAAAAAAGCACCCTCAGGAGCCAAATCCAGACCAGTACCCATTCATTTGTTCCTTCATTCATTCAGCACTTACGGGGCAACACTTATTAGGAAATAACAAAAGCACTAGTATTCATTGAGCACATCTCTGTGTCAGGCACTGTGCTACAACTTTATATAAATTACCTTTTACCCCTCAACATTATAAGAGGAAGGGACTATTATCCCCATTTCACAGACAAGTAAACTGAGGTTTGAGCCACTTTCCAAAGTCAGTGTCAGACCCTGTATATAAATGCAGGCAGCCAGCCTCGGAGGCAGCTTACAACTGCAAGAAGTCTAACTAAAACATCTTCTGTCTAGAACCCGGCTCTGTCTCTGGGGGGCTGCCTTTGCCAAGTACCAATTCAGAAACGTAATTGCATGTGCAATTTGGAATCAGGCCAACCAGTTTCATACAAGACGTTGCATTGCTGGTCCTTCTACCAGCTCACACAGCAAGAGGTCATCACCTGCAAAATACTTTGACATGTGCTCACACTTACACTCATGTGAGGTGGATGGATTATAGCCCCCATCTTCCCCATGGAGAGACTGAGGCTCTCACTGTGAGTCTATGCCACTTTGGACCTTGGACTTGGCTCTATAGCTCTAGGGCCTGTGTCCACAGCAGGGCAGGGTTTCTGGACCCCTCCTCACCACGACACGCACACACACACACGCACACGCACACACGCACACACACATCATTTGGGGGCCCTGACTCACCTGGCTTGACTGGGAGAGGCTGCAGGCCTTTGATAATAGCTCACTTTTCTGAGCCTTACCAAAGGCAGACCCTGTGCTAAGCAATTAGCTGCAATATCTTTTTTAAACCCCTTGATTGTGCCAATGCTTGTAAGCTCAGAGCTCTTGTTGTGTTGTGAGAACTCAGCAAATCTGTACGGGAGCAAAGTTAACACCTCAGAACAACAGAGAAGTGAGAAAGTCACTAACTCCTTGACTTAAAGGATGTAGGGTGTAATGGGGCAAAATCAGAAGCTCTGTCAGTATTTTCAGCCTTCCTGTATCTGATAAAAAGAATTCCTTCTTCATCTGCTCAAATTCTCCCCTCTCACTCTAGCCCTGAGGAAATACTGGTTTTGGATTTTCGGTGTCAAATCTGACACCAAATCATTTCGGTGTCAAATGAGTAGTAAGATGCGACCTGCGGTCTGGAAGGCTGGAATTAGCTGAGCTGGGGAGCAAAGCACCAAGAGCAAAAAAAGAAAGAAGGGGAGAGATAGATAGCATGCAGAGAGCAGCGTTTAGCGTTGCAGAATGGAGACTGGGGACAGTCCCAAGATGCAAGAGAACGGGAGTGCACAGAAGGGAGGGTTTGGGAAACCGTCTGCTGCAGGACAGAAATGCTCACCAGGGGCCATAAGTAGGAACAGCGTAGTGGCAAGGCTCCTGAGGCCCCAGCTCTCTATGGAAACTTAGTCACGTGGTGTTAACTAATTCAGGTGTAAGAGGGAGGCAAAAACATGGGGAAAAAATTTGGCAAAGAGGGAAGATTTCATGGAGGAAATGGGACTTGAGTTGAGCCTTGGTGAATGGGTGAGATTTGGAAAGGCCAAAGAAAGGGCAGTTCTTGGGAGGACTCAGAGTGAAACAGAGCTCCAGATGGAGCCTGGGAGGTGGGGTGCCAGTGCAGAAGTTAGCCTCAGGTCGGGAGGTGTCAACGGAGGCCCAGATGATTCAGCAGGCAGGACCCCAAAGAGAGTGGACACAGATAATGAGGCAGAGACATTCAGACCCAAAGCAGCAAAATATAGGAACAACAATCCTATCGAACGTTTTTAGGTAGGAAATAACACGATTAAATTAGTTAAAATTAATTAATTAGTTGGTTAAATTAAGTAATATTTCATACATCAGGAATGTATGGAATAATTACTGAGGCATGGGGAACCAACTCAGAGAGGACGCAAAGCCACTTTGGGGATTTGGGAGATGTTTTATATCCTGAGCGGTAGTCAGTCACACCGGAGTGTGCATGTGTGCATACCCGTCTGCTGTATTCACAGGCTATAAGATTTGTGTTTTGTACTGTATGTAAGTTATGCCTTAATCAAGTTCTGCTAGCATGAAAATAAGGGGGGGGAGGGGAGACTAATGCACCTGACAGCAGGGTGCAAATGGATTGGAAGGGCATAGGATCATCATCCACACAGAAGCTAAAATCAGCAAGTGTTTACTAGTTCTGGGGTGTACGCTGTTGCCAAAACACGGGACTGCTAAGGAAGTGGAGTGACATCTGCGAGAATAAGTCTTTGAAAGTCTTTGAAAGCAAGGGCTGCCTAGAGCTCTAAGGTCCTCATTCCCTGCACAGCCCCTAGCCTGCAAGAGAAACAAGACCTCTCCCCGCTGCAGAGACTCGAAGGACTTACGATGCTCTCCCCAGATCCACTAAGTGAAGAGTTCACCCCAAAAACAGTTCATAAAACAGCAGGTACATAGATTAGAATCCCATGCTTGTTTGAAATTTACCTATGTGCCAGTATGGCGAATTCTGCATGAGAGAATTGTAGATGATCTTTATTTTCCATATTGCTTTCATGTAATTATTCTAAATTTTTTAATGTGTATTATTTGTGTTATTAAACAAGTTTGTTTTTCTATAATAGTCACCTTTTACTTGGACCCACAGGAATTACTAGAGAGACAATATGCACCAGAGAGGGGTTTAATTAACCAAGAACAGAGTCATAGACTCCCTCGGGTACTTCCCCGACAGAAAACAACATTTAAAAACCTTAAAGGGATGTCTGAGATCAATTGCTTAGCCTTAAATGAACAGAATGCAGGAGGTATAACAGGTTCGGAAGGACTTCTCAGAAACAGCAAACCCCAGGTGGGAAGAGCAACAGGTCCTCTTCGCACTTTGTTATTGAAGCAGATTTTTGGTCCATTGCAACTTGGAAACAAAAGTTCCAGACTCCATGTGCAATTCAGAAACTACACAGTGAAAGTAACTTGGGGTTTGTTTGTTGTTTGTTTTTGTAGAGAAAAGTTGGCAAACATTTGAGAACAATCCCCAACTACAAAATGCTCAAAAGGATCAAAGGACCCGTAAACACTCATCACAGCAGTAAGTTCGGACACGGTTCTGAAGTCTGAATTATACATGCAGCTCCCCAAACCTGCACAAAACCAAAGACAAATCCATGCATCTAAAACTGTTAGCTTTTATTGTCACTTGTTGGTTTTCGATCAGACTCTACAGGTGTTTTCCGGAGGGTCTACATGCCTCTAACACACCTGCTAAAAGCACAAACACACAGGAAGTTTATCATCTGCACTTACATACCACCTTCCATCCATGGATCCCAAGTGGTCTGTCAGAAATATTGTTTTCCTAAGTCCCCAGTGAGATGTGTAAATATTGTTGCCTCCATCTCATACTCAGATAAACTTAAATATGTGGGCAGTTAAGTGGCTTGTCAACGGTTATAACCCAAGACAAAATCCTTGCAAGCCGCCCTCTGGTCTCCCTTCCTCTGCCGACTGTCCCTTTGAGCTTTCTCGTTGGCCCTGGCTTAAATCATGCACGCAGGCCATTGTTTCCCTGGTGATGGAGGTGGCGTGCTATTTCCTGCCCTGAATTTGGCACCGGGCCCCCAGCTACAACGCATTTAGCCACAAGTGCATCAGCCGTGCGTGAGTGGGGACAGCTTGGCTCCTTGGAAACCTAAGTGGCGTGTGTCAGCTGGCTCCAGCCCACGGAGAGCCACTCCAGGCCATGCTGCTAACTCCTCCATCATTAGCCCAGAGCAACCCACAGTGCAGGCGATGATGGCTCTCAGAGCAGGGTGAACAAATGGAGACGGCTTAAAGGCAAAGGCTCCGGCCCGGCTCCAGCGCAGCCCTCGGGGAGAAATGATCCATAGCTCTCTGGCACCCCAGCCCTTAGACCGGTATGGTCCAAGCTGCGCTCCTTTCTATGGACAACACAGCAAAGTGTGATGGCTGTCGATTACATTCCTCGATAGGCAACCGAATTTACACTTCCAATTCCCAGTTGCACTGCTTATTCTTACGTTTCATTCATTAATTAATGTGTCCTAGAATGACCATTCAGAATCAGATCCAGACAAATAGGAAAGTTGTTGGGGCACCTGCCAGGGGACAAGAATGACCACTTGAAAAGCACCTCTCTGAGGATTGCAGTCACTCTTAGAAATTGGGGGTGGAAATTTTTTTACGGTCAGTAAATGCCATATACTTTAAGTTAATTTTAACTTCTTTGCCTCTCAAGTGTCTTGTTAACCTTCCAGGATGCATCATATGAACTAGAGGCTGGATTAGTTGCCTTTCTTCTCATATGCTTCCAAAGCACCTCATAGGTGTTCCCATCAGAGCTCACTGCTAATAATAACACCTAATCTCTGCTGAGCATTTACCTTGTACGAGGCATCCTGCCAGACAGTTTAAATTCATTAGTTTTTTTCAGGTTCTAAGTATTACCATTAATATCCTCATTTTGCAGATAAGGAAACTGGCTTAGAGAGGTCACAAATCACTATGTTAGTTTCCCATGGCTGCCATAACAAATTACCACGAATATAATGACTTAAAATGACAGAAATTTATTCTCTCATAGATCTGGAGGCCAGAAGTCTGAAACCAGTATCACCAAGGTTTCAGTAAGGCTGTCCATCCTCTGGAGGCTCTGGCTTCTAGTAGCTGCTGGCATTTCTTGATTTGTGGCTGTAATACTTATTCTCTGCCTCCATGATCTCACTGCCTTATCTGCTCCTTTGTGTGTCAGATCTCCTTCTGCCTCCCTTTTATGATGATACATGTGATTACATTTAGGGCCCATCTGGATAAGGTCCTTCACTTAATCATATCTGCAAAGTTTTTTTTGTTTTGTTTTGTTTTTTGGCTATCAAATGCAACATTCATAGCTTCCTGGGTGTGAATGTGAATGTTTTTTGGGGGGCCATGATCTAGCCTATGATTCACTCATCTAGTAGGTAGTGTCTTCAAGTTTGGGCTCATGAAGATTCATCAGTGAAGTAGGGGTGGGCGCCTCGAGGGTAGGAGTGTGGGCTTTGGTGCATGAGGCAGACCTGGCTTTGATCCAATTCCGCCACTTACTGTGTGACTTCAGCAAGCAACTTACCCTCTCTCAGTCTAATGCATAAGATTGTTCTGAGGATTAAATGAGAGAATGAATGTGAAATGCATACAATGGTGCCTTGGTGTAGTTTAGAGCTCAGTGAATTGCAGCTGCTGTCCTTTTTGTTAAAAGCAGGGGCTAAGCTGGAGTTCTGACCCAACCTTGCAGATAAAGGTCAGTGAACACCAGGCTTCTACAGATGAAGAAATATGAAAATGAGGAGAAAAGTTAGTTCTGCCACAGAGCCAAGGAAAGTCAGTGCTAACCAAACACAGTAGAATTTTCAAAACCATTTGGCATGGTACACTATAAAGATCGACCAGAACTAGCCATGCAAAGGATTTCTGCTCTTCAAAAGTGGAGAATGTGACCTTTCTCCAAAGTAGGGCCAAAATGTGTATTTTTGTCAATAGATATTCCTACACATTGTTATAAATAGGAGTCACCTGGATAGTCACACTTTGATGGTCCTCTTGAGGTTAAAATGATTCCAATTTCAAGACCTATAATAAAGAGAATGACCAGTAAATCAAGAGTTTAGAGCATGGAGAGGAAAATGAGAAAAATAGGCAGGAAATAGTAGGAAAAGGACAGTAGAGGGGAACAAAAACATTTGAATCTGGTGTTTGTTAGGATGATTAAGAGATGTCATGTAAGCTGCCTTGCCTCCTTGACTCTGAACAAAATAAATGTGATTTGGTTCTGTTCCATTATTTAGCTGGGATAGGATAACATGAAGTTCAGCAAAGAAGTTTTAGTACTGCACCTCTAAATGTGGTCATATATTATATGTTCAACTTGCTATATTTCATCCAATCAGGTTTTTTAGTTTAATATACTGGGATTCTGGGGCACCTGAGTGGTTCAGTGGGTTAAAGCCTCTGCCTTTGGCTCAGGTTATGATCCCAGGGTCCTGGGATCGAGCCCCACATCGGGCTCTCTGCTTAGTGGGGGAGTCTGCTTCCTCCCCTCTCTCTGCCTGCCTCTCTGCCTACTTGTGATCTCTGTCAAATAAATAAATAAATAAAATCTTTTAAAAAATACTGGGATTCTTTGCAATACGGCAAGGTTTCTCAATTTGGGTAAAACATGTGAAACAGGAACATTAATAGATTTTGTCTTTTTAGAAAAAGAAAAACCCTAAATTACTTAAATGTCAACCAGTAGGGGAAAGAATGATAGCTTTACATCCACTGCCATGAAAAGACATACAACCAAGTTAAAATTCACAGAACAACACATAAAACTGGATCCTATCAAAATTAAAAAGATAAATAACCTGACAACCAGACAGATGGACAGAGATATGTAAATCCATTAGCAATAGTTGAGGATATACACCCAATTATTAACAGCCATTAGTTCCTGGGCAATTCTAGAATTGAGTTAGGGGAAAAGCCAATTTCCCTTTATAGTCTACAAGCTTTTGTATTTGCTTGGAACATGTTTTTATAAGGAACATGTTTTTGTACATTACTTGTTCACTTTTTTAAATAAAGATTTTCCCTTATTTATAAGATAGACAGAGATCACAAGCAGGTAGAGAGGCAGGCGGAGGGGGGGAAGCATGTGCAGAGAGTCCAATGTGGGGCTCGATCCCAGGACCCTGAGATCATGACCCAAGCCAAAGGCAGAGGCTTAACCCACTGAGCCACCCTGGCACCCCAACTTGATTACTTTTTTAAGCTGTAAAAGATAAGTTATTTATTTTAATATAAATATATCATTAACATACAGGGGTTTTGCTGGAAATATTACTTGTGGAATAACAAACAGTAAATGTGTATTTTTTTTTTACTTTTATTAATGAACCAGACATGCTCTGTCTTCCTTGACTCTGTATTAAAGGAACAGAAGTACAAAAGAAATAAACCCATACATGAGGGAGAACAGGGTAAGGGAATGTCATATTGGGCTGAGAGAGTGGGCACATAACTGGAAGCCAGGAAGTCAACGGGAGAGGCTTAATAGGTAAGGGACAGTGCAGAGAGGGGATGTATGAGGGCTGCCGAGGAGGGCAGTCAGTCAGCCTGAGGGGACCTGGGCAGGCTCCGACAGTGGATCAACTGTACCCACCTGTTTTTTTCTCCACCACCCCCTATATCCCCCGGTCCCCTGCACGACACCCAGCAAGTACAGGCGGCTGGCATCTACCCTCAGGCAAGACTGGAGTCTAAGGTTTTTAGTCCTCAACTTCATGTCCCACAGTGAAGTTCTCACTCTGGGAATCAGGGGCTCTCAGTCTCACAATGAGTTGCCCTCCCCTCCCCACCCTCATGCCCAGAGCAGAACATGCAGTCAGATTTCTCACTGGGAAGATGATGGAGCCCAGCTACATGGACCTTCTTGCCGCCTCCTGACCACCCACGGGAGAAGAATGAGACACAAACAAGTCAGATGCAAGAGAATGGGAGTAGGGGGTGACAAGGTGGCGACACGTGGTGGCCGAACAGGGACTTGAGAGACCAGACCCAATGTGAGTTTTGCACAGGCAGTGCCTTCCCTGCCCCCCCACCCCCCCCACACACACACCCCGCCGCTACTATGTTGTGGGTACTTACCCAGGGTATGGGTAATCTGGAGAGCACAAACGAGTATCACCCTTAGGGATGTTTGTTGAAAAGGCTCCTAAGGCAGGAGGAGCAAAAGTCAGCGAGGGCAAACTGTTGGAGCTTTTAAAGGTAATTAAAAAAACATTGCTCCTAATTCCCTATATTAGGGACTTTAGATTTACAAATATGAAAAAAAGTAAAACATACGTAAAACTTTTGCCTACTAAAGAAAAACCAATTCCAGGGACGCCTGGGTGGCGCAGTTGGTTGGACGACTGCCTCCGGCTCAGGGCGTGATCCTGGAGTCCCGGGATCGAGTCCCGCATCGGGCTCCCAGCTCCATGGGGAGTCTGCTTTGCTCTCTGACCTTCTCCTCGCTCATTCTCTCTCTCACTGTCTCTCTCTCTCAAATAAATAAAATAAAATCTTTAAAAAAAAAAAGAAAAACCAATTCCAATTACTATACGGTCTACTAAACCTCTTATTCGCTCCATTCTGCAGCTTTTACAAACCCATGACTCAGGTAAAAATTAAAAATAGGGTGGGCCCAAGTAAAACAATAATCAGTATTTAAAGAAAGCTAAATTTATTGGCTTCATTAAAATAGACATGTCTTTAAAGTTATCAACATTAAATGTAAAACTTATTCTCTTAAGGTTTACTAAAGGTCAAATAAGCTCATACTATCTCTGCTGGAATTTGTTAACGAAAAGACAACTAAACTGATAACTCATTGTCTGTCTCAAAGTTTTCATGGGTAATTGTTAAGATAGCTTTCAAAGTCATTGTAACCTAAAACATCAAAGTTTTACTTAAATGATAAATAAAACTTAAATGATAATTTAAATGATAAATAAAATAAAATGTGTTGGACACTTAGGTCTTTCCCGAATAAAATAAAGTGCTAAGTGTTTTCTACTGTGGCCCCTGCTCCCATTCTGTTGCAGCTGACTTGTTTGTGCCTCATTCTTCTCCCATACACCATCAGGAGTGGCACCTTCTTTCTAAAATATGACAAGACACATAAATATCACCAAGATATTAGCAGATCTGGAAACTTGAGAAAGAAAAACCGAGACAAATTTTGGTGGAAACAAACATAATCAGGGAATAGAAGAAAACTTGACTCAAAAAGATATAACAAAGATTTTATAAAAGTGTACAAGGGTGATTTGAAAAAAAAATCAGAAAAGCTCTTAGAGATTTAAAATACAACAGCTAAGAAGCACCTGGGTGGCTCAGTGGGTTAAGCCTCTGCCTTTGGCTCAGGTCATGATCTCAGGGTCCTGGGATCAAGCCCCGCATCAGGCTCTCTGCTCAGCGGGGAGCCTGCTTCCCCCTCTCTCTCTGCCTGCCCCTCTGACTACTTGTGATCTCTCTCTCTCTCTCTGTCAAATAAATAAATAAAAATTTAAAATAAAATACAACAGGTAAAATAAAATGCTCCAAATTAGAATCATAAGATAAAATAAAGGAGATCTTCCAGAGCATAAGATAAAAAAAGAGAAAAATGTGAAAGAACAGATAAAATCCAGAAGTTCAATGTTCACCAAATGGAATCCCAGAAGAAAATAGAGAAAAGGCTGGGAGTGAGAGGTGAGGGCTGAGTGAAAACCAGCCATTTCCCCATCTCAGGGTCAATGTTTTCTAAGGGAACTCTGATGGGGGCCTCTTGGACCCCCATCAGTCCCATCAAGACTTGGAGGGGGGCTGCCCAGGCAGCTCAGATGGTTGGGCAATCTGTCTTCAGCTCAGGTCATGATCCCGGGGTTCTAGGATCGAGTCCACGTCAGATGACCTGCTCAGTAGGGAGTTTGCTTCTCCCGCTGCCTCTCTCTCTCTCTCTTTGTCTCTCATGAATAAATAAATAAAATCCTAAAAAAATAAAATAAAATCCTAAAAAAAAAAAAGGACTGGGGTATGGTATATTCAGGAAGGGTAGATGAGTGTGGCCCAAAATAACAAATGTCTACTACTTTCTTTCTTTTTTTTTTTTTAATTAACATATATTATTTGTTTCAGGGGTACAGGTCTGTGATTCATCAGTCTTACATAATTCAAAGTACTCACCATAGCACATATCCTCCTCAATGTCCATCACCCACCCCCCTTCCCTCCAGCAACCCTCAGTTTGTTTCCTGAGATTATGTCTACTACCTTCTTAATGTAGCCTAACAGCACCAAGGAAGCCAGGACATGACCTTTGTTCATGTGGGCATTTGGACTCTAAGGATAACTCACTTGACTCATTGAGAGAAATGCTAAAATCAGGAAAGGGTGAGCAGAACCCTGAAATTATTATCACTAATGACATTCCTCCAGGCAAACATCAGTCCACTTTCTTTGGATCTGATTGTTCAATTGCTTATAATTTCATCCGAACCCCTCAGCTCGTTTCTGCATCTTGTTTATAAAGATATCATGACTCCAACACTTTGTTCTAGAGAGTGTAAGAGGCACCTCTTAGGTGAATGCCTGGTTAGAAAGTATTCTGACTTTTCTAGGAATGTCCCTAACATAGTCGACATTAGTAGACGCCTGCAGCCATGTCTGTACTATGAGATTCTGGTGCCCACCCAACTAGTCATGACTCATTAACCCAAGAGCAGATTTCTGATCAATTCAGAGCAATAGGATTTTCCATCCTAGAAAGCTGAAAATTGGTCTGGTAAGAGAAAGATTCTAGAGACAGTCTTTAGGCTTCACCCTACAAAACAGGACCATAAAGTCCCACATATTGACAAAGAAAGGGTAAAAAGAAGACAAAAACAAAAAAGGCACAAATGAAGAAGTATAGGACAAAAGGCACAAAAGTATTTTTATTTGTTAAGAATCAAGAACTATGATATAGGCAAGGGTAGATTCACTGGAGACTTTCAGAGCTCAGCTGAAGAAGTGGAATCCATTAAAGACAGGTTTTAGGAAGCAATCAAGACACAGAGTTGAAAGATGAGCGCATGGTAAGAACTCTTTTTTTTTTTAAATAGTTCGCATTTTAAAGATTTTATGTATTTATTTGACAGAGAGAAACCACAAGCAGATGGAGAGGCAGGCAGAGAGAGAGAGACGGAAGCAGGCTCCCTGCTGAGCAGCGAGCCCGATGCAGGACTCGATCCCAGGACCCTGAGATCATGACCTGAGCCGAAAGCAGAGACTTAACCCACTGAGCCACCCAGGCGCCCCGGTAAGAACTCTTAAGGAAAGAGACTTGAGATGGCGTCTTGTTCAGGGAAAGGTGGGAAGTTCAATGAAGAGACCATTGTAATCAAGATTAAAGCCAGCCAAAATATGAACAAAATATTTTTTTTAAAGATTTTATTTATTTACTCGACAGACAGAGATCACAAGTAGGAGGAAGCAGGCTCCCCGCGGAGCAGAGAGCCCGATGCGGGGCTCGATCCCAGGACGCTGGGATCATGAAGTGAGCCAAAGGCAAGAGGCTTTAACCCACTGAGCCACACAGGCACCCCTTTCTCTCTCTTTTTTATTTTTGAACAAAATATTTTAATCCAAAATTTGCATCTGAGGGGCACCTGGTTGGCTCAGTCAGTAGAGCATGCGACTCTTGATCTTGGGGTTGTAGGCTCGAGCCCCACATTGGGTGTAGAGAGTACTTAAAAATAAAATCTTTTAAAAATTGCATAGGAAAGAAACCCTGTAACACACTTGGAGAGGACACCTGCATTGATCAGGAAGGTGAGATGAGTACTCAGCTTCCTGCACTTTTATGTAATATTCCAAAACAGTTTTTTTAAAAAAAGGCCTTTCTACCTACTTACTTAAATCTTCTATTTTCCAGATGATATCCATGTTGCTTTCCTGGCCACTCACAGTAATACTAAGCTATTTGAAATATATTGTCCTGTTTTCATCCTCCTTATAAGTTGTTGTACTTCTATTAGGGAAGTGGGGTCATACTGGCTTAGCTTTGTATCCAGACTCTGCAATGTACCAAGTACTGACCCTGAGCAACTTTCTTAACTAATTATTTGAGCTTCATTTTCCTGATTTACAATTATTAAACACAAGCATACATGGAAAGTATGTGGCATAGTGCCTAGGACATAATAAGTACTCCATAAATGGTAGCTCTTTTCTATTGTTTTAACTACTATTCTTTTTAATCACATTCACATGCTGCACTACCATGAAGACATAAATAATTGTACCCAGATTTGTTCAACTGATTTTTTTTGTTACAAACACGAGCTGACATTTTTTATGTGTTTTATATTTTATAACCTCAAAACCACACTTAAAACTTCTAATTCTGTTTTTCTGAAAATAAATAAATTGAAAAAATTTTTTTAAAAAACTTCTAATTCTGAACTTCTTGATGAAGGGCAGAAGCCACACTTATCCCTTTATCTCTAACATCAAATATATATGTACCTCTCAACCCAGAAGAGGCACACAGCAAATTTGTGTTAGATCTCCTACTACTGGAGTTGATACAGATTCACTTAATGATGACATTTGAAATTTACAAAGTAAAATTTTCATTTGCAGGTCTAATTTGCGACCATATACCAGAGAGTGAAGGTGTTTTGTTTGTTTTATGTTTTAGATTTCGTTGAGAGAGAAAATTTTCCAACCCAAAGAAAAATGAAGGATAACAGTGTATCACTGAAGCCTTGGGGAGCCTCACCCCAAAATCTTGTGCCATTAGTCCAGTCAATCACCCTTTTCTGAAAGTTCCCATGTAGAAAGAGCAGGAGCACTCTCTGAAAACAGTGCACATGCATGGGAAGCAACTCCGAATTACTGTCTGTTTCATCTATTACAAAGAAAGATCTTTCACATAGGTTACACAGTTATCATAGAAACATGAAATGTTTTCCTGTGGAGCATTTTCTAGAAATGCCAGTTATAAAATATTAAAATAAATATCAAAAATTCCAGAAGATCATTTGGAGAGCAGATAGATTTGGACATTAAAACATAACTCACTCCCCAAAACAAACAACCCAATTCAAAAATGGGCAAAGTTTTCAAATAGGCATTTCTTCAAAGAAGATATATAAACAGTGAGGGAGCACGTGGAAAAAATGATCAACATTACTAGTCATTAAGGGAATGTAAATCAAAACTACAGAATACCACTTCACACCCATTAGGATAGATATTACAGGAAGAAAAAAAGAGAGAGAAAAGCATACACACACACAAACCAGATAACAGCAAATGTTGGTGACAATGTGGAGAAATTGAAACATTTGTGCATTGCTGGTGGGAATGTAAAATGGTGTAGCCCCCATTTAAAACAGTCTGGTAGTTTCTTGAAAAGTCAAACATAAAAGTATCATATAATCCAGCAATTTCACTCCTAGGTACATACACAAAAGAATTGAAAGCAGGAATTCAGACCAATACTTGTGTGCCACGTTCATAGCAGTATATGCGCAATAGCCAAAAGGTAGAAACAACCCAAGTGTCCATCAATAGAAGAACGACTAAACAAAATTCATTATATACATAAAATGCAATATGGCTCAGCCTTAGGAAGGAATGAAATTCTGATACATGCTACAATATGGATGAAACTTGAAAGCATTATGCTAAGTGAAATATGCCAGATAATAAAGGACAAATTTAATGAGTTCATTTATATGAAGTACCTGGAGGAGGCAAATTCAGATAGACAGAAAGTAGAACAGAGGTTACTAGGAGCTGGGAGGAGGAGGGGATGGGGAATTATTATTTAATGGATAGCCTATTGGGGATAAAAAAAAGTTCTAGAAATAGTTGTGATTATTATACAAGACTGTTGTGTCACCGAATTGTACACTTAAAAATGGTTAAAATGGTATATTTTGTTATGTAAATTTTAACCATTTTTATTTAATAATTTAAAAAATCACATAAATCTGGGGTACCTGGGTGGCTCAGTTGGTTAAGTGTCCAACTCTTGATTTTGGCTCAGGTCATGATCTCAGGGTTGTGAGATCAAGCCCTGCATCAGGCTCTATGTTGGATTGAATCTGCTTAAATTCTCTCTCGCAGGGTGTCTGAGTGGCTCAGCTGGTTGAGTGTCCAAGTCTTGATCCCAGCTCAGGTCTTGATCTCAGGGTCATGTGTACACACACATACACACACACACACACATATGGAATATTATTCAGCCAGAGAAAATAATGAAATCTTGCTATTTGCAGTGACATGGATGGAGCTAGAATGTAAAATGCTAAGTGAAATAAGTCAGTCAGAGAAAGACAAATACCATATGATTTCACTCATACATAGAATTTAAGAAACAGAACAAAATGAGCAAAGGTGAGAAAAGGAGAGACAGAGACAAAGAAACAGACATTTAACTAACAGAGAACAAAGTGATGGTTGCCAGAGGGGAGACAGTTGGGGGTGGGGGAAAGAAGTGAAGGGGATTAAGGAGAGCACTTGTGATAAGCATCAGGTAATACAGGGAATTGTTGAATCGCTATATTGTACCCCTGAAACTAATGTAATACTGTATGTTAACTGGAATTAAAATAAAAACTTTTTTAAAAAAGATTTTGTTTATTTGACAGACAGAGATCACAAGTAAGCAGAGAGGCAGGCAGAGAGAGAGAGAGAAGGAAGCAGGCTCCCTGCTGAGCAGAGAGCCTGATGTGGGACTTGATCCCAGGTTCTGGGATCATGACCCGAGCGAAAGGAAGAGGCTCTACCAACTGAGCCACCCAGGCGCTCAGAAAAGAAAAACTTAAAAACAAACAAATAAACAAAAGAAAAGAAAAATGAAACAAAAGGATTGAGTACCTGATTTTGTGAGGCTCTACCATTCTGAACATTACTAGGCTGTCAAGGAACCCAGCAAGGGACAGCGGGGATCCAAGCCAAAGATCTAGCTGAATATAACCTGGTTATAATACAAGCTTTCCTTGATCTCCAAAATAAGAAGAGAGACCGGGAAGTTTATACATTATTAGGTGGATTGCCTTGTATCCCTACTTAAAAAGGAATATACCCATGTCAGATATAATGAAGGCAGACTGGTAAAAAGATTAACTTCATGACTCTAAAAGTCTGTTTTTGCTCCTTTTTCTTTTACATAATTATTATAGATGTTATTTCTTCAACACACACTTTGCTTCTCCAAATAAGTTCAATTATGGACAGCTGTATCACCCCATGCCCAAGTTCTAGCCTGCCCTTGAAGATGGCCTGTCATGTTGATTTTGGATTTGCCTGGGAAGCCCCCTCAATCATGTAAGCCAATTCCTTTGCATACATTTCTTAATATATATATTATCTACTTCTGGTTCTCTTTCCCTGGTTGCATCTTGATGATACAGACTTTGGTACCAGAAGTGGCTCTAGAGGAACAGAATCTTAAAGATGAATTTTCTGAACTGATTCTGAGTTTTCTGGAATTGATTCTCTAATTTTATTAAAGACACTAATGCCTCTATTTCTAGCACTAAAGAGGACACTAGTAGTCCATGACATGATGCAACAAGGGATATGCAAAATATTATCATTAGATACTCCTAATCAAATACCTAGAGGAAGTGAGATTCTAGGTGACCATGTATTTGTTACATTAGAATATTTTAGTGGAACTAAGGAGTGTAATGAGATTGGCTGATTGTCCTAAATGTGGTGGAGAAAGTTGAGAAGGATGAGCTCAGGGCCTCTGTTTCCCAGCTTCAGTGTCACATTGACCTGAAAGGTAAATCTGCCCTTGGAAAAACACTTATCTCCTGTAGCCTATAGAGGCTTTCTTGCAAGTGGTTGAACTACAGTGCAAATTGAACTCTTGACCAAAAGGGTGTTTTCCCTTCAAATGAGGGCACTGATTGGGAAGGAATGGGATCTTGAAAATTGCAATGGGGAGATGAAGCCAAGTACATTGAATTTCTCAATTCTTTGAGATCCTCTTTGCCAGCAGAATCAGATTTTTTTTAATTTTTATTTTTTTAAAGATTTTATTTATTTATTTGACAGAGAAAGATCACAAGTAGGCAGAGAGGCAGGAAGAGGGAGAGAGAGAGAAGCAGTTTCCCCGCTGAGCAAAGAGCCCGATGCGGGGCTTGATCCCAGAACCCCGAGATCATGACCTGAGCTGAAGGCAGCAGCTTAACCCACTGAGCCACCCAGGCGCCCCCAGAATCAGCTTTTTGACCTTTGTTAGCCCTTCGTTTCCTGAAGAAGTTGTCTTAAGGGACGCCTGGGTGGCTCAGTTGGTTGGACGACTGCCTTCGGCTCAGGGCGTGATCCTGGAGTCCCGGGATCGAGTCCCACATCAGGCTCCCAGCTCCATGGGGAGTCTGCTTCGCTCTCTGACCTTCTCCTCGCTCATGCTCTCTCTCACTGTCTCTCTCTCTCTCAAATAAATAAATAAAATCTTTCAAAAAAAAAAAAAAAGAAGTTGTCTTAAAAGGCACTGTTGATTCTCTTCAGGACCTGCCTCTCTCCTTACTTCAAGACCAACAACTCGGTATAAGTCCCAGCAGGTACCAAAGGGTGACTTATAAAGTATGCCTGCACACTGAAAGATGCACTAACACACTAAAAGACCTGCATGACTTTTTTCAATTAATAGAGATGCAAAATATGGGTCATATGTATGGGAATGGATCTTCAGGGTGTGGGATCACATTAGAAAGAATATAAAGTTGGATCAGGCTGACTATATTGATATGAGTCTCCTAAGCAGAGATTCTTTTTTTTTTTAAGATTTTATTTATTTATTTGACAGAATGAGAGAAAACAAGCAAAAGGAGCAGCAGAAGCAGAGGGAGAAGCAGACTCCTTGCTGAGCAGGGAGCCTGATGCAGGGCTTGATCCCAGGACCCTGGGATCATGATCTGAGCTGAAGGCAGACACTTAACCAACTGAGCCACCCAGTGCCCCCTAAGCAGAGATTCTGAATTCAATGTTTTAATTTAAGGGGTTTAGAAAAGGATCTAATAGTATGACCGGTTAGATGAACCATGGATCCAAGTTTCGACTACACCAAATGAAGCTGAAACTTGCCTTAGTATATTATAAAGAACTGCCTTGATATACTATAAATGAAAGTATCCAAAAGCTAAGAGATATTGTCTTCTTCCCTCTTTTATTTCCTTATTCCTTATCATCTCTAACATAGGATGTGTTAATAATAGTTACATTTATATCACAGAGTTTAAGTTACAGGATCAAAGGAGAAAGCTCTTCCGGAATAAGAGCTAGCATGTTTTTGATTGTATAAAAGGCAATTGTATTGATGAGAGACAGAAGCAGGAAAATGTTTACCTTTAGCTTGGAAGGCAGACTTAAAGTCTGCATAGTTTCGATAAGGATCAAATATATGCTGGTTGCTACATTCTTTAAGAGTATCATGAAAGGGACGCCTGGGTGGCTCAGTCGGTTGGGCAGCTGCCTTCAGCTCAGGTCATGATCCCATCATCCTGGGGTCGAGTCCCACATCGGGCTCCTTGCTCCGCAGGGAGCCTACTTCTCCCTCTTACTCTGCCTTCCACTCTGTCTGCCTGAGCTCGCTCTCACTCACACTCTCTCTCTGACAAATAAATAAATAAAATCTTTTTTTAAAAAAAGATTATCATTTAAAAAAAGGGTATCATGACTGCTTATATATCTCACAAATAGTTAATATCAAACTGGATGAAATGTGTGGTGTCTAAATGGGATGTCTGTTCTGATCGGAGGGGGGCCCCCAAATGTGGGGTGATGATTGGGTGAGGCCAGTGGTACAGGTGACAAAAGAATTCATCCGAGGCAAAACAAAGGAGATAGAAGTTTATTGAATGCACTGCAAGGGAGCCGTGGGCAGAATAGGAGAGCAGAGAGGCTGTCTGCAAAGAGGCAATGGGTGGGGGCTGTTTTTAAAGGGGGGAGGTAAGGAGGTATGACGATGTATAGAATTCTCCCTTTTTGGTAAGTGTGCCTGGTTGTAAGTAGACCATTGGTCAGGGTCTATGGATATATATATATATATATTTTTAGGGTCTATGGATATTTTGAGGTGGGTCACCTGATGGGCCTGTGTGTATTCAGCCAGTTGGTCGTTATGGGCCCTCTCTATATTCCATTGCACAAGTCTGCCTAAAAGTGGCCTCTACAATATGTACCAGATGAATCTTGCAGAAGTAGTTTTCCAAGTAATAATTCAAAGAATTTTTTATAATCTGATATGCCCTGCATGCCCCCCCTTCCCTTTGATTGCTAAGTATGTAACCACCAGCTTCACACAGCAAAAAGTGAAGCTCTTTCTGTTCATAGGCCCTGTCCCCATGCTACTTAAATAAACTCACTAAGTTGCCCTGTAAACATCTCAAGAATTCTTTCTTGACCATTGCACTGGAGGACACCACATCAGTATCATTTAGGCAGAAGTATAACTTTGTTATTACCTTTATTTGAGATAAAGTATAGCTTGAGATGTATAAGGGTAGCAAGCTGACAAGAAGTAGACCATGCTCTTTGTGTTCACTTGACTAAGCTACAATCCCTAGTTATTCAGACATGAATCTAGGTATTACTATGAAGGTGTTTCATAGTTAAGGTTAAAGTCCATAATCAGACTTCTGGTTTCTGACATGTAAGAGTTCTGACATATCAAACCAGAAGTGACTCTTAATCTCACGAAACAAACTGTGAGTTGCTGGGGGGAGGGGGGTTGGGAGAAGGTGGGTAGGGTTATGGACATTGGGGAGGGTATGTGTTTTTGGGTAAATTGGAAGGGGTGGTGAACCATGAGAGACTGTGGACTCTGAAAAACAATCTGAGGGGTTTGAAGTGGCGGGGGGGTGGGAGGTTGGGGTACCAGGTGGTGGGTATTATAGAGGGCACGGCTTGCATGGAGCACTGGGTGTGGTGCAAAAATAATGAATACTGTTTTTCTGAAAATAAATAAATTGGAAAAAAAATTTTTAAAAAAAGAGTTCTGACATATCAAAGTTCAGAGATCATCACTCCCATCCTCACAAGATCTGAAAAGACTGAAAAATCAATGACTTTTCTTGGGCTGGTTGAAGAATTGAGGTTGTGGGACAAATTGCCACCCTAAAATCTGAAGAGATATGCAAATATAGGAAATCAGGTAATGATCTCTTTACCTTGAGCAGAAGCTCTGATGGCATAAACAGAACACTTACATGGTAATTTCGACAGATGCTGGAAGCTGTATAGGCTAGTGTGGAAGTGAGAAACTCCTGGGACTGAATTCTTAGTGGGGAGAGAAAGGGACACATTTTCATGGGTTTCCAAAGAATCCTAGCAAGTTCTCAAGGTTAAGAACCAAGAAAAAAGATAATAGCTCTGGCAAGATGAGAGGAAAAATAACCATCTTTTTTTTTTTAAGATTTTATTTATTTATTTGACAGAGATCACAAGTAGGCAGAGAGGCAGACAGAGAGAGAGGGGAAAGCAGGCTCACTGCTGGGCAGACAGCCCAATGCAGGGCTCCATCCCAGTACCCTGGGCCTGGGCCAAAGGCAGAGGCTTTAACCCACTGAGCCACCCCGGCGCCCCAAAAAATAACCATCTTGAAATAGATGTAGATCATCCTCCATAATAAAGATCTGCTCTCCATAGGAAAAGCCATTTCCAGAACCTTATCTACTTGGAAGGAAGGACATTTATCTAACTCCTCCCCTCTCCGGGCTTTCTGTCTCGCTTAAAGGGGTTATAGGGTGAATAAAAGCCAAAAAACACTTGGGAAGGTAACAGCCAGCCCAGGAATAAAGTTCTACCACTAAAAGACTGAAATATTATCAAAAGATTAAAGAACGTTTTCCATCCCCCACACCTTACCACCAGTACAACAACACTGGATTACAGTTGGAAGAACTACAGGGCATAGGCTCTATTTAAGGAGACCTGCTCCAGAAATTAATGGGAGGGGTAAAAACAAGAAAATAGAAGGGTCTGAAGCCTCTGGAACCCACATCTACAGTGAACAATAAACATAGCCCAACTCTTAACCTGATTAATACACATTAAAGACCTCTTAACTCTCCTGGCCCCATCTGTTCAGAAATGCTGGTGAGTGTCGCTCTGTGACCCAGCGACACTCAGAGCAAAGCCAGTGGACCTGTTTGGCTATGAATCTTGGAGTGAGTTAAGACAACAAAGAGCTCAAAGAATTCAAAATATCCTCTTAAATAAATTTAATGACCTACAGGGCACAGTGAGGGGAGCAAGCCTCCATAAGTTGGCTATAGGAAAGTTGACACAGCAGTGAAGCAGAAAATTGGAACTTTCAGAAATCTGCTCGGTGAGGGACATCCCTGCCTAAAAGGTGCTCAGCTACTTCTCCCACTGCATCCAGGCAGAGAAACTAATTCATAGCACTGCTTGGTGTTGAATACAATACCCAGCCTGCCTGACCAGCTAAACCAACCAGAGCACATATGTAGCTTATCCAACATCCCTGCATACAGTGATACTTGAACAGAGAACACAGCCCATGGTTTTCCTCATCTGCTGAGTATAACTGTGCTATAGTTATATATACTGTTATAGTTATATATACACTATATATACTGCTGAGTATATAGTGACCTCACCTGACCATAGAAATCTGTGTTCACTCTTGCATGATTTGGGTCCCCAAACAATGTACCATACATGTTCAGGGTCATATCCTGCTGCCCTGCCAGGGTAGGGAAGCTGATTCATGGCCCAATATACTACCAAATATAGCATTCAGTTACAACCATCTGGTAAGCCTGACCAGAGAACCAGGAAACCACAGAGTCCATCCTCCAGGCTCACTTGGATAGGGAACCAAACCAACTTAGCTAACTGCTCTCCACTAGTGGCACCCACCCTCCCAATCCATCAACCCCAGAAAGGGAACAAAAAATATACCACCTGCCTAACAACATTATCAGTAGATACACCCAGAAACCCAAACTGAGCTGGCTGATGAAGAATTGTCACTGCCAAAACAAATCTCTTAAGGAACCTGATTACTCAAATGTACAGACACCAATGTAAGGAATCAAGGATCACCAAAAAACAAAACAAAACAAAACAAACAAAACAAAACAGGTAAATATGACACCAATAAAAGAATCCAATAACTGATCTTTTTTTTTTTAAGATTTTATTTATTTATTTGACAGACAGAGATCACAAGCAGGCAGAGAGGCAGGCCGAGAGGAGGAAGCAGGCTCCCCGCTGAGCAGAGAGTCTGATGTGGGGCCTGATCCCAGGACCCTGGGATCATGACCTGAGCTGAAGGCAGAGGCTTTAACCCACTGAGCCACCCAAGTGCCCAATAACTGATCTTTTTTAGAAAATGGAGACCTATAAAGAATTCAGACAAGAATTCAAAATATCCTCTTAAATAAATTTAATGACCTACAGGGCACAGAGATAGCTGAACAAAACTAAGAAAACAATGCATGAACAAACAAGAAGTTCAATAAAGCTATAGAAATAATTTTTAAAAATCAGAAATTCTAGAGTTGAAAATTACAATAATTGAACAGAAGAATTCAATAGTTTCAAAGACAGACTTAAGCATGCTGAAAAAGGAATCAGTGAAGAGGAGTATAGGACATTAGAAATTATCCAGTCAGAGGAGCAAAAAGAAAAAAGAATGGAAAAAAAGTAAAGTCTATGAGACTTATGAGACACAATGAAATAAAACAACGTTCACAAATGGGAATTCCAGAAGGAGAAAAGAAAGAAAATATATTTAAAGCAAAAATGGCTGAAAAATTCCTGAAGGAGAGAAAAATGGACATCCAGATCTGTGAGGCTTAAAAAAACTCCATATAGGTTGAACTTAAATAGGGCTACACTAAGACACATAATTGAATTGTAAAAAATTACAACAGAAAAAAATTAAAAACAGCAAGAGAAAAGAGAAAGAGTTACAAACAAGGGAACCCCTATAAGACTATGGGCAGATTTATCAACAGAAATACTTCAGACCAGGAGAGAGTGGGATGACATATTCAAAATAAAAGAATGGTCCATCAAGAATACTATACCCATTAAAAGCTATCCTTCAAAAACAAAGGAGGGATAAAAACTTCCCTGAACTAACAAAAGCTGAGGGAGTTCATTACCACTAGACCTGCCCTAGCTTTGAGTGGAAGTAAAAGGATGCTAATTCACATCATGAAAACATTAAAAGGTAGCATAAAACTAACTGGTAATGGTAAGTATATTGTCAGTGTTCGACTCTAATTTGGTAATGATGTTGCATAATTTACTTATAATTCTAGTTTAAAAATCTTTTAAAAATGAATATATTGAAAACAACCATAAATACAATAATCTGTTGCTAGGTATGTGATATAAAAATATGTAAATTTTAACAGCAATAACCAAAAAAGTGAGAGAGAAGTAAAAGTGTTTAGAAATTCCATTATCAGCTTAAAATAAGGTGTTATAATTTTAGGATGTTTTCTGTACCTCATGGTAACCACGAGGGAAAAACTATAGCAAGTACACAAAATAATATGACAGATAAGTCAAAGCATACTGATAATTAAAGAATCAAAAGACAGAAGAAAGCAGGATAAGAAAAAAGAAAAATGAATCTACAAAACAACCAGAAAACAATGAACAAAATGGCAATGGTAAGTCCTTACCTATTGATAATTGTGTTAAAGTTTATTTTTTTAGTAATCTCTACACCCAATGTGAGTTTGAACTCATGACCCTGCAGGACACCAACGCAGGGGAATTTGGCGGCACCAGGTCCTCATGTGTAAGATGTCTCTTCGGCCCAGGCCTCCGGAGTCCACAGTATTGACAACTGTGTAGTTTTGGGCAAGAATTGAAGGAGGTCCACAGTGGCTTCAAGGGCTGTTGGGCTCTTAAGTGGCACCTCCAGGACTGGTAGAAACCACTGCAGGTAGTGTTGGTGATCAGAGCCAGTGGTGTGCACACACTTGACTATAGAGGCCAGCTATAGGAGCCTATGCAGTTGCAGAAGTCACTTACAGACACACTCATAATAATGGGGGTCAGGATGGGTAGAAAGAAGTAGGGCTAACTATGGGTTCGCTGGGATCTATGGAGTCTGTTTGTATGCCAATACTATATTATTTTGATTATTATAGTTTTATAGAGTTAGCTTGAAATCAGGAAGTGTGAAGCCTCCTGCTTTGTTCTTCCTCAGGATTTCTTTGGCGGATTTTTGGAATTTTGTGGTTCCATAAACATTTTAGGAGTTTTTTTCCTACTTCTATAAAAAAATGCCATTGGAATCTTGACAGGGGTTGCTTTGAATCTATAGATGGCTCTTGGTAATACTGACATTTTAACAGTATTTTTATTCTGCATGGGGTATCTTTCCATTTTTTTGTGTCTTCTTTGATTTCTTTCATCCATGTCTTGTAGTTTTCGGAGTAGAGATCTTTCATCTTCTTGCTTAAATTTACTTCAAGTATTTCATTGTTTTTATGCTATTATAAATGGAATTGCTTTATTTCTTTTTCAGAAAAGTCATTCCCCACAACTATATGGTCAATTAATCTCTGACAAAGCAGGAAAGGATATACAATAGGAAAAAAACAGTCTTTTCAACAAATGGTGCTGAGAAAACTGGACAGCAACATACAAAAGAATGAAACTGGACCACTTTCTTACACCATACACAAAAATAAATTCAAAATGGACTAAAGACCTAAATGTGAGATTGAAACCATCAAAATCCTAGAGGAGAACACAGGAAGTAACCTATTTGACATCAGCCATAACAACTTCTTCCTAGATATGTCTCCTGAGGCAAGAAGAGCAAAAACAAAAATAAACTATTGGGACTTCATCAAAATAAAAAGTTTCAGGGCACCTGGGTGGTTCAGTTGGTTGAGTGTCTGCCTTTGGCTCTGGTCATGATCCCAGGGTCCTGAGATCAAGTCCCACATCAGGCTCTCTGCTCAGCACGGAGTCTGCTTCTCCCTCTGTCCCCACCCCTGCTCATGTGCTCTCATGCGCTCTCTCTCAAAAATAAATAAATAAAATCTTCAAAATTTAAGAAAATTAAAAATTAGAAGTTTCTGCACAGCCTAGGAAACAAGAAAACTAAAAGGCAGCATACAGAATGGGAGAAGATATTTGCAAATGACATATCTGATAATGTGTTAGTGTTCAAAATATATAAAGAACTTATCAAACTTATCAAGTTCACCCCCCAAAATAATCCAATTAAAAAATGGGTAGAAGAGGGGCACCTGGGTGGCTCAGTTGGTTAAGCAACTGCCTTCAGCTCAGGTTATGATCCCAGGGTCCTAGGATTGAGCCCCATATCAGGCTCCCTGCTCAGTGGGAAGCCTGCTCCTCCTTCCTAATTCCCTGCTTGTGTTCCCTCTGTCACTGTCTCTTTCACTCTCTGTCAAATAAATTAATAATCTTTTTTAAAAAAATAGGCAGAAGATATGAATAGACATTTTTCCAAAGAAGACATACAGATGGCCAATGGACATATGAAAAGATGCTCAACATCACTCATCATCAGGGAAATATAAATCAAAACTATAATGAGATATCACCTCACACCTGTCAGAATGGTGAAAATCAAAAACAGAAGAAACAAGTGCTGGCAAGGATGTGGAGAAAGGGGAATCATCTTGTAATCTTGGTGGGAATACAAACTGATGCAGCTACTCTGGAGAACAGTGAGGAGTTTCCTCAAAAAGTTAAAAATAGAACTACCCTACAATCCAACAATTGCACTCCTAGGTATTTACCAAGAGGATACAAAAACACTAATTCAAAAGAATACATGTACCCCAATGTTGATAGCAACATTATCTACAACAGGCAAGATATGGAAACAGACCAAGTATCTATCAACAGATGAATGGATAAAGCTGTGGCATACATATATGATGGAATATTACTCAGCCATAAAAAAGAATGGAATCTTGGCATTTGCAATGATGTAGATGGAGCTAGAGAGTATGCTAAGCAAAATAAGTCAGTCAGAGAAAGATAAATACCATGATTTCACTCATATGTGGGATTTAAGAAGCAAAACAAACCAACAAAGGGGGGAAGAAAGAGAGAGAGAGAGAGAGACAAACCAAGAACCAGACTCTTAACTATTGAGAACAAACTGAGAGTTACCAGAGGGAGTTTGGTGGGGGAATAGGTAAAGTAGCTGATGATGGATTAAGGAGTACACCTGCTGTGTGTTGAACACTGCATATTGTATAGAAGTATTGAATCACTATATTATACACCTGAAACTTATATTACACTATATGCTAACTAACTGGAATTTAAATAAAAACTCAAAAAAAATTGGGGTGCCTGGTGGCTCAGTCAGGTAAGCATCTGACTTCAGCTCAGATCATGATCTCGAGGTCCTGGGATCAAGCCACCTATCAGGCTCAGGTTCCCCCTGGCCCCCTGCTCCTCCCCTTCTTCATGCTCTCACTCTCTCTTTCAAATAAATAAATAAAGTCTTTGAAAAAAATAAAGAAAATTCACTATTCTATTCATTAATGTATAGAATGGTACTGATTTTTGTCTGTTGATTTTATATCCTGAAATTTTACTGAATTTATTGATGAGGTCTAACAGATCAAACAAAGAATTTAAAATAATAGTTCTGCAAATACTCAGAGAGCTACAAGAGAACACAGGTTTTTAAAAAATAATAATAATAATAATACCAGAAAGATAATATAAGAACAAAATACAAGAATTCAACAAAGAATCATCAAAAGAAATACTATGTATACTATTGGAGTCCCATAAGGAGAAGAGAAGTTGAAAGGAGTAAAAACTTATTTCAATAAATAATGGCTGAGAACATTCCAAACATGGAGAGAGATTTGATCATACAAGTTCATGAAGCAAATAGCAAATCTCCCAACAAAGGAATTTCCAGGACCAGGTGGTTTCACTGCTGAATTCTATGAAAAATCTAAAGAATTAATATCAACCCTTCCCAAACTCTTCCAAAAAGATAAAGAGGGGACACTTCCAAAGTCATTTTACAAAGCCAGCATTACCAAAATAAGAGGACACTACAAGAAAATTACTGGCCAATATCCCAAATGAACACAGAGGCAAAAATACTCAACAAAATATCAGCAAACCGGGGCACCTGGGCGGGTCAGTGGGTTGAAGCCTCTGCGTTCGGCTCAGGTCATGATCCCAGGGTCCTGGGATCAAGCCCCTCATCGGGCTCTCTGCTCAGCGGGGAGCCTGCTTCCCTCTCTCTCTCTCTCTGCCTGCCTCTCTGCCTGCTTGTGATCTCTGTCAAATAAATAAAGTCTTTTTAAAAAATTAGCAAACCAAATTCAACAGGACATTAAGAAGATTAAATATCCTGATCAAGTGGGATTTATCTCGAGAATTCAAAGGTGATTCAAAATACAAAAATCAGAGAAAGGAAGATGCTGGAAGAGTAGGGGACCCTCATTTCATCTGGTCCCTTGAATTCAGCTAGATATCTATCAAATCATTCTGAACACTCGTGAATTCAACCAGAGAGCTAAGGAAAGAACTGCTGCAATTCTACAAATACACAAGCAACCACTTTTTGCAAGGTAGAATCTGTGGAGACCGTGAATCTGAGGGGATATATTGGAAGATAAACAGTGAGGGGAGCGAGCCTCCATAAGTTGGCTATAGGAAAGTTGACACAGCAGTGAAGCAGAAAATTGGAACTTTCAGAAATCTGCTCGGTGAGGGACATCCCTGCCTAAAAGGTGCTCAGGTAGCAACACAGGGCAGAATCCTTAATGGAACAGTGTGGTCTCTGGATCCCTGGGGTCACAGAAAGAATGGGGGTGCCTGAGTCAGCAGAGTTCCCAAGCAACAGAACAGGGAAGCCAGCTACAACCAGAAAGCCCCAGAGTGGGCTCTTAGCTCAGTGTTGCCATAAACCATCAACCGCAGCACATTCCAGTGACTGCACTCCAAGCAGAGGCCAAACAAGTGGCGGAACCAACGTGAGACCCTGGTCCTTCCCCCAGGAGGACTGACAGGGGTGCACACCACAGGAGCCTGCAGAGTTTGGTGCACACACGATATTGGCTAATTTTCCCTAAGGGTTAGCTGAAGAGAAGGGGCTGGGATCTTTCAGCTCTGGGGCTGGAGATTGGGGCACCGTCATTTTTCTTTTTATCCTCTGAAGTGGCTTAGAAAAGCTTCAGGGAACAAAAGCCATGGAGAGCAACTGGAAACAGTTGATGCTGAGCCTGGCCTCCTGGCAAAGGGCGGTGCAGTTCCCCCGAGACCAAGACATCTGAGAATCAGTGCAGCAGGGCCCTCCCCTAGAAGACCCGCTGGAACATCAGACTAATACCAAGTTTACGTAGCTCTCAGAACTGAAACACTCGTGCACTAGGAGAAAATTATACAATATATAAAATTCAAGGCCGAGGCTCAGGCAGCATTGGTGGCTGTGGTGGCACAGCAGCGAGGGCCGGGCAGGGGGTGGTTGGGGGGAGAGGGACCTGGCGGAGCTGACACAGCAGAAGGAACCAACACTTGAGCTCAAGCCACTGCCCCGGCAGAGATGCCGGGTGCTCCTCCCTTCCCCGCGGCTTGTCCTAAAAGGATTCCCGTACACCTTAGAGGTGCTTGAGGGAGAGTGATATAGATAGGCACGAAGCCTCTGCCGTACAGCTGCATTTGTAGTTACTGTTGAAGCAAATGCCTACCTAATTTTTTTAAAAGATTTTATTTATTTGACAAGAGAGAGCACAAGTAGGCAGAGAGGCAGACAGAGAGGGAGGGAGAAGCAGGATCCCCACTGAGCAGAGAGTCCAATGCCGGGCTCCATCTTTGGATCCTGAGATCATGATCAGAGCTGAAGGCAGAGGCTTAACCCACTGAGCCACCCAGGCGCCCCAATGTCTACCTAATTTGACAGGCTTGGTGTGTTTAAAAGTTTTTGAGTTTGCAAATAAGCATATTAAATTTATTGATGGAGCCTATTGATGGAGGCAGTGAACACTTATATGAGGACTCTGCTCCTGGAGGCAAATCCCAAGATGCAGAGGCCAAAAAGCAAACAGAATCAGAACAAAAGTTGTATGAAATGACCCACAATGCTTTGGAGAACATTAATGTGATTGGCCAAGATTTGAAGCATCTCTTCCAGCACCAGCACAGGAGGTCATCAGTGTCTCCACATAAGGTGCAACCATTTCAGGTAGATCCAGAACCTGAAATGGATCTGGAAAACCAGAATGCATGTGCTGAGATTGATGGTGTTCCCGCCCACCCCACAGCTCTGAATCATGTCCTGCAGCAGATCTGAGTGCCACCCAAGATGAAGAGGGGTACGAGCTTACATAATAGGTGGGGCAAAGACCCCAAAGGGAAGTCCCCACATCAACAGGAAATCTGGTCAGGAGATGGCAGCTATTATCCTTTGGGCAGAGCCAGGTCTTTATCCACGACTGATACTCCAACCAGCTCTGCTATGATAGAAATAGCTTGTGCTGCTGCTGCTGCTGCTGCTGCATGTCTGCCAGGGGATGAGGCAACTGCAGAGCAGATCCAGCAGATGGAAGTAAGCCGCCTCGCCCAGACTTCCAGAGCAGTGGCCTCCAGCACCCATGGCAGCTTCCGCACAGACTCTGTGGATGGAACACCAGACCCCCAACACACAAAGGCTGCTCTTGCTCACCTGCAGCAGAAGATCCTGAAGCTCACAGAACAGATCAAGATTGCACAAACAGCCCAGGACGACAATGTTGCTGAGTACTTGACTTGTCTGCCAACAATGCAGACAAGCAGCAGGCTGCCTGCATCAAGCAGGTCTTTGAGAAGAACCATCCTCCATCTGCAAAAGAAGCTTGAGAACTACCATAGAAAGCTCCAAGAGGTGGAGCAGAATGGGAGTTCCAGGCAGCCGAAAGATGTCTTCAGGGACATGCACCAGGGTCTAAAGGATGTTGGGACCAAAGGTGACTGGCTTCAGTGAAGGTGTGGTGGACAGTGTCAAAGGTGGACTTTCTAGCTTCTCCCAGGTGACCCATTCAGCAGCAGGGGCGGTAGTCTCAAAACCCAGAGAGATTGCCTCACTAATTTGGAATAAATTTGGTAGTGCCGACAATATCCCTAACCTGAAGGAGTCTTTAGAGGAAGGGCAAGTGGATGATGGGGGAAAGGGTTGGGGGGGTGATTTCAAACTTCAATCAAGCCCAAAATATGTTAGTGAGGAAGATTGTTCTAGTGCCACTTCAGGCTCAGTGGGAGCCAACAGCACCACTGGAGGCACTGCTGTAGGAGCGTCCAGGTCCAAAACAGACACACTGGACATGCAGAGCTTAGGATTAGATGCACTACTACATGAGATCCAGGAGATTCAGGAAACACAGACCAGGCTAGAGGAATCCTTTGAGACCCTCAAAGAACATTATCAGAGAGACTATTCAGTAATAGCCTTACAAGAGAGCGATATAGATGTGAATGATTAGAAGAACAACTAAATGATGGAACTCCATCAGAATGAAATCTTAAACTTGAAGCAGGAATTGGCCAGCATGGAAGAGAAAGTTGTATTTCGGTCCTATGAATGGGCCTGGGATATCCAGGAGGCGCTGGAGCCATTCCAGACCCGCATCTCCAGGATGGAGCTGCAGCGACAGCAGCAGCAGGTGGTGGTACAGCTGGAAGGGCTGGTGAATGCCACTGCCTGGAACCTTCTAGGCAAACTCATCAACATCCTTCTGGCAGTCATGGTGGTCCTTTTGGTCTTTGTCTCCACGATAGCCAACTGCATGGTTCCTCTCATGAAGACTGGCAACAGGGCATTCAGCACTTTATTCCTTGTGGTTTTCTTTTTTTTTTCTTTTTAAGATTTTATTTATTTTTTTTGTGAGAGAGAGAGCGAGCAAGCACAGGCAGACAGAATGGCAGGCAGAGGCAGAGGGAGAAGCAGGCTCCCTGCTGAGCAAGGAGCCTGATGTGGGACTCGATCCCTGGATGCTGGGATCATGACCTGAGCCACTTAATCAACTGAGCCACCCAGGTGTCCCATCCTTGTAGTTTTCATTGCCTTTCTCTGGAAGCATTGGGATGCCCTCTTCACCTATGTGGAATTGTTCTTCTCCTTCCCCAGATGATGCTGGAATGAGAAGGCAGTGCTCCCCTACCCTCTGGCGAGTGCATGCAGCAACGAATTAGACAACTTACCTACTCTGAAGTTTTCTACAACAGCAAAAGAGTTGAGTGAATATGTTTGCACTTAGAATTTTTTTTTCTTCAAGAAACGTAATTGCAATAGTATTTTTTAGATTTTATCCAAGAAGTTTTTTTGGGCAAAAATCTTGAATGATTTTTTTTTAAGATTTTATTTATTTGACAGAGAGAGATCACGAGTAGGCAGAGAGGCAGGCAGAGAGAGAGAGGAGGAAGCAGGCTCCCTGCTGAGCAGAGAACCCGATGCGGGACTCGATCCCAGGACCCTGAGATCCTGACCTGAGCCGAAGGCAGTGGCTTAACCCACTGAGCCACCCAGGCGCCCCTTGAATTATTTTTATGTAGCATGATATTCCTTGGGATGCAAATCTTAAACAGTCCTTTAACATGAACAAACAATCTGGAGCACACTGAAGGGCATTCAAAATTGTGGCTTGAAGGACTGCACTAAAACCCACTAAAAAGATGCAAAAATCTGATTAGGGGAAACCAGTTAAACCTAAAACCTTGCCTCATCTGTGCTCTCCCCTATCCCAGACTAATTTACTGTGAAATCCTGCTACATTCTATGTCTGAATTTTTGTATTCAGGGTGGATTGTCCTTGTCTGTGGAAGAATGCATGGATCTCTCCTTGGTTTTCTCATCCGAGTTGGCCACTCATGCTGACCTTGGAAGTATGATCACTTTTGAACCTTATCCCTTAACCTTTGCTAGGATATAAAAGTGAGAGCATCATGCCCCCAAAGGATCACTGCAAAACCCTACTACAGTATTTTGAAGTATTTTGAAGTAGTCCTCTAAATACTTAATTTGAAGCAAAATCTCTTGGCCACACTTTTAAGGTTTTTTTAAATATGTGTATAGTCACCAAGTTAAAAAAACAAAAAATTCAAACAGCATACTTAAAGGATGTAATACTCAAACTCTCAGTGATTGCTTATGGTTTCTAATAGGATTTTTTATTATCATTATTATTATTGGGTTTTTTTGGAAAGGGTCAGAGGGCCTTTTATTTTTCCTTAAAATAAAGAAGTGATGTTTTTAAATGAAAAAAAAAGAAAAGAAGAATTCAAGGTTTTTTCAAGTCCTTACTCTTTCAGTTTAAAATTTTATGTTTTCCTTTTCAACTAGCTTATTTTATCAACTCTTTTTTAGTCTTTTTTAAATTTTCACTTTTACATTTTATAGTCTTCATTTTTGTGTTCCTTTCACTGTATTCAATTTTATTTTTGTATATATATGTTTTTCTTTCTTTATAATTCAGGGATGTAGTGTCTGTTAGATTATATTCTCTCCCCCCCCCTTTTTTTTGTTTCTGATCTCTTTGGATTTGTCTAGTGTATATTCCTGTGGGGTCATGGTTTGATATTTTTTATTTTGTTTTCTCATTTATCTATTCTTCTCTAAACAAAATAATTAGAAGATGAAATTTGCAACAAAAGAAAAAATCAGAGGCAATACTCTCTGCCACAGATTTAATAAATATGGATATAAGTAAAATGTCAAACCTAGAATTTAGAATAACAATTGTAAGGATATTAGATGGGCTTGATAAAAAGCATAAAAAATGCTAGAGAAGGGGCGCCTGGGTGGCTCAGTAGGTTAAAGCCTCTGCTTTCGGCTCAGATCATGATCCCAGGGTCCTGGGATTGAGCCCTGCATCAGGCTCTCTGCTCAGCAGGGAGCTTGCTTTCCTTCCTCTCTCTCTGCCTGCCTCTCTGCCTACCTGTGATCTCTAATAAAAAAAAAAAAAATTAAAAAAAAATAGTTAAAAAAATGCTAGAGAATTCCATAGTGTAGAAATAAAATAACTAGGGACGCCTGGGTGGCGCAGTTGGTTGGACGACTGCCTTCGGCTCAGGGCGTGATCCTGGAGTCCCGGGATCGAGTCCCACATCAGGCTCCCAGCTCCATGGGGAGTCTGCTTCGCTCTCTAACCTTCTCCTCGCTCATGCTCTCTCTCACTGTCTCTCTCTCTCAAATAAATAAATAAAATCTTTAAAAAAAAAAAAAAAAGAAATAAAATAACTAAAATCTAATCAGGCCAAAATTTAAAATGCTTTAACTGAGATGCAATCTAAAATGGACGCTCTAATGGCTAGGGTGAAATGAGGCAGAAGAGATAGTCAGTGGCATAGAAGACATGATGGAAAGTAAGGAATCTGTGGAAAAGAGAAAAACAACGAATGAATCATGAGGAGATGCTTTGAGAAATCAGCCACGCCATAACTGAAACAATAGTAGAATAATTGGGGTCCCAAAGGAAGAAGAAAGAGAGAGGAAGAAGAAAGAGAGAGAGAGAGAGAGAGAGAAGGTATATTTTAGCAAATCACTGATGAGAACTTCCCTAATCTAGGGAAGGAAATAGGCATTCAAGTCCAGGAGACACAGAGAACCCCTCTCAAAATCAATAAAAACAGATCAGCACCCGGATGCATAAGAATCTTGCATTTTAGGGGTGCCTGAGTGACTTGGTGGGCTAAGCCTCTGCCTTTGGCTCAGGTCATGATCTCAGGGTCCTGGGATCGAGCCTCACATTGGACTCTCTGCTCAGCAGGGAGCCTGCTTCCCTCTCTCTCTGCCTGTCTCTCTGCCTAATTGTGATCTCTATCAAATAAATAAATAAATAATTTTTAAAAGGTTAAAAAAAAAGAACCTTGCAAATTTTAGATGAAAAAAGAGAAAATCTTGGAAGCAGCTCAAAATAAGAGGCTTCTTACCTAGTGAGGAGAGGACATCAGACTAATATCAGACCCATCCACAGAGACCTGGCAGGCCAGAAAAGGCTGGCATAATATATTCAGGGCACTAAATAAGAAAAACATGCAGTCACGAATACTTTATCCTGCAAGACTGTTATTCAAAATGGAAGGAGAGATAAAGAGCTCCCAGGACAAACAGAAACTAAAAGAATTTGTGATCACTTAATCATTAATATTAAGGGGGATCCTCTAAGTGGAGAGAGAGCCCTAAAGTAACATAGACCAGAAAGGAACAGAGACAATACACAGAAACAGTGATTTTACAGGCAATACAAAGGCACTAAATTCATATATTTCAATAGTTGCTCTGAATTTAAATGGGCTAAATGCTTCAATCAAATGACACAGGGAATCAGACTGGATAAAAATAAAAGACCCATCAATATGCTATCAAGAAGAGATTGATTTTAGACCCAAAGACAGCTCCAGATTGAAAGTGCGGGGTCTAGAACCATTTATCATGCTAATGGACATCAAAAGAAAGCTGGGGTAGCAATCCTTATATCAGACAAATTAGATTTTAAACCAAAGACTGTAGTAAGGGATGAAGAGGGACACTATATCACACCTAAAGGGTCTATCTAACAAGGAGATCTAACAATTATAAATATTTATGCACCTAATTTGGGAACAGCCAATTATATAAACCAATGAATAACAAAATTAAACACATTGATAATAATACAATAATTGCAGGGAACTTTAACACCCCACTCACAGCAATGGAGAGATCATCTAAGCAGAAAATCAGCAAGAAAACAAGGGCTTTGAATGACACATTGGACCAGATGGACTTCACAGATATATACAGAGCATTCCATCCTAAGGCAACAGAATATACATTCTTCTTCTTTTTTTTTTTAAGGGATATTCAATTTCTATTTTATTTTTTTATTAAGATTATTTATTTATTTATTTATTTATTTGACAGAGAGACAGAGACAGAGAGAGGGAGCACAAGCAAGAGTAGTGGGAGAAAGAGAAGCAGGCTTCCCGCTGAGCAGGGAGCCCAATGTGGGCCTTGATCCCAGGATCCTGGGATTATGACCTGAGCCGAAGGCAGATGCTTAATGACTGAGCCACCCAGGCACCCTACAATATACATTCATCTTGAGTGCACATTGAACATTCTCCAGAACAGATCACATATTGGGTCACAAATGAGGTCTCAACTGGTACCAAAAGACTGGGATTATTCCTTGCATATTTTCAGACCACAAAGCTCTAAAACTTGAACTCAATCACAAAAGGCAATTTGGAAGAATTCAAATACTTGGAGGTTAAAGGGCATCCTACTAAAGAATGAATGGACCAACCAGGAAATTAAAGAAGAATTCTAAATATCATGGAAACAAAAATGAAAACACAACTGTTCAAAACGTTTGGGGTGCAGCAAAGGCAGTCTAAGAGGGAAGTACATAGTAATACAAGCTTTTCTCAAGAAACTAGAAAATTCTCAAATACACAAGCTAGTCTTACACCTAAAGGAGCTGGAGAAAGAACAGCAAATAAAGCCTAAACCAAGCAGGAGACAAGAAATAATAAGGATTAGAGCAGAAATCAATGAAATAGTAACCAAAAGAACAGTAGAAGAGATCAATAAAACTAGAATGGTTCTTTGAAAGAATCAGTAAGATTGATAAACCCCTATTCAGACTCATCAAAAACAAAAGAGAAAGACCCAAATTAATAAAATCATGGATGAAAGAGCATACAACTAACACCAAGGAAATACAAATTGTTATTTTAAGAATATATTATGAGCCTGTGTCTCAGCTGGTTAAGCATCTGTGCTCAGCTTAGGTCATGATCTCAGGGTCCTGGGAAGGAGCTCTGTGTCAGGCTCCCTGCTCAGCAGTGAGCCTGCTTCTTCCTTTCTCTCTGCTCCTCCCCACTTCTTGTGTGCTCATGCACTCCATCTCTCAAACAAATAAATAAAATCTTATTAAAAAAAAAAAAAAAGAGGAATAGAAGCACCTGGGTGGCTCAGTGGCTCAAGCCTCTGCCTTCGGCTCAGGTCATGATCTCAGGGTCCTGGGATGGAGCCCCGAAGCAGGCTCTCTGCTCTGTGGGGAGCTGGCTTCTCCCTCTCTCTCTGCCTGCCTCTCTGCCTACCTGTGATCTCTCTCTCTGTCCAATAAATAAATAAAATCTTTAAAAAAATATTATGAGAAATTATATGCTAACAGATTAAACAATCTGGAAGAAATGGATAAATTCCTAGAAACTTAGAAACTACCAAAACTGAAACAGTAAGAAATAGGGAATAGTCGGGCGCCTGGGTGGCTCAGTGGGTTAAGCCGCTGCCTTCGGCTCAGGTCATGATCTCAGGGTCCTGGGATCGAGTCCCGCATCGGGCTCTCTGCTCAGCAGGGGCCTGCTTCCCTTCCCCTCTCTCTGCCTGCCTCTCTGCCTACTGTGATCTCTCTCTGTCAAATAAATAAATAAAATCTTTAAAAAAAAAATAAAAAAAAAAAAAAAAAAAGAAATAGGGAATAGTCAATAATATTGTAATAACATACCATGACAGATGGTGGCTACACTTATTGTGGTGAGCACTGAATAATGTATAGAATTGTCAAATCAGGGGTGTCTGTGTGGTTCACTTGGTTAAACGTCTGCCTTCAGCTCAGGTCATGATCCCAGGGTTCTGGGATTGAGCCCTGCATCAGGCTCCCTGCTCAGTGGGGGGCCTGCTTCTCCCTCTTCCCTCTGCTGTTCACCCTCCTCATGTTCTGTCAAATCAATCAATCAATCTTTAAAAAAGAAAAGAACTGTCAAATCAATATGTTGCACATGTGAAACTAACATGACGTTGTATCTTTGTTATATTTTAAGAAAAAAACTTAAACCTGTGCATAAAGGACATTATCAAGAAAGTAAAACAACAACAACAAAAAAGTAAAAACACAATGTACAGAATGGGAGGAAATATTTGTTAATCACCTGATATGCAGAAGCTATAAAGAATTCCTATAACAAAAGACCATCCAATTTGAAATAGGCAAAGGAGCTGAACAGACACATCTCCAGATGTATAAAAATGGTCAATACGCACATGAAGATGTTCAACTGCATCAGTCATTAGGCAAATGTACATCAAAACTATAAAGTGATACCACTACTAGGATAGCTATAATACTAAAACAACAAAAAAGCACTGGCCAGGATGTGGGGAAATTGTTGAATCATGTACATTGCTGGTGGGAGTGAATCTGGGGTAGTCAGTTACCACTATGAAAAATAGTTTGGCAGTTCCTCAAAAAGCAAATATAAAATAACCATATGGTCCAACAATTCCACTCCTAGGTTTATAACCAAAAGAGGAACTCCAACATGAATTTGTATGTCAATGTTCTGTAATGGCATTTTCACAGTGGCCAAAAGATAGAACCCAAGGATCAATCAAAAAATGAATAGATACATGAAAATGTAGTAGTACATAATTAGATATATATAATTGTACATTTAAAAATGGTTAAAATGGGGGAACCTGGGTGGCTCAGTGGTTTGGGGTTCCTGCCTTCAGCTCAGGTTGTGATCTCGGGGTCCTGGGATGGGGCCCCAAGTCGGGCTCTCTGCTCAGCAGGGAGCCTGGTGCTTCTCTCTCTCTGCCTGCCTCTCTGCCTACTTGTGATCTCTGTCTGCCAAATAAATAAATAAATCTTCTTTAAAAAATGGTTAAAATGGTAAATTTTGTTATGCATTTTTTTTACTTTTTATTTTTATTTAAACTTTATATATTTTTTACTTTATTTTTTCAGTGTTCCAAGATTCATTGTTTATGCACCACACCCAGTGCTCCATTTAGTATGTGCCCTCTTTAATACCCACCACCAGGCTCACCTGCCATGCATCAGGCTCTCTGCTAAGTGGGGAGCCTGCTTCCCCTTCTCTCTCTGCTTACTTATGATCTCTCTCTCTGTGTCAAATAAATAAAATCTTAAAAAACAAAATCAATGTGACCTACCATACTAACATTCTAAGGGGAAAAAAAACTTTCCAATTTACATGAGAAATACATCTGACAAGATTTAACAAATGTTCACAATAAAAACTTTCAGCAAATGAGAAGGGATTTTCCTCAATTTAATAAGGAGTATTCTACAACACAAAAACATCATACTTAATGCTGCAAGATTGAGTATGTTTCTCCCATGACTAGAATCAGGCCCAGGATCTTCCTCTTACACTTTTTCAACATTGTGCTAAGGTCCTTGCCAGTGTAGTAAGGGAAAGAAATAAAAAGCACACTGATAAAACATTAGGAGGAGGGGAGAGACACACTCAACAAGAGGATAAAATATTCCTTAATAATACAAAAGGAAAATTTTTTAATGTGGCAAAAAGAATTATTCCAGTTTAGCCTAGAGCCTCTATATGTCCATATTTCTCATTCCAGAGAGTTTGATTTGTATGTTAGGATACTCATTATTATAGTTGTTATCTTTGGGCATTGTACACTACTAATAAACTAAAATAAGCAGATTAAAACAGCACAAAAAACCTAGAAAAAGTATAATAGGTGTGTATATGTATGCATGTATATATATATATCCATGTATCACCAAATGTAAAAACAAGCCTTATAATAATACTCAAAGATGAAAACAAAAAACTGAACACCAAAAAAATTAAAAATTCTACAGAGTATATTTTTTTTCAAAATTTTAAAAAATATTTTTATTTATTTGACAGAGAGAGATCACAAGTAGGCAGAGCAGCAGGCAGAGAAGAGAGGGGAAGCAGGCTCTCGGCTGAGCATATATTTGAACATATATTTGTATGTAAAAGTACAAAAAGTGAACAGAATTATACATCTTAAACTCGTGGTAATGACCGCCTCTGGGAAGGAAGATGGGAAATGAGACAGGATAGTAGTGAAAGGGAATTTTAGCTACATCTATAACGTCTATTTCCTTTAAAAGAAAAAAAAAACCATTAATCTAAGATGATTCACTTAGGCATAGTTAGGGGATGTGAAGGGTCATTGAAATTCTTATCTAAAAACACAGCAGAGGTTTGAGATCTCATCTTTGTCCTCAAATTATTCTTTCACATAATATATAGGGTTTTTTTGTCAGACAGAACTTATGTCTCACTTTCTTTATAACAACAATAAAACCTGTTTCAAATTGATTAAATAATTCAGAAGAGTTGTTATCACCTCTTTTCCCACAATAACATTATCCTCACCAATTTCTGTGCCATGGTGATGGAACTGGATCTTTGCGTGTGTTCTGTAAAGAGTATGAGTCCTCAGTAAAAAGAATAAATAAACGAATAAGTAAATAAGCACAATTTGCTTGCCGCCTGGCAAGCAAGAGTTTGTGGGTGTTTGCATTTTGTGAAAAGTTGTTTCTCGAGGTTGCCTGTGTGACTTCTTCATCTGCAGGAACGTGTTGAGAACAATAATTTTGTTATTTTGCTCAGCCGAGAGCCTGATGCGGAACTCGATCCCAGGACCCTGAGATCATGACCTGAGCCAAAGGCAGAGGCTTAACCCACCGAGCCACCCAGGCACCCCTTTGGAGCACATTTTTGTATGAGAATAAAACAAATTTGATTCTTTTTTAAAGATCTTATTTATTCGTGGGGCACCTAGTTGGCTCAGTTGGTTAAGCCTTCCGCTCAGGTCATGATCCCAAGCTCTGGGATAGAGCCCCATGTCAGACTCCCTGCTCAGCAGGGAGCCTGCTTCTCCCTCTCCCCGCTGCTCTTTCTCTTTCTCTCTTTCTCTCAACAAGTAATAAATCTTTAAAAAGAAAAAAGATTTTATTTATTCATTTGTGAGAGAGCAAGAGAGCAAGCATGAGAGTCGGAAGGGTCAGAGGGCGAAGCAGACTCCCCACTAAGCAGGGAATCTGAAAGGAACTCGATCCTGGGACTCCAGGATCATGACCTGCAGATGCTTAACCGACTCAGCCATCCAGGCACCCAATTAATACTTTCCTATTAAGTATGCAAAGAGCTTAATTTTTCTAAATTTAAAGGATAAACATGGAGGTTGGAAGTAAAAATTACATGTATTACCAAGACATTTTTACAGTCATAATTAGAGATCAAATGCAATTAGCAGGGTTTAGAAAGTCAAACATTTTCCAAATTGAATTCTTATGTCAGAGAAAACAAGTGTTTGCTTTTAGGAAACATGACAGATGTCACGGCATACTGAGCATTGTTTTTTAAACTACTTTTTAAATTTCAAGAAGTACCAATTAAGTCTGGGTAAATAAGTCATTTATAATTTTAAATTTTATTTCATCATAATATAAATTGTCTCAAGATGTTTGATCATTTCCACTGATTGCTACAGAAGAAATAATTTGCAGTATTTCCTTATTTTTAAATACCTTACATTGAACATAACCTAAGCCTTCTCGCCCATAAAAACTTAAGAAATGTTCATGTTTAAAAAAATCAAATCTCAAAAATTTAAGTGCCTTCCTCAAAACATTTTTAATAGAATGGGGTGGGTGGAGAGGTAAACATACAAATTTGTATTGTTTAGCCTAACTCCCAAATCCCTTTTATTTAATCTTGTTCACGTTTAAGAATGAACATACCTTCAACAGAGCTAATCTAATTATGGAATCATTTCAGGGCATTCTGAATAATCATATCATTTATAGGTATTAAAGCAGAATAAATTTTAGATTATGTAATTAACTTATTATAATTATGTTCTTAGGACATACGCCAAGAGAGGTTTCTTCAACACCAATGAATGACAAGCAGTATGTTCCAAGACCATTACAACATTCTTAAGACCAATTCAGCTTTTTACTGAGATAACTTATAAAAATATCAGAAAACATAATTTTAGAGAAATTTCCTGAATAGGTTACATCACAAACAGAGAAAGCCTATTTCACCACAGAACTTTTTAAATAACAATGAACATCATAAGCATCTGAAATAAATTACTTCTTTACATGGTAAATTCCAGCCTAGTCACCAGTCTCCTTCCTTTTTGTATCCATGACTTTTCTAACATGACTTTCCTCTAAGGGTCTTCAGCTTTAAAGAGACAGACTCTGACATCAATAATTCTTTACAGAGATGCCTATTCCATAAGCTGTTCTTCCTTTTTCTGAGGACATACTCAAAAGCATTTTTAGATATTAATTACCTTTACAATTTTTTGTCAAAATGAAAATAGTTTTCTTATAGTTCAAAGACAAAAATCACACTAGCATACTTGGGAATAAACTTTATTACTAGGACTTTAAAATGCATACAAAGGGGAGCCTGGGTGGCTCAGTGGGTTAAGCCTCTGCCTTTGCTTGGGTCATGGTCTCGGGGTCCTGGGATCGAGCCCCGCTTAGCAGAGAGCATGCTTCCCCCTTTCTCTCTGCCTGCCTCTATCTACTTGTGCTCTATCAAATAAACAAAAATCTTTGAAGAAAAAAGTTTGTCTTTAAAAAAAAAATTTTTTTTAAATGCATACAAGGTAATGATAGTAGTACCTACAGGTAAATAAAAGAACTGCGGGGAAAGAATTCTTAGAAAAAATTCTGCTTCCTACCTAGAGTACCTCTTAAGCTCCCTCTGCTGGCTACCATTTAAATAAAGTAGGAAAAAAATGTCAATCTTCTTTCTTTTGAGAGATGATGAGAGAGGCAGGATGAAGCTGACAATGCAACTATTGGAACTCAAAGGGAAATTTCTCTTAAAGCTAAATCTGACTAATAAGTCTTCCAGACTGCCAAATAGATTCAGCCACTGGGGTGGGTGTGGGGGGTACCTGAAATAGGGGAAATTACTGTCAAGCTTGAATATTAAATTGATATACAAAAATGCAAAAAGCATTTAGTGTAGATCAACTAGAAGTAACTAGTTATCATTTATTACCAGAAAAATTAAGAATTTAAATATATTTCACAAACTTCACAGAACAAAAACACTATTAATCTATTAGTTTCAATATTAAGGTTTATTTTTTTCCAGAGTGAGATTAAGTAACAATTTAAATAATCATCAGGATGTATAAATGAACATCCACTCAGATAAAACATTACTGCTTTAAAAGTGGCTATCTAAGAAATATTTTGTATGTAATAAATATATTTTATGTTTAGGTTAACAGGCACCATCTTGAGAGCAGAAAAGGTATTTTTAACCAATAAATAAATTACATTCAAGAAAACAAGATGTTTATATCTGAAGTACGATATATCCTTAAATGTTTTTCTTCATATAGCACCCAAACTTCCCAAATGTCTAGAAAGTATCTCCCAAAATATAACTCATACCTTAAGTCATAAAAATAAAGGCCAAGAAAAAATCAATTTAAGACAAAATGTACAGTTTATATTCTTAATTCCCCATTCAATAAAATATCAATTGCCAATTTATTAAAAGTAAATGAACTGTATATATGCAATCTGTTAGTGCTGAAAATCTGAAATATAATATTTTTAAAAGTCACTCTTTCTCAAAGTACTTAAAATATTGCATCTCTGGTGGCAAACCTGAAAACTATCAAGCATTTTACTTCCCTAGTTTTCATTCTTCCACTCCCTCCTCTACCCCTGTATCCTTTAACAGCCATCCACTGTTTTTTATTTTTTTGTTTTTGGTAAATATACTTACTTATATCTCAAACACAAAACACTGACAATACTCCTTGGTAAACAAGGAAATCCCAGAACAGTCCAAGCCTACAGCTTTGCTCCCAAAGTGTGGCACAGGCTAAATGACAGGGAAAAAAAACAATCAATGGCCCTTATTGATGCAGTCAGAATGCTCCTGAGAGTCCACAACTGTGTGAGAATTTGCTGATGTAATCCTGAAGACAGTTTCAACATATTTTGCAGACAAATATCAGAGAATAAGTCTTTGATTGATAATTTTTCTATTTATTTCTGCCAAGGCGACTGAAAACACAAACGCCTTCTCATCAGAGAGGTTAGCATAGATGTCAATTTCCTTTTCCTGTTTCTCTGTTAAAAAAAAAAAAGAGATAACTTAATGCAAATATGGTAATTAAAAAATACTTGAGGCTTTTAAGTATTTCTTTAGATGACAATAAATATACATAATACTAACAACATATATTAAATGTTACACAGTATCACACTATTAAACTGAAATTTTTTTTAAAATTACACAAAGGAGTTATTGAAATGCCATGAACTAAATGGAAACTGTGTGTGTGTGTGTGTGTACACATTGTCTATAATATCTACATCATTTCTGTAAAAATCTCAAATATTTCTTTCTCTTCAGTAGGATAAGCTCACTGTTCCAATCAAAATTAATTTTCTCACCCTAAAGATGGTCCTTTCTGAAAATCTAATAGTGCCTTTATGAATATATTAACTTCTTTACCTTAGCCCTGCTATAAAAAATAAGAATAACCAACATTTAATTCAATGTTTCCCCCTCCTGATTACAAATGCAATCCAAGTTCAGCGTAGAAAATTGGAAAGTACAAAAAAAAAAAAAAACACCCAAAAAAGAAAATAAAAACCATCTACATTATCTCAGAGGTAGTTGAAAACACAATAAACATGGGGTGCCTGGGGGGCTCAGTGGGTTAAGCCTCTGCCTTCAGCTCAGGTCATTATCTCTGGGTCCTGGAATCGAGGCCCACATCAGGCTCTCTGCTCTGCCTTGCCTCTCTGCCTACTTGTAATCTCTATCTCTGTCAAATAAATAAATAAAATCTTTAAAAACACACACACACACAATAAACATCTTTGTGTACATTCTGCCAATTTCTTTTTTCAGGCTCTTTTATGATTGTACTTTGGTCTGTTTTTTGTTTTGTTTTGACTTTTTAATCAAAGTTAAATATATAGAGTCAAATCGTTTTTATTCAACTTGCTACAAAATATAGAAGTCTTCCTTCCCCCATGCACATTTCCCACACTCTATGTGCAACTACTCAACTACTTTTTTCCAGTTGTTTCTTTTTGTTTTTACCCCTCTAAACAAAATTTTTATGTGATGCTACTTCTTGGTTTTAGGCATTATTAACTGACCTTCCACCATGAAAAGTCAGGATCTTATTGTTTTCCATATTTTAAGCCCCATACTCTTCCTATCCCATCTTCCCATTACAGTTACATCATTTAGTGATATCAATATTCAATGTTTACATTATTCTTCTATGTAAATGATTTGACTTTTACTGCACTTTGTTTTTTTCCTGAAGAGATTCTTTTTCCATCTGCTTAGTTTTCATTAGTAATGAGTTGTATAGATCTTTCGAATGTTTACACATACTAGGTATTATATCAATTTTATCTTCTTGAATAAGTCTCTTCAAGTCTTCTGCTCCAATCTGAAATAGTTGATTTCTAGACCTGCTACACAATTAATTATCATCTAGATCTCTCTTCAACATCATGCTGGATATAAATGTCTTTCTCTTGAGTTGGACCCTGTGTCCTGGATCCCAGGACACTTTCTTGGTTTACTTCTTCCTTTTGATGCCAGGTATCCTATAGTGGCTTCCTGAGAAAGGGAGTATAAGTAGCAAATTTTTTGAGACCATGAATGTTAGAAAGTCTCCTTAGTCTACCTTCATGCTAATTCCCAGTGTGGTTCACTAGAGACTGATAGATTTCCTGAGTAGTATGAAGGCAAAAAAATTGTCTTCCAACTAATGTGCCACTGTTAGAAAGAGCTAATACCTTTTTTAACAGCTATTTAAAACATTATTGCTAAATTTACACACAGTGAAATACACAGATCTTAATGTACAATTGGATGAGTTCTGACAAAATGTACATCTACATAACCCACACCACAATCAAGATAGAGGAAATTCCTCATACTCCTTTCCAGTCAATTCCTCCCCACCTCACCAGCAACTACTGTTCTGATTCTATCACCACAGATTCACTTGCCTGTTCTTGGACTTCATACAAATGGCATCATCTAGCATGAACTATTTTGTGTCTAGCTTCTTTCATTCAACATGTTTTTAAAATCATGGATGCTATTTGTTCACATATGAGAGTTTGTCCCTTGCTGGGTAGTACTCCACTGTATGAATTCCAAATACCACTTCCTTCTCTTGTTCTTTTCTCCCTGAGCACTTGAAGGAGTTTCCCTTTAACCAGAGATAGGATTTCCGACGATATGCTTCAGTATAATCTCTACTTTCAATCCTCCACTCATCTGGGAATTTGGTGGGTCATTTCAGTGTGGAAAATCAATGTCCTTCGGGTTTGGAAAAATATCTTGAATTATTTCAGCGATGACTTCCTCTCCTCCATCTTCTATGTTCTTTTTTGGAACAACAGTTATTTATAAATGTTGACCTCAAACTGGTCCTCTAAATTTCTTATCTTTCCCATTCTATTTTCTCATCTCCCTCCCTTCCTTCCTTCCTTCCTTCTTTCCACCTGCCTGCCCTCTCTCCCTTTCTCTCTCTCTTTCTTTTTAGAGAGAGAGAGGGAGTGAGAGATTCCTAAGCAGGCTTCCCACACAGCACAGAGCCTGACATGGGACTCGATCTCACAACCCTGAGATCGTGACCTGAGCAAAAATCAAGATGGACACTTATCCGACTAAGCCATCCAGGCACCCCTTTCATCTCTTTTTCTATTTCTTTACATTCTGGTACAATTCTTTAATTCTGTCAATAAACCTGTTAAAGTTTTTCACTTCTGCAATCTGAATACATACATTTTTTTTTAGATTTGTATTTATTTATTTGACAGAGAGCAAGAGAACAAGACGGAGAATACAAGCAGGGGGAGTGGGAGAGGGAGAAGCAGGGCTCCTGCTGAGGAGGGAACCCTGGGATCATGACCTGAGCCGAAGGCAGACGCTTAACTAAACTGAGCCACCCAGGCACCCCAGATTTGTATTTTAAAGTTCATTTTCTAGTACTTTTTTGACACCGCTATTCCATTTAAATATCATCTTTTTCTTGTTTTATGACTACAGTATCTTCTCTTGCTAAAAACATTAAAAATACAGCCGGGTTGCTCAGTCAGTTAAGCATCTGCCTCTGGCTCAGGTCATGATCCCAGGTTCCTGGGATGGAGTCCCACGTCAGGCTCCTTGCTCAGCAGGAAGCCTGCCTCTCCCTGCTTGTGCTCACTCTCTTGCATTCACGCACTCTCTCTGGATTATAAATAAATAAAATATTTTTTTAAAAATCAACAATAGTTTTAATTCTTCCTCTTTCCTGAAAAAACCTCTTTTATCCAAGTTATTGTTTTTATTTTATTTGTTATTTTAGTTATTATTTTATTGTTTGGTCTTAGCCTTTCATATAGATGCTTTCTTCTGTATATCTGAGTAATTCTTGATAATACGAGCATATTTAAGAACAGGATCTGAAAAGCTGATGAGCTCATACATATGTGGAGCCTGACTGAGATCACCAATTTAGGATGATCTGACTGGGCCATTTGTGAAACCCCTAATGAATGTATCCTTGTATCAGGTCCTTTCTCTTGGGTTTTTCACATTTCCTAGAGAAGATACTGCTAATCTCCCAACTCGAAGATTCATGCCTGACCACTGATTTCAGTATTTACCCTCTTCAATTCTCAAGTAATCTTCCTGATCTCAATCTAGTATCCCTGTCCTCAGTGATACCTGGTGTTACTAAGTCAGAGACTCTGTTTTGTCTAATCTTTTTAAAAGGATAAATCTGGAAGGAGGGGAAAATGAGGTAAACAGCCCTAGCAGGCCATTAAAAACCAGACTTCCAAACAATCTCATTTTTAGCCACAACTTTACCCCTACACTTCCAAACATAGCTAATGCACCAACTCCTGACCTTAGGGGCAGTTGTATAATAAAAATCAGGGTTTTTTTATTAGTTTTTCCTAAAGGGGCAAACAATTTAGGTTTCATGGGTCTACTAAAGCAGTTATCACTTTCTAGAATTTTGTTGCTTTTCCCATTCCTTGTCCTTATGGAATTTGGTCCTTTAAAAAAAAATTCCTTTACTAATAATTACTTAGGATTTGAGGATGATGGAAAGCTTGGTGTGGTTATTCAATCCAACAACTTTAACTTGAACTCTACATAAATTTTGTATGTTCATTAATAAGATATTCAGAATTGCCCATTATATTTTAATCTTAATATCACTCCTATAATATCCAAAATAATCATATTCCCCTCATATAAAATGGAAACTTATCTTAAACCAACAAAAATTTTTAAGTTTAATGATTTGTTTTTATGATTGTATAAAAATATTTTGCTATCTAGATGTCTAACAAGCTTTCCTTTTCCATTCTTTCTTCTTCCTATTCTTTTTCAAAATATAGAAAACAAAGTCAATTAAAAATGTGATTTTTATACACAAACTGTCCTTACTAAAGGTAGGGCTTGCTCAAAGTTTTCAAGTACCCTATGAGCAAGAAATCAATAAAAACTGAATTACAGTAAATAGTTACTTAATACTAAGAAGCATACGAAAGAAGTCTGTTCTAAAATACAGAGAGATTTCAAAAGTTCATATTTCTTATGCGTATTATATTTAGAGAACATGGTCTGCCTCAAGAGTTGGTAAAATGCGGCCCAAGGTCAAATCTGGCCTGCCACCTGTTTTTATAAAGTCTTACTGGAACACAGCCATGCCCATTCATTTACATATTGTCTATGGCTACTCTCCAGCTACAATGACAGGGCAGAGTAGCAGCAACAGAAGGCTGTATGGTCCACAAAGCCTAAAATATGTATTATCTGGCTCTTTACAGAAAAAGTTTGCTGACCTCTTCCCCACTCCGACCCCAAAGCCTACCTGAAAAGATCCATTTATTCTACAAAAATTGTTTTGAGTGCCTTCCTGTATGTATTAAAAATAAATCAAAAGTGTATCTTACTCTAGATATAGCTTAAAACTTTTCTATTAATAAGCTCAAAATATCTGAAAAAAGATAGCTAACTAAATTCTTTTCTCAAGTTAATATGAATAAAAATTTAGACCAGCACATAAAAATTTCTAGCACCACTATCTAGATTTCATTACCCCAACTAAAAGACTGTCATTATCTGTTTTCTCATCTCCTCTCACTCACCACCAGAAGCATTCCTTCTCCATTCTTTGGGTTATATTCCCTTTACTTCAACCCGAAAGAATGTTCTGTTTTCTGGGCCAAGCAGTATTTCCCTGTTTTGTTTTTTTCTGTTAATTTTTTTTTTTTTTTGTCTAGTTTCCCTTCTGAAGCAGTTTTTAGCATAGATTTTTCTGATCATCCCATGTTAAAAAAACACATTCAAATTTTTAAAATAATTCAAACTCTCTGGAAGAGCAGCATAAGAGAAGGAAAAAGAAAATGGAGTAAATTTAAGGAATTAAGGAGTATCTAACTATTCTTCATAAAATACTGTCAAATATGATATAAGCCTTATTCCTTTAGACACACAATAGTAAGAAACCATTAATTCTGAAAAAGCTAAGGACAGCTATACCAGTGAATTTATTTTCCCTAACAGTCATAACTTTATTGAAATAAAAGCATACAAAGCAAAAGGAATGGTAAACAGGTTTAAAAAATTTTTTCAATGTCTAAAATTAGAGAAATTTACACTTATGCTTGAATATCAAAAACTGAGTGTCTGAAAAAGCAAAGCATAACTCACCAACAAGGTAAGAAATTATAAATGCATTTCACTGAAGATGAAATTATTTTGATGGAGGTTTTTAAGTAATTATAAAAAGTATCCATCCCTTTCTTCCATTAATCACAGGCTTGAAAGTCTCAATTGCAAAAGATACTCATTCAAGGCCATACAGGGTTTCATTATCCTAGTCTAGTCTCTCTACTCTTGTGTCATCTTTGAAATTTTCCATGATAAAAGATTTTTTAGAAGATGTACAAAAAAAAAGCTGAAGTTTTAGTTAATGTTTAAAAACTATTGGCAGACATATTACTTATCAGAAGAAAGAAGAAAACCTGTAAGGAGAAATTTGAATTTATTTTGGACCAAGAAGAATTGACCTAACTACCCAAACTCTGCCTCAAAGTAGAGAGGACACAATGAGCAATTTTAAAAATTCATACTGAAGAATATTTCAATAGTAATTTTAAAACTCATAGTGTAACAGTCTGAAATAAGTTTAACAGAAGTCAGATTTATCTTTAAAAACAAACAAAAAAACAACCGTTTTAATAGGCTTCTCTAGGTTGTCATATACAAATTATTATCTCTGAATAAACATTAGCTTATTGCAAGGTGAACTGTTCCTAATTTGAGACTTTAGCTTTTCCATAAGAATTAAATTCTCTGATTTAAAACAAAAACAAAAACAAAAAACAAGCATCTACCCTGGAGGAAATGTTTTCAAACTAAAATATGAGTTGTGATTTTGAGTCCAGGATCTCATTGCCTACCAAACACTTGCTTTACTATTATCTAATTAAGATCTAGAAAAGTTTAATACTTGAAAAACAAAACTGCTTCGATTTATTCATACCTCTTTCTTCCTCATGTTTTTTGGCAGATGCAGTTTTAGGTCTTCCTCTTCCTCGTCTGATATGATCTGAATGGCTGTTACTTCGAGACCTCTTTCTGTTTTCTAAATCCTTATTTACTGTAGAATTTATCTTCTCTCGCCTAACTCTCTCTGTTCGCCTCCTCTTGGCCTCATGCTTGTTTTCTGTATGGATGAATAAAAGCGATATATTTTAGGGCTTAGCAAGAACTGTTTGCCCCAGTTCTCATTGTCTTCTTTTTCTTTCTAAATAGCACTAGAGTTTGCTGCCTGGCATATTTTATAAAACTACAGCCATTACATCTATGTTCCTCACGCCCACACAGGAAAAAAAGAAATTCAACAGAATTCAGATCCACATTAACTCATGAGGTAGGAGGAAGTATAACAGAAGACCAGTTTCTTTATTTGGCACCTTTAATTTCAACCCCTACATGTTCACACAATTTCACAGTGATCTTTCTGTCTTTTTCCTTCTCTCTGCTTCCAAGCTAAAAATGATAAAAGTATTAGAAAAGAAAAAAAAAAAAACTCCATTCCTTTTTGTCCCCTACTCAAATTATAGACTGAAATATGTCAAATATACAGAAGCAAAACTGACCTTAGCCATAAATACATTAAGGTTACCAATAAAAAGCAAACAGAAAACATCCACAGAAAATATATAAACACTAGGGAAGTAATAAGTAGCTTTCACTTTAGCACAGATGAGATCATTTCTGACATTCTCAGGGCATGCAGATCCCTAAATGGAAAAGCAAAAGAGGAACTTTACTCAATATGGTGATTTAATTAATGCCAAGAAGCCATCCTTTTCACTCCAAACAATTCAAAATGTTGAATAAGACAAACAACAAATTAAAAAACAAAAAACTTGCTTTAATACATACCTGAACTCAAAAGCAACAAAGAGAATTCCCCAAAACCTAAAACCACATGGTAAAGAGCCAAAAGAGATAAAATTCATATTCCAAGAAGGGAGCAACTTAAAAGACTGTAATGTAAGTATAGGCTCTTAATAGGCTATTAATAGTATAATTTTTTTTAAAAAAAGACTTTTTAAGTAAAATGGTAATGGTTATTTCCAAATACTGTGCCCTTAGAGAATTACTTAATTCTAATCTCAGACATATACCAGATGATGCAAGAACACTTAATTATTCCAGATTGCAAGACAGTTGTCAAATACAACTAGGGTCTTGTTAAAGGACCCAAGGATAACTTGAAAAGGCTCCCACTGACCACTTTAGGACAATTGAGCATAAGTACAAACAGTAACTGAATAATAAATTGGAACATCAGATATACTTAAAACCACATGACAGGGGCGCCTGGGTGGCTCAGTTGGTTAAGCAACTGCCTTCGGCTCAGGTCATGACCCCAGAGTCTCAGGATCGAGTCCACATCAGGCTCCCAGCTCCTCGGGAGTCTGCTTCTCCCTCTGACCTTCTCCCCTCTTGTGCTCTCTCTTACTTGCTCTCTCTCTCAAATAAATAAATAAAATCTTAAAAAAAAAATGACATAAATTTAAAAAATACAATCAAAAATGACTTGGCCACCATAAGAATATGTGTAAGAACCAACTCTCTATTTTGAAAACTTAAATAGAATAAAAAGAAGAAAAGATTTTATCTAGCTTTTTCTATTCAAACTGTATCACTCACTGGGTAACAACAGGACAGATAAAGAGAAGTTTCTAATTTAAGAAGTACTGTGGCTAAAAAACGAAGAACAACAATAAGATAAAGATTTTATTTATTTATGTATTTGAGAGAGAGAGCAAGCAAGTGAGAGAGCGAGTGAGTGAAAGAGCGAGCACAAGTAGGGGAGAGGGGCAGAGGGAGAGGGAGAAGCAGGCTCCCCACCGAGCAGGGAGCCTGATCTGAGGTTGATTCCAGGAAACCCAGGACAACGACCTGAGCCGAAGCAGATGCTTAACTGACTGAGCCACCCAGGCACCCCAGGTATCACCATTTTCAACCAGAAATGAACTAAAGGATGTAAGTGTTAAACATAAATAGCTGCTATAATTACAAAAACAGAAACAAGCGGACTTTGTCACCTGACAGAATACCTATTAGGTAGACTTGTCAAGAAAATCAAATCCCATCAAGCCTTTGAATCCAAATTATAATTTACAGGAAAAATAAAAGTCACTGGAGGAACGTGTTATCCTACATTCCTACACCATGAAGACCCAAATAGCACATCCAGATGTACATGCGATAGCTTCTTTTTTTTTTTTTTTTTTTTTGCATGGAAAAACAAGAAAGAAAACAATAGATCAAAGAGAACTAAAAAAAGACATCACCCATACCTAATATATGGACCTTAAATAATCTGTTTTTTAAAACTTTAAAGAAGTTTTTATAAGAAACCTGAAAATGTCAACACACGTTGGGTATTTAATATTAAGGAATTATAGGGGCACCTGGGTGGCTCAGTGGGTTAAGCCTCTCTCTGCCTTCGGCTCAGGTCATGATCTCAGGGTCCTGGGATCAAGCCCCACATCGGGCTCTCTGCTCAGCAGGGAGCCTGCTTCCCCCCTCTCTCTGCCCGACTCTCTGCCTACTTGTGATCTCTGTCAAATAAATATATAAATAAATCTTTTTTAAAAATTAAGGAATTATTGTTAATTTCAATTGTGCTTATATTTTCAAAGGTATATCTTTTAGAAATATAAGAAATAAATAATAAAACATCTATAACAAATTATATGAGGTTTAAAAATAATATGCAAGGGAAGGAGTAAACATGGGTATGAATGGGGCCAGGTTGGCCATTTTCTTCCTGCTCTTCTGTATGCCTAGAATTTCTCAAAAAAAAAAAAAAGTGATAGGTAAAGCTTTTTATAGTATGCCTTTTAAAGTTCAACAATGAATTTAGGTTTGTTCCTCTGGCTACCCACCCATCTCTGCAAAATTCTCAAAAAAGAGCTATCTCTACTTTCTGTCTTCAGTTTCTCACCTCCCATTCACTAATCAATCCACTGCAATATAGATGCCCACTCAATGAAACTGATCAAGAAGGACAAAAAAATCTGTTATCAAATCTAATAGTACCTCTCTTTAACCATCTTAATGCCATACCTCAAAAATTCAACAAAGATGACTATTCTTCTCTGTAAATTATTCTTCACTTGCTTTTCAGGTTTCCAGGTTTCCCAGCTCACCAGTCATTTCCTCTTTATCTCCTTTTGCTGTCTTCTCCCCCAGGTTCTTTCTCATCTTTAATATTACAGCCCTAGACCTCTGACCTGAGCCCTCTTCTCTCACTTACATTCTGTCAAGATAATCCATAGATCCAAACATTACACTCTATTATTTATGATGGTTCCAAAATTTATACTTTCAACTCTGGCCTCTTCCCAAAGTTCCAGACTGCCTACCTGACAGCTTTACTCTAATATCTTCCAAGTATTTCAAATATATCAAAAATCACTCTTGATTTTCCCTTCTCCAAAGCTTCATTATATTAGTAAGTAGCACCACCCAGTTGCAAAAGCCAAATACTTTGTGATTATCTGTGACTCAGCCTGCTCTTTCTTGTATCATCACAAATGTCCACAGGTACTCCTTGCAAAATATATCCACAATTTCTTCATCTTTCTACCTCCATGGACAATACCCAAACCAAATATGTTTCCTACATAGCTGCCAAAGCTATCTTTAAAAAATTCAAACTGTATAGCTCCCCTTCTAAAATCTTTCATTAGCTTTTCATTGTATTTAAAAATAAAGTCAAATTTCCTTACCAAAGACTACAAGTGTCTATAAGATCTGACATTTGCCTCTCTCTCCAGTCTTCTCTCATACTGCAGCAATTTGTTCACTATACTCCAGACATGCCTTCCTTTTAATAAAACAAGTTCCTTCCTCCCTTAGGTATCTGCATTTACTAATCCTTCTGCCTAGAGTTCTGATCCCAAAACTTTTAATGAGACTACTTATTTACTTCAAATGCTGATTTATAGGTTACCTTCCCGTGAGTCTTACAGCCCAAATTACTTTTTATAATCTAATTTTATAATATGTTATGTACTTATATGTTCAATCTCTCATTAGAATATAAACTCCGTGGAAGTTGGGAAGTTGGGATGCCCCGTCTGTCTCATTCACAGAACATTCACTAGAACATTATCTACACATATTAAGTAGTGCTGAATAAATAAAATCAGACAGAGCACATGCATCTACCTCCCGCTTTCTGGAAAACCCCACTGAAAAGAGAATAAACATGGGTAAAAGATAAAGAGAAAAAGGAAAATAGATCTGTAATGATGGAAACAAGGATACTATCATGCCCCTGAAATTACAGAATTTTAGCAAATGAGCAAGTTCACAGATTCTGATTAAGAAACCAGAACAGTGGGGCGCCTGGGTGGCTCAGTGGGTTAAAGCCTCTGCCTTCAGCTCAGGTCATGATCCCAGGGTCCTGGGATCAAGCACTGCTTTGGGCTCTCTGCTTAACAGGGAGCCTGCTTCCTCCTCTCTCTCTCTCTCTCTCTCTCTGCCTGCTTCTCTGCCTACTTGTGAGCTCTGTCAAATAAATAAATAAAATCTTAAAAAGGAAGAAAGAGAGAGAAAAGACACCAGAACAGGGAGCACCTGGATGGCTCAGTCAGTGAAGCCTCCAACTCTTGATTTTGGCTAAGGTCATGGTCTCGGGATTGTGGGACTGAGCCTGGTATCGGGCTCTGTACTCAGTGGGGAGTCTGCTTGAGATTCTCCCTCTCTTCCTCTGCCCCTTGCTGAGCTCTCTAAAATAAATAAATAAATCTTAAAAAAGAAAGAATGGAAGAAACCAGAATAGAAGACACTACAATCCAAAACAGAAACAAAAGATGGCTCCTATAGAAGGGAGAGCTGTTCTTCCCCAAAATACTCCCAGGACAGAACAAAAAGTACAATAAGGGAGAGCAGGCCACAGAGTGATCATCAGAATAGCTACAAGACTACTACATAGAAAATGATACAAGGAAGTAAAGCTCTCAGGAACCAAGCAATGCTCAAAGGAACTGTGAACCTCCAAAACATAGAAGACACAAACAAATGACAGCTTCTCATAAAAATGAAATAATATAAGGAATGTCACATTCTATCCCAGAATGAAGCTTCCCTTATTTTGGTCATCATGAAATTCAATAGTGTCTCCCAGGCTCATGTAATTTATACCCAAAAGTCTGTCAATAAGCTCCTCCCAACTATACACTGAAGAGATCTATGGTCAAAATAGACTTTTAAAACGGTGTAGGATAGTCATGCAAGTTATCTACACTGAAAAATCCTTCATTTATAAATATCAATAGGCAATTAAGGATTACCAGCAATTTAAGGAAAATAGAAAGTGTAATAGAGAAGGAACAAGTTAAAATAGGAAGAACAAACATAGTTCAAGAAACACAAAAAAAATAGGGGCGCCTGAGTGGCTTAGTTGGCTGAGTGTCCTGCCCAACACTTGGTTTCAGCTCGGGTCATGATATCAGGTTGTGGGATCCAGCCCCATGTAGGGCTTGGTGCTCAGTGTGGAGTCTGCTTGTTCCACTCCCTCTGTTCTTCCCCTATCCTCTCTCTCTCTCTAATTAATATATAAATCATAAAAAAAACAAGAATAGATAACCTTAAAAAAAAAAGAATAGATAACCTTAAAACATTCTAATGCATACCTTCTGAGAGATCTGATTAGACTTTATATCATTAAGAATAAGATCCTTTTGCAAAAATAGAAAACTCAATCCTAAAATTCATATGGATTCTCAAGTGATCTGAAATAACCAAAAGAATCTTGAAAAACAATGTCAGAAGTCTCACACTTCCTGATTTCAAAACTTACTACACAGCCACAGTAATCAAAAAAGTGTGGTACTGCCATCTGACAGATACATAGACCAAGAGACTAAAATAGCCCAGAAATAAATCCTTGAATATTTGGTCAAATGATTTTCAAAAACAGTGCCAAGATGATTCAAGGAGAAAAAGATATTTTCAATAAGTTGTATTGGGAAAACTGGATATCCACATACAGAAGAAAATATAACTGGACCCTTATTTTATACCACATGCAAAAATTTATTCAAAATAAATTGAATACCTAAATATTAATGCTAAAACTATAAATTGTTTAGAACAAAAAAAAAGGAAAAGCTTCATATCACTGGACTTAGCAATGATTTCCTGGATATGACACTGAAAATACAGGCAACAAGAGAAAAAACAGACAACCTGGATTTCAACAAAATTGAAAATTTTGTGCATCAAAAGACAGTATCAACAGAATAAAAAAAGGCAATTCATGGAAGGGAAAAAATATTTGTAAACATTTATCAAATAAGGGATTAATATCCAGAATAAAAAGAACTTCTACAACTCAATAACAATCCAATTAAAAAATGAGCAAAGAACTTGAATAGACATTTATCCAAAGATGACAGGCAAATAAAAAGATGTTCAACATCACTAATCATTAAAGAAATGCAAATCAAAACTACAAGTCAACACTTCATACTGATTAGAATGGCTCTTATCAAAAGCACATAAAATAAGTGTTGATGAGGATGTGGAAAAATTGGAAACTCTGGGCACTGCTGTTTCTAACTTAAAATGGTGCAGCTGCTATGGAAAACGATATGGCATTATCATATACATAGAAATACCATAACATCCAGCAATTCCACTTCTGGGCATATATACAAAAGAAATGAAAGCAGGAAATTGAATAAATATTTGAACACCATGTTCATAGCTGCCTTATTCACAATAGCCAAAAGGTGAAAGCAACTCAAGTGTCCATCAATGTATGAATAAACAAAATGTGGTGTATACGTACAATGGAATATTAGAAAGGAATTTCTGACACAAGCTACAACATGGATAAAGTCTAAAGACATTATGCTAAAGGAAACAAGTCAGACACAAAAAAAATAAATGTAGTATGACTCCAAATAGGAACTAACTACACTAGTCAAATTCATAGGTACAGAAAGAATAGTGGTTGCCTTGGAGCAGTGGGGAAGGGGAATGAAGAGATTATTGTTTAATGGGTATGGGTTTCAGTTTGGGAAGATGAACATAGTCCTGGAGATTAATAGTGGTAATGGTTAGGTACACAATATGAATGTACTTAATGCCACTGAAGTGTACATTTAAAATGATTAAAAGAGGGCGCCTGGGTGGCTCAGTGGGTTAGGCCACTGCCTTCGGCTCAGGTCATGATCTCAGGGTCCTGGGATCGAGTTCCGCATCGGGCTCTCTGCTCAGCGGGGAGCCTGCTTCCTCCTCTCTCTCTCTCTCTTTGCCTGCCTCTCTGCCTACTTGTGATCTCTGTCAAATAAATAAATAAAATCTTTAAAAAATAAAAAATAAAATGATTAAAACAGAGGGTGCCTGGATGGCTCAGTCAGCTAATTCAGCTCAGGTCATGATCCCAGGATCCTGGGATCAAGTCCAACGTTGGGCTCCCTGCTCATCAGGTCACCTGCTTCTCCCTCTCCCTCTGCCTCTACCCCCTGCTCTCTCAAATGAATAAATAAAATCTTTAAAATTATTAAAATACAGATAATTTACCACAAAAAATATGAAAAAAAACAAGATTCAATGAAAAAAGAAGAAATCAGAAAACAAGATGAACTACTCAAAATTAAAGTGCAAAAGACAAGCTAAATAATGGACACCTCTGAAAGACAGAATTTTAGGGACGCCTGGGTGGCGCAGTTGGTTAAACGACTGCCTCCGGCTCAGGGCGTGATCCTGGAGTCCCGGGATCGAGTCCCACATCAGGCTCCCAGCTCCATGGGGAGTCTGCTTCTCCCTCTGACCTTCTCCTCGCTCATGCTCTCTCTCACTGTCTCTCTCTCTCAAATAAATAAAATAAAATCTTAAAAAAAAAAAAAATTTGAAGGACAGAATTTTAGCTCTAGAAAAGGAAATCAATGAAATTTCCTGGAGCCCCAAAAACAACAACAACAAAAAAAAGAGAGCAGGTGACACTAAATGAAGAAAAACGAAGGAAAGACCCAAAAAATCTAATATTCATCCATGACATAATTATTATCTACCCAATATTCATTCCGCCCTCTTCATTAAGAGCAGAATGTTCTGATTACAAGTGCAATGGGTCCAGCTAAAATACATACATTCAAAGACCTTCTTGCAATGAAGTGGCCATGGAATTTTGTTCTGGCCAATGACAAGTAAGTGGAATTGGGTAAGATTTCCAACACATTTTTTTTTTAATATTTTATTTATTTATTTGACAGAGAGAGAGAGAGAGAGGTCACAAGTAGGCGGAGAGGCAGGCAGAGAGAGAGGAGGAAGCAGGCTCCCCGCGGAGCAGAGAGCCCGATGCGGGACTCGATCCCAGAACCCTGGGATCATGACCTGAGCCGAAGGCAGAGGCTTAACGCACTGAGCCACCCAGGCGCCCCCACATTTTTTTTTTTAAGCTAGAATGTCCCTCTGTCCCTTTGCCCTTCCCTCTTCTTCCTATTGGAATGCATAAGGAATACCTAGAGGTACAATAGCTACCTTGTAACAATAAGGATGAAAGCCAAATCTCAGGACAGAAAGGATAAAGGAAACTAGGATAAAAGGAAACTAGGTCCTTGATGATACTACTGAATCACTAGTCTTGTAGTGCCAACTTCATCTTTCTTCACTAAATAGTGAAAAAAACCCACAAACTATCTGTCAATCCAGTGTCTGTCTCTGTGGATGGTAATCCTGATATATCATCCAACAAGTATGCAATCAGTATGCCAGGAGGAAGAGAAAAGAGAATGGGGAAGAAAGAAATAATGAGTAAAAACTGCTCTAAAGATTTGAGCCCTCAGATGGAAAGGAAGAATGAGAATGACATTTAAATGTGAGTATAGGGGGGCGCCTGGGTGGCTTGGTTGGTAAGTGGCTGCCTTTGGCTCAAGTCATGATCTCAGGGTCCTGGGACTGAGCCCCGCATCAGGCTCCCTGCTCAGCGGACACCCTGCTTCTCCCTCTCCCTCTGCCTGCTGCTCCGCCTACTTATGTTCTCTCTCCATCTCTCTAATAAATAAATAAAATCTTTGAATAATTAATTTATTAATATATGTATGTATGTGAGTAGTGAGTAATGAATGTATGTGAGTAGAGGGCTCCCAGGTGGCTCAGTTGATTAAGTGTCCAACTTGGTTTTGGCTCAGGTCATGATCTCAGGGTTGTGAGCTCTAGCTCCACAACAGTACCCATGCTTAGGGAGGAGTCTGCTTGGGATTGTTTCTTTCCCTTCACCCCTGCCTCCCCCCAAACTTGCATGTGTGCACGCACACTCTCTCTTTAAAATAAATAAATAAATAAATAAACAAATAAATGTGAGTACACAGTAAAGGCCTTCCACACAATGGAAAACAGGAAATGTATCAACACATACTTTCTATGAAAAAAATTTTTCCCAGGTCTGAAGAAACTTTCTGGAAAATTTATTTCAGAAATAAAAACACACGAGTTAAAGAAAAAATGGTATTGAAGAAAAATAGGATTATCCTAAGAGTATGAAGGAAGGAAATCTGAGTATAACAGCTATGCACCAGACCTCAAATCAGTCAGTCTTAATCAGAAGAAGTCAGAAGATTCCACAAAAAAAGTCTTAAAAATGAATATACTCATCATTATATAAACTACATGATCAAAAACATAAAAGTACAGGCACAGAGGTACATAAAGGTATGCATTCTTCCACCAAAGGCAAAAAAAAAAAAACCCTAAGCTATGTCCCACATATGAATGCATAGCAATTTTAAGTGATTAGTGTTTTCTGAAGTAATAAAATTAAACCTTTATTGCCAAGTAATTCAGAATTAATGTTTAATCACTGGGTTTAAAATACTACTGACAACTGGCAATAATCATTTCAGTTTTTTCTCTTAACTAAAAGTGAGTATTTCATTTATAGACTTCTTGGCTTATTTATCAGCCTTTGCTTGTTAACTATCTTAGACAATAATTTGAAAAGTAAGTTTAGATTTAATTTTTTTATGCTTTTTTCCTTCCCCCAATTAAAAATGAGGAGGTTTGGGGTGCCTGGGTGGCTCAGCAGGTTAAGGCCTCTGTCTTCGGCTTGGGTCATGCTCCCAGGGTCCTGGGATCGAGCCCCGCATCAGGCTCTCTGCTCAGCGGGGAGCCTGCTTCCTCCTCTCTCTCTGCCTGCCTCTCTGCCTACTTATCTCCATCTGTCAAATAAATAAATAAAATCCTTAAAAAAAAATGAGGAGGTTGTTATTTATTTGACTAAACTTAATCTAAAACTTATATCCATGGAGAAACACAGTTAAATACTAATAAGCTATTGAATTTCTTATTGTTTTAAATCTTTATTTCTTACTTTTAGAGGAAGTCTTTTATGAAGTAGTATGTCATTTAGAATTTCAGCTTACTTTCTCTTTATAGTTTTTATAATTAAAATTTTAGAAGGAAAAATGTATACCCATAATTATTAAATGCAAAATGGCAGCCTTGATATCAAAAAACACCTGGCATAGCCATTAGAAAAAGACAAATTTAGGGATGCCTGGGTGGCTGAGTTGGTTAAGCATCCAACTCTTGATTTTGGCTCAGGTCATGATCTCAGGCTGGTGAGACTGAACCCACCAGCAGAGGAGGTGGACTCTGTGCTCAGCAGGGAGTCTGCTTGTCCCTCTCCCTTTGCTCATTCCCCGACTCTCTCTCAGATAAATAAATAAATAAATAAATAAAATCTTTTTTGAAAAAGAAAAGTCAAATTTAAACAGTTGGAACAAAGCAGAGTTTGTTCTCATCAAAAACGGTTTCTGTCAGAATTTGGTGACTGATCAAATATTTGAATAGTGCTCAAGGTTTGGTCTATAGTATGGATACTCTCAATTTTAGGAAACACAGTATTTCCTTTAATCCCTTTTTAATTTTATATTTTATCTTTTTAAAGATTTTATTTTCAAGTAATCTCTACAACCAAAGTGGGACTCAAACTTACAACCCCAAGAACAAAAGTCATGTGCTCCACTGAATAAGCCAGCCAGGAGCCCCTTCTCCAATCTCTTTTTAGAGAAACTGCTTCAAATTGACAGTTTAGAACTTAATCTCAAGGCTATTTTTTAAACACTTAGGCAAACACTCAATTTAGAAATGAAATCCTGCATGAACAAGACAGTCAATTTTTAAAAATGTATCTCCATTTAATACTGGCCCCCCAAAGACAGTAAAAGAAACAACACATACCTAGCTCATTTGGCAAGTTGTCAAAGAATTAATAATTGCCTTGAAGTTCTAGGGCTCCTATAAAACACTGAGCATTTCTTAATACAGATTTATTTGTAATACTCCTCTCTTCCCCTTACCAAAATTAAAAAACTTTTAAAAATCCTTTAATTTCCATGATAAATTTTATTTAAATTTATTTTGAGCTAGATAAAGTTTATAGAGGTCTAGTGTACTAACTCCCTATTTCTACTGCATTATGAAGATACACAGAACATATTTGAAAAATGTGAGTTTTGAGCAATTCAAGCTTAGGTAAATTTGACTTGACAGCTTATTTTCCTCCTACATGTCACAAAGTTACAAAAGAAATTTCAACCCACTGAAATTTAAAATTATCTTTTATAGCTTTGATTTCACTTTTAAAATAAGTGCAATTTGAACTTTACAGATGGCTCTCTTTCTTGTTTTAAATGTTTAATTATGTAAGTAGAAGTCTTCCTTGATTCCTTTGTTACTTAGTGATCTATCCATCTATGCATTACATGTAGAAATAATTTTGTGGCGTCTTAAAAGCAAATGGAAAATAGAATGAACGTATGATACAGCAATTCTAATTTGGGTATTTATCCAAAGAAAATGAAAACACTAACTCAAAAAAATATACATATCCTATGTTCATTGCAGCATTATTTACAATAGCCAAAATATGGAAACAACTTAAATGTCTGCTGATGGATGAATGGATAAAGGTAATGTGGAGTTTTATTCTATAAAACTGAATCCTTGCCATTTTTTAAAACGTCAATGGACTGTGAGGGCATTATGTTAAGTGATATGTCAGACAAAGAAAGATTAAATACCATATGATTTCATTAATATGTGGAATCTTAAAAAACAAACTAGAGCTCATAAGTAACAGAGAACAGATTGGTGGTTGCCAGAGGTGAGGGTTGGAGGGGGAGGAGGAGGTAAAATGGGTGAAGGGAGTCCAAAAGTACAAAATTCTAATTATAAAATTAATAAGTCATGATTGTGTGAATACAGCATGGTGACTATAGTTACTAATACTGTACTGCATATTTGAAAGTTGCTAAGAGTAAATTTTAAAAGTTCTCTTTACAAGAAAAAAAATTTTGTAAAACAAAAATGATTTCATGCAAGTACTGTTTTATACTTTTCCTTAAATTAATTCTTCCTTAAATTAACTTTAGAGATTTCTCCATGTCAGTACGTAAAAATCTGCATCATTCTAATTAGCACATACTGTTGTTTCCTAAAAGATGTACCCTATTTAACCATTCCCCTACTGATGATATTTAACTTTCTACTATTATAAAGTGTTGCTTATAAATCCTAATAAATATTTCATGTGTATTAAAAACAGTTGTATCTTGAGGATACATACTTGTTGACAAAATGTCTAGATTCTAGGTTTTGTGCACTTAAAACTTTTAACAACTACAGTCAGAGCGTTCTGCAAAAAAGTTATGCTGATTTACAACTTCACCACTAGTATGAGACTTCGGATTCTGCCATACTCATAAAAGCACTTGGAAATCCTTTACATTTTTGTCAGAATATGGGTAAAAAGAAAGGTATTTTAATTAAACTGCATTTCCCTATTAGGGAAGTTCATTATCTTTCCAAATATATATTATCCATCTTCATTTTTCTTTATAAGTTCTCTAATTAAAACATTAGTTCTGGATCCCACTGACAATGTTCAAGTACTTAATATAACCACAGCGATATTAAAAATTATGTACTCAATCTCCAACATACTACAAACTATCCAAGGCAAATCATACTTTTAAAAAATTTAATTGTAGAAATGAATATTTTTTTAAGATTTTTATTAATTTATTTGACAGAGAGATCACAAGTAGGCAAAGAGGCAGACAGAGAGAGGGAGAAGCAGGCACCCTGCTGAGCAGAGAGCCCGATGCTGCATCCCAGGACCCTGAGATCATGACCTGAGCCGAAGGCAGAGGCTTAACCCACTGAGCCACCCAGGCTCCCTAGAAATGAGTATTTGAGTACATATAACATACTAAACTTTGTTTACATTAGCGATATTCATCTGCATATCATTTGGACTTCAATCCTCTAAGGCTTACATTATAAACCTATCTTATACTCAAGTAAATAGCAGCTGCTCACAGAGGTTAATTAACTTGTTAGAGAGGAAAAAAACTGGAATCTGAATCTGAACCCAAGGTTTCCAACCCCCAAACTGTTCTCTAGGCTTTGAATACTCTTAACCCTTCTTAAACCCTTTCCTCCTTTAGTTTCTATGGCACAGTCTACTCCTGATGTTCCTCCATCCTTTTAAACTATTTTTTCTGTTTCTTTCCTAGTTCCTCTTCCTCTTCCAGGGAATTTCTAGGCTTTAACGTCTCATCTTTTTTTTTTTTTTTTTTTAAAGATTTTATTTATTTATTTGACAGAGAGAGATTACAAGTAGGCAGAGAGGCAGGTAGAGAGAGAAGGAGGAGGAAGCAGGCTCCCTGCTGAGCAGAGAGCCCGATGCGGGACTCGATCCCAGGACCCCGAGATCATGACCTGAGCCGAAGGCAGCGGCTTAACCCACTGAGCCACCCAGGCGCCCTTAACGTCTCATCTTTAAGGTCGCAAGACCACACTCAGTAAACAACAGAACCTGAGGAAATTCTAAATATAAAATAATAATGAACTGCTTCTTACTCATCACCATGACTTATGTAACACCACTCTTCATTGGCTGTTCTCCTACAGCTGACATGTACACGTACATCTTCTCAGCTGACCTAAACTCCCTATCAACCTCCACCCTTTAAGACTGGAGTTTGCCAGAGTTTAGTTGCTGAACTTCCCTTCCTACCCTACCAACCCTCTGGGCACAAGCTCATCCATTTCTATGAGATCAACTACTATCTCTTCACTGAGGGCTCAAAAGATTTATCTCCAGTTGAGGCTATTCTCTGAGCATCAGACTATATGCCTAACTGGGGGGGAAAAATCGACATGGATGATATTTCCTAACCACATCCAAAACTTAATTCTTCATCTTTCCCTCTTCCTTTTTATATTTCCTTTCTAACCAGTAATCCAAGTCATTGGGAATAATTGTAAAATTCTTCCCTCTGGTTCAAGTGATTCTGATTCCTTAATATTTGCAGCATCTGTCCCTTCTCTCTGTCCTTGTTGGGTTTCTTCTTTACCTCATTTCTCACCTGAATCATTGGTATATAGAAGGAGCTTGAAAATATTTACTGAGTAAGAAAATAAACACATTTGTCCTGCTAAGGACAAGAACCGTGTCTTACTCATTTTGGAGACCCAGAGCTGAGCCACCCAGATATCTACTGAATGATCATTCAGGGTTCTCATACCTGAATCAAACACTTAGGGAATAAGACCCAGAAATCCATTTTTAACAAGCTCTCTGATTCCTATATAGTTAATCCAGCCAA